>NC_052315.1:9817497-10152497 GCF_016432855.1 Salvelinus namaycush
ACTGATATTTACAGTTCAGTAGCCCCAAGGTAGAGTGCATCCTAAATGGCACTCTATCCCTTATTTAGTGCACTTGTTTTGACCAGGGCCCATGGGGTGTCATTTGGGACCCGTGTTAACATTTCTATTCAAGGTTCTAAATATCATGCAAACCTTGTGGCTTTTCTTCCCCCTGAGACTATAATAAAAAAAATATATATATTTCAACGTTTAACATTATCATCATTATTTGATTACAATTCATTTTCAAAAAGTTTAATACAGAAGACATCATACTGAAGCTAGATTTTTTTAAATCATTTCACTTTAAACATACTTTCCTCTGGCACAACACACTTTTCTTAGGAATGTCCCCAAACCCGGTTAGCTGCTTTCATGACATAAGGCCTTCAGTCTAAGACATATTTATTATCATCTCCGGCTGGGCCATTCCATTTTACTAGTGGGGAGGAAGGAGTCACTACTGATTCAAACACAGTTCAGGTCTGGCACTATCACACTGACACTCACTCTGGGTCTCCCCTCGAGTGCCCTTATGGATCTTTCCTGATGTGTGATCCTCTATTGAACACACCAATCTCAGACATCTCAGGGTCTCTGATTAAATCCCCATGAAGTGACAGTTTGGCTACATTAGGCTCTGAGGAATTTAAGGCATGGAAATATGTTATGGTATCAGTTGGCTCGCAGTGTTGCCTCTTCAAACACTCTGGTGAGGGAAACCCTTTGTCTGGAAAGAAATCTATAGAAATCAACTCACATTTGTCAGTTAATATATTCTTCCTATCTATCTATAAGTTGAATATCTTTGACAAAAGACTGATACAGAACTGGTAAAGACAGAGAAAAGTTCACTTTCTCTGAATACATGTTTGATAAATGTATGCTTTTTACTCTAAAACCATTTTCTCAATTCCCCGCCGAGAGAAGCTCTATGGCAAAAATGTAAAATAATATTCCAACATTCCAGGTGAGACCCTGTAGTCTCATCCAGAGAGAGAGGGGTATGTGAGACCCTATAGTCTCATCCAGAGAGAGAGGGGTATGTGAGACCCTATAGTCTCATCCAGAGAGAGAGGGGTATGTGAGACCCTATAGTCTCATCCAGAGAGAGAGGGGTATGTGAGACCCTATAGTCTCATCCAGAGAGAGAGGGGTATGTGAGACCCTATAGTCTCATCCAGAGAGAGAGGGGTATGTGAGACCCTATAGTCTCATCCAGAGAGAGAGGGGTATGTGAGGCCCTATAGTCTCATCCAGAGAGAGGGGTATGTGAGACCCTATAGTCTCATCCAGAGAGAGAGGGGTATGTGAGACCCTATAGTCTCATCCAGAGAGAGAGGGGTATGTGAGACCCTATAGTCTCATCCAGAGAGAGGGGTATGTGAGACCCTATAGTCTCATCCAGAGAGAGGGGTATGTGAGACCCTATAGTCTCATCCAGAGAGAGAGGGGTATGTGAGACCCTATAGTCTCATCCAGAGAGAGAGGGGTATGTGAGACCCTATAGTCTCATCCAGAGAGAGAGGGGTATGTGAGACCGTATAGTCTCATCCAGAGAGAGAGGGGTATGTGAGACCCTATAGTCTCATCCAGAGAGAGAGGGGTATGTGAGACCCTATAGTCTCATCCAGAGAGAGAGGGGTATGTGAGACCCTATAGTCTCATCCAGAGAGAGAGGGGTATGTGAGACCCTATAGTCTCATCCAGAGAGAGAGAGGTATGTGAGACCGTATAGTCTCATCCAGAGAGAGAGGGGTATGTGAGACCCTATAGTCTCATCCAGAGAGAGAGGGGTATGTGAGACCCTATAGTCTCATCCAGAGAGAGAGGGGTATGTGAGACCGTATAGTCTCATCCAGAGAGAGAGGGGTATGTGAGACCCTATAGTCTCATCCAGAGAGAGAGGGGTATGTGAGACCCTATAGTCTCATCCAGAGAGAGAGGGGTATGTGAGACCCTATAGTCTCATCCAGAGAGAGAGGGGTATGTGAGACCCTATAGTCTCATCCAGAGAGAGGGGTATGTGAGACCCTATAGTCTCATCCAGAGAGAGGGGTATGTGAGACCCTATAGTCTCATCCAGAGAGAGAGGGGTATGTGAGACCCTATAGTCTCATCCAGAGAGAGAGGGGTATGTGAGACCCTATAGTCTCATCCAGAGAGAGAGGGGTATGTGAGACCCTATAGTCTCATCCAGAGAGAGGGGTATGTGAGACCCTATAGTCTCATCCAGAGAGAGAGGGGTATGTGAGACCCTATAGTCTCATCCAGAGAGAGAGGGGTATGTGAGACCCTATAGTCTCATCCAGAGAGAGAGGGGTATGTGAGACCCTATAGTCTCATCCAGAGAGAGGGGTATGTGAGACCCTATAGTCTCATCCAGAGAGAGAGGGGTATGTGAGACCCTATAGTCTCATCCAGAGAGAGAGGGGTATGTGAGACCCTATAGTCTCATCCAGAGAGAGAGAGGTATGTGAGACCGTATAGTCTCATCCAGAGAGAGAGGGGTATGTGAGACCCTATAGTCTCATCCAGAGAGAGAGGGGTATGTGAGACCCTATAGTCTCATCCAGAGAGAGAGGGGTATGTGAGACCCTATAGTCTCATCCAGAGAGAGAGAGGTATGTGAGACCGTATAGTCTCATCCAGAGAGAGAGGGGTATGTGAGACCCTGTAGTCTCATCCAGAGAGAGAGGGGTATGTGAGACCCTATAGTCTCATCCAGAGAGAGAGGGGTATGAAATAAGATCAGACTGAAATGAAGCATGATACTAAAGCCTGATGAGCCCAGTAGATCATTTACATGTACTGTCTATATAAAACACACCACAACCTGAGTATAATGGTTAGTGCTGAGGCCCTACCCAAAGGAATAGACTGAACTGCGTAAAAGGCAACAACAACAAAAAACAACACTGAAAGCTATTCTGAAAAACGATGTTTTGAATGGTGGTGCACATGCATGTCCACAGTAACACTATCGCGATCCCACACAAAAAAAGATGCCATACAACTAACATTACTCAATGTTACCCACTAAACTAAGGCTACTAAACTCAGCAAAAAAAGAAACGTCCCTTTTTCAGGACCCTGTCTTTCAAAGATAATTCGTAAAAATCCAAATAACTTCACAGATCTTCATTGTAAAGGGTTTAAACACTGTTTCCCATGCTTGTTCAATGAACCATAAACAATTAATAAACATGCACCTGTGGAACGGTCGTTAAGACACTAACAGCTTACAGACGGTAGGCAATTAAGGTCACAGTTATGAAAACTTAGGACACTAAAAGGCCTTTCTACTGACTCTGAAAAACACCAAAAGAAAGATGCCCAGGGTCCCTGCTCATCTGCGTGAACGTGCCTTAGGTATGCTGCAAGGAGGCAACTGCTCGAGTTACACCAGGAATGCACTGCAAATGTGGCCAGGGCAATAACTTACTGTGAGACGCCTAAGACAGCGCTACAGGGAGACAGGACAGACAGCTGATCGTCCTCGCAGTGGCAGACCACATATAACAACACCTGCACAGGATCGGTACATCCGAACATCACACCTGCAGGTCAGGTACAGGATGGCAACAACAACTGCCCAAGTTACACCAGGAATGCACAATCCCTCCATCAGTGCTCAGACTGTCCGCAATAGGCTGAGAGAGGCTGGACTGAGGGCTTGTAGACATTTTGTAAGGAAGGTCCTCACCAGACATCCCTGGCAACGACGTTGCCTATGGGCACAAACCCACCGTCGCTGGACCAGACAGGACTGGCAAAAAGTGCTCTTCACTGACGAGTTGCAGTTTTGTCTCACCAGGGATGATGGTTGGATTCACATTTATCATCGAAGGAATGAGCGTTACACCGAGGCCTGTAATCTGGAGCGGGATCGATTTGGAGGTGGAGGGTCCGTCATGGTCTGGGGCAGTGTGTCACAGCATCATCGGACTGAGCTTGTCGTCATTGCAGGCAATCTCAACACTGTGCGTTACAGGGAAGACATCCTCCTCCCTCATGTGGTACCCTTCCTGCAGGCTCATCCTGACAAGACCCTCCAGCATGACAATGCCACCAGCCATACAGCTCGATCTGTGCGTGATTTCCTGCAAGACAGGAATGTCAGTGTTCTGCCATGGCCAGCGACGAGCCCGGATCTCAATCCCATTGAGCACGTCTGGGACCTGTTGGATCGGAGGGTGAGGGCTAGGGCCATTCCCCCCAGAAATGTCTGGGAACTTGCAGGTGCCATGGTGGAAGAGTTGGGTAACATCTCACAGCAAGAACTGGCAAATCTGGTGCAGTCCATGAGGAGGAGATAGCCTTCTACTACTACGCTAGCCTTCTGCTGCTACGCTAGCCTTCTACTACTACGCTAGCCTTCTGCTGCTACGCTAGCCTTCTGCTGCTACGCTAGCCTTCTGCTGCTACGCTAGCCTTCTACTACTACTCTAGCCTTCTGCTGCTACGCTAGCCTTCTACTACTACGCTAGCCTTCTGCTGCTACGCTAGCCTTCTACTACTACGCTAGCCTTCTACTACTACTCTAGCCTTCTGCTACTATGCTAGCCTTCTACTACTACGTTAGCCTTCTACTACTACGCTAGCCTTCTGCTGCTACGCTAGCCTTCTGCTGCTACGCTAGCCTTCTGCTACTACACTAGCCTTCTGCTACTACGCTAGCCTTCTGCTACTACGCTAGCCTTCTGCTACTACGCTAGCCTTCTACTACTACGCTAGCCTTCTACTACTACGCTAGCCTTCTACTACTACGCTAGCCTTCTGCTACTACACTAGCCTTCTACTACTACGCTAGCCTTCTACTACTACGCTAGCCTTCTGCTGCTACGCTAGCCTTCTGCTACTACGCTAGCCTTCTGCTACTACGCTAGCCTTCTGCTGCTACGCTAGCCTTCTGCTACTACGCTAGCCTTCTGCTACTACGCTAGCCTTCTACTACTACACTAGCCTTCTACTACTACACTAGCCTTCTACTACTACACTAGCCTTCTACTACTACACTAGCCTTCTACTACTACACTAGCCTTCTGCTACTACACTAGCCTTCTACTACTACGCTAGCCTTCTGCTGCTACGCTAGCCTTCTTCTACTACACGCTAGCCTCAATTTTTTAAAGCCTCTAACAATTAAACATCTTAAATTCTTCCACTGCCACAAAAAAAACATTGGACAGCTGAAGCAAGCACACCATTTTTCTTAAGGAAATTTACCCTTTCTAGTTTGAATATACAATCTAAAAAGAGCATTACTTTGTGGGCATGTTGACTTTTTATAAATATCTCTAAATGCACAACATTGAACAATCCTATGTATTACTTTCAGGAAAATTAGAAAAGGCCAATAAATGTATCTCCTGAAAACTCATCTGCACAGACCGTAATCATGGCATTCCCACATTCACAACAAAAAAGCAAATTCAAAAGCATCGTAAAGACAATGTCATGATTCATGTTGGTCTGGGACGATGGTGAGGGCACAATGGTGCTCAGCTCAGAAGAGTCGGTCCTCCTCATAAACGCTGAGACACATTTGGAGACATATGTTTCGTGTTTGGCCAGGAAAAACAATAATCAAATCCTTTGAGCCTCTTTTTGTGAAAAGATCATTGCTAATATAAAAGTGTGATTTTGTATCATCATAAATGAGGATGAGCGAGTAATTACCCTCTTTCCCTTTCTCTCCTGCACAACAACACACTATCATCTCTTCTCAACAGGATGTAAAGTAGCCAAGGCAGTCACAAAGGCATGAAGTAGAACAGGCTTTTCCCCCACATAGTCCGGGTTTGTATACAATGGTGTCGATACATATATATATATAATATAATATATATCATATATACAGTTGAAGTCGGAAGTTTACATTCACTTAGGTTGGAGTCATTAAAACTAGTTTTTTAACCACTCCACAAATTTCTTGTTAACAAACTATAGTTTTGGTAAGTCGGTTAGGACATCTACTTTGTGCATGACACAAGTAATTTTTTCAACAATTGTTTACAGACAGATTATTTCACTTATAATTCACTATATCACAATTCCAGTGGGTCAGAGCTTTACATACACTAAGTTGACTGTGCCTTTAAAAAGCTTGGAAAATTCCAGAAAATGATGTCATGGCTTTAGAAGCTTCTGATAGGCTAATTGACATCATTTGAGTCAATTGAAGGTGTACCTGTGGATGTATTTCAAGGCCTACCTTCAAACACAGTGCCTATTTGCTTGACATCATGGGGAAATCAAAAGATATCAGCCAAGACCTCAGAAAAATATTTGTAGACCTCCACAAGTCTGGTTTATCCTTGGGAGCAATTTATATATCTCTGCGCTTCATTTAGTTAGTCTGCCTTTTAATTAGGGACCACGTTCATCTGTACAAACAATAGTACGCAAGTATAAACCCCATGGGACAACACAGCCGTCATACCGCTCAGGAAGAAGACGCGTTCTGTCTCCTAGAGATGAACGTACTTTGGTGCAAAAAGTGCAAATCAATCCCAGAACAACAGCAAAGGACCTTGTGAAGATGCTGGAGGAAACAGGTACAAAAGTATCTATATCCACAGTAAAACGAGTCCTAAATCGACATAACCTGAAAGGCCGCTCAGCAAGTAAGAAGCCACTGCTCCAAAACCGCCATAAAAAAGCCAGACTACGGTCTTCAACTGCACATGGGGACAAAGATTGTACTTTTCGGAGAAATGTCCTCTGGTCTGATGAAACAAAAATAGAACGGTTTGGTCATAATGACCATTGTTATGTTTGGAGGAAAAAGGGTGAGGCTTGCAAGCCGAAGAACACCATCCCATCCGTGAAGCACGGGGGTGGCAGCATCATGTTGTGGGGGTGCTTTGCTGCAGGAGGGACTGGTGAACTTCACAAAATAGACGGCATCATTAGGAAGAAAAATTATGTGGATATATTGAAGCAACATCTCAAGACATCAGTCAGGAAGTTAAAGCTTCGTCGCAAATGGGTCTTCCAAATGGACAATGACCCTAAGCATACTTCCAAAGTTGTGGCAAAATTGCTTAAGGACAACAAAGTCAAGGGCTTGGAGTGGCCATCACAAAGCCCTGACCTCAATCTCCAGAGAAAATTTGTGGGCAGAACTGAAAAAGCGTGTGCGAGCAAGGAGGCCGACAAACCTGACTCAGTTACACCAACTCTGTCAGGAGGAATGGGCCAAAATTCACCCAATTTATTGTGGAAAGCTTCTGAAAGGCTACCCGAAACGTTTGACCCAAGTTAATTAATTTAAAGGCAATGCTACCAAATACTAATTGAGTGTATGTAAACTTCTGACCCACTGGGAATGTGATGAAAGAAATAAAAGCTGAAATAAATTATTCTCTCTACTCTTATTCTGACATTTCACATTCTTAAAATAAAGTGGTGATCCTAACTGACCTAAGACAGGGAATTTTCACTAGGATTAAATGTCAGGAATTGTTAAAAACTGAGTTTAAATGTATTTGGCTAAGGTCTATGTAAACTTCCGACTTCAACTGTATATGACCGTTGTTTCCAGACAAGCAGACGATCAGTTGTCTTGAAAGGGGCTGCAGACTAGTCGCTGCACTCAAGGCCAGGGCAAGATTCGCAGTGAAGGAAAAAAAATATTTCTGATTAAATAAATGGGTATATCAAACAAAATAATATAATTTGAAAAATTCTATAATTTTCAACAATAGAAAGGCCTTCTTCAACACATGACATACAGTACAAATAATACTATATGTGGGGTGTAGCTCTGACACAAACAGTATGCATGTGTAACGAACTGAAGGGTATCAGACTGTCTGCACAACACGCCATCATCATATTAGCCGACAGCTAGATCTTAGGCTTTAGATTTAGGAGCTATGACAAGCATTGGGGTCCCAGACAAGGTTACTTGTTGCTACAGTACATACCACCTCTACTTTATTAAGCACAACTGCTTTCATACCAGTAGCCAACACAAAAAAATGTAGAAGAAAATTTATGCTCCTCTATAAACCTGAGTGAGGAGGTTACAAATGAGATTATAGAAAAGCCTCGAGGAATGTTTACTTTCAGTAAGGCTGAGGTTGAAATGAAACTACCTCATGTGGTTGAGGTAATTCACCAAAGGACATTTACTTTTAAAATCAATTTATTAAAAATATTTACTCATTCATTTACTCTTACATTTTATTTATTAAAATAAACTTGTGCTAATAGGATACATAAATCATTTACAAATATAACGTTTCTAATAAAGTTGGTTTGTACCTAACCAAAAGTGTGATCTATAACAGCTTAATAAATGCTATCCACTCATAAACTCTGTCCTCCTCAATCAGAACTTGGCACTTCCTCTAAAATCAGTGCAGTCCCATCTGTTGATAGTCCATAGTGTGGAAGTCAAAGTGCTCCCTTCTCTGGCAGTTACTCCACATATACCACTTCAATCCCATCACGTGGCTGCACTTTGTGTCACTGAGATGACTTTCATTGTGATGCTCTTTATTAAGACCAGGTCTATACATCAGTGACTTCGGCACTTCATTAACGAGGGGGTTATCAAAAGTAGAATCCACAACTGCAAACACGGATCTGTCAACTAAAGATACAGTACATCTGGATCAAATATCAAGACGACTGTGCACTTAAGGATGCCATATGTAGCCAAATAGATAGAAACTGGCACCATTTCACAGTAAACGGATGGATATGTGGCATAATTGAAAATATTATCAGAGGACTGGAAGGAATGACAATAAGAGGATCTAATTGATACACTTCTAAAAAATAGTTTCCCTGTTCTCATAAATATTAGCAAATTATGTTAGTAATTGTGTTACTCCTTTCCCCAATATTGGTATGATACATTTAGATTTAGATTTAAAGAACCGAATGGTTTCTATAAACATCTAGATATTATTAAAATACATTATGTGATACAGAGTAGCGTCAATGAGCGCGTTAAATCATAGCTTAAGCTTTACCTTGTTCCGAGGAGAGAGAGAAACACGCGCGGGTAGCTTTGGCTGTCAGATGGCCTTTCTCTTGAGAGCCATAGCGCTCCTCTGGCGTGGTGAGCCGCTTCGGACTCGGACAGTGACTGGGGTTGTGATGTGGGCTCCGGCAGGTCTGGGTTCCAAAACCATCATTTCCGAAGCGTCTGGCGCAGAAGTCCGACTTACTGCTGTACATGGAGAGAGTCAGCCCCGTGAAGTCTGAATACACTGGGGTTTGGCGGTGACTCACCATTCCGAACAGTGCTGAGGATTTCTGCATTGGAATTTCAGTGTTCCCGGTGTGCATTCTCTGTGTTCACATTTACCTGTGTCGGGGAGAGAAAAACACATATCCCTTTTAAAAATTTGAAGACACATCAAACCATCTCCTAAACTTGAACAGATGTTTTTTTACCCACGTTCTTCCGAATTGCCAAATAACATGGAATATTTCGTGACGATAAATACAAAATATACAAGAAGTGAGAGATCTTCATTCTCTTGATGACACCTACCTTATAAGCCGTCAAAAAGAAGAAGACGTAGACTCCTTTATGGTCGGACTTGGTGTACATCAGCATCTTCCGCAAAATGCGGAGAAAAGCGTGTCTTAACCAACCGCATCCTCTCCGCTTCCAAAGTACATTTTAAAGTATTTTCTATGTATCAATTCTCAACATCTTCCCTTTGACTGACATCTGATTCATCCACTGAGTCGGCAGTATCCGAGTCAATGCGTCTCTGTCCGCACCAATGCAAGCATGACTGTCCGGGGACCAAAGGTAGGTGGGATATGAAGATATCGATCGTGGAGAGTCGTTTTACTGGTGTTTTACTGGTGAGCAAACTGATGTGCTTAGAAGTTAACGTAACAGCAGATGATGGACAGGTTCCAAGGAAAAGGCCCATGCGTATTGTTCGTTCTATAGGCATAGGCCAACATTAAATGTAATTTAAATGTAGGCTACCTCGTGTCTACATTCTCATGTCTGTATAATTACATTATTTTTAAGCAAAGCATAAAAAGGAAATATAACAAGAGTCTTTTATTTCATAAAGATTAATAAAAAAGAAAGCCTGTGTGAGCAAAGCCTATTCAAGAACATTACAAGCCCTATTCACGTCCATTCAAATGATCAATAATTACCTCAATCAAAGTATGCACGTGATTAGTCAAATGAATTAATTTAACTATATAGGCCTATGCCTATGGATTGGCCTAAGCATGATCGCACATACTGCTTAAAATAAAATAATAATTAGATATATAATCATCTTGATGTGAATAGACCTTATTGGAGCATAAAAAATATATATATATACATTTTATAGAAATGGCGGTAGACCTAAATGAATAACATTTGCATGTAAAACTGTGCTAACGATATGGCTATTAGTTGACGACAATAGGAGATACTGTATGAATAGCAGTACAGTACGGCTAAGTAGTGACATCTAGTGGAGGATTCAGTATCTGATCAACACACACGGAGAGAGAGAGAGAGAGAGAGAGAGAGAGAGAGAGAGAGAGAGAGAGAGAGAGAGAGAGAGAGAGAGAGAGAGAGAGAGAGAGAGAGAGAGAGAGAGAGAGAGAGAGAGAGAGAGAGAGAGAGAGAGAGAGAGAGAGAGAGAGAGAGAGATGACATTTGAAATGTCTTTATTCTTTTGTAACTTCTGTGAGTGTGATGTTTACTGTTCATTTTTATAGTTTATTTCACTTTTGTTTATTATCTACTTCACTTGCTTTGGCAATGTTGGATTATGTTTCCCATGCCAATACCTTACATACCTTACATTGAATTGAATTGAGATGCCCTGGAGCTGTTGTCAGAGGACAGACTAGGGTGCCCCAGCCTCATCATAATTCACTGGGGCACAAACGACTTGAGGGTTCAGCAGGAAAGGGTGGCCACAGCACTCAAGGGAGTGATTGAAAAAGCTTCTTCCACTTTCCCCAACGCACAAGTGGTTATCTTTACCCTGCTACCACGAAAATACATTCAACTTGCCACCATACAGCAGGTGAATGCAAGCATTTCCCGGGACTGGCCCACCAATCCACCCTGGACTTGAACAGCCTTTATGACTAGGTTCACCTCTACAAGTCAGCAATCCCAACTTTTGCCAGGACCCTGAATGTCACCCTCAACCACAGGAGCAACAGAGCAACGGAACAACAGAACAATAGAACAACAGAACAACAGAGCAACAGAGCAACAGAACAACAGAACAACAGAACAACAGAGCAACGGAACAACGGAGCAACAGAACAACAGAGCAACGGAACAACAGAACAACAGAGCAACAGAGCAACGGAACAACAGAACAATAGAACAACAGAGCAACGGAACAACAGAACAACAGAGCAACAGAGCAACGGAACAACAGAACAACAGAGCAACAGAGCAACGGAACAACAGAACAACAGAACAACAGAGCAACGGAACAACAGAACAACAGAACAACAGAGCAACGGAACAACAGAACAACAGAGCAACAGAGCAACGGAACAACAGAACAATAGAACAACAGAACAACAGAGCAACAGAACAACAGAGCAACAGAACAACAGAACAACAGAACAACAGAACAACAGAGCAACGGAACAACGGAGCAACAGAACAACAGAGCAACGGAACAACAGAACAACAGAACAACAGAACAACAGAGCAACAGAACAACAGAACAACAGAACAACAGAGCAACGGAGCAACGGAACAACAGAACAACAGAACAACAGAACAACAGAACAACAGAACAACAGAACAACGGAGCAACGGAACAACGGAGCAACAGAACAACAGAGCAACAGAACAACAGAACAACAGAGCAACAGAACACCAGAACAACAGAACAACAGAGCAACGGAGCAACAGAACAACAGAGCAACAGAACAACAGAACAACAGAGCAACGGAACAACACAGCAACACAGCAACACAGCAACAGAGCAACAGAGCAACAGAGCAACACAGCAACGGAACAACGGAGCAACGGAGCAACAGAGCAACAGAGCAACAGAGCAACAGAGCAACAGAGCAACACAGCAACACAGCAACAGAGCAACACAGCAACAGAGCAACAGAGCAACAGAACAACAGAGCAACAGAGCAACAGAACAACAGAGCAACAGAGCAACAGAACAACAGAGCAACAGAGCAACAGAGCAACAGAACAACAGAGCAACAGAGCAACAGAGCAACAGAACAACAGAGCAACAGAGCAACAGAACAACAGAACAACACAGCAACAGAGCAACAGAACAACAGAGCAACAGAGCAACAGAACAACAGAGCAACAGAGCAACAGAGCAACAGAACAACAGAGCAACAGAGCAACAGAACAACACAGCAACAGAACAACAGAGCAACAGAGCAACAGAGCAACAGAGCAACAGAACAACAGAGCAACAGAACAACAGAGCAACAGAGCAACAGAGCAACAGAGCAACAGAACAACAGAGCAACAGAACAACAGAGCAACAGAGCAACAGAGCAACGGAACAACGGAACAACGGGGCAACAGAGCAACAGAACAACAGAGCAACAGAACAACAGAACAACACAGCAACAGAACAACAGAGCAACAGAGCAACAGAGCAACAGAGCAACAGAACAACAGAGCAACAGAACAACAGAGCAACAGAGCAACAGAGCAACAGAACAACGGAACAACGGGGCAACAGAGCAACAGAACAACAGAGCAACAGAACAACAGAACAACACAGCAACAGAACAACAGAGCAACAGAACAACAGAACAACAGAGCAACAGAACAACAGAGCAACAGAGCAACAGAACAACAGAGCAACAGAGCAACAGAGCAACAGAACAACGGAACAACGGGGCAACAGAGCAACAGAACAACAGAACAACAGAACAACAGAACAACACAGCAACAGAACAACAGAGCAACACAGCAACAGAACAACAGAGCAACAGAGCAACAGAGCAACAGAACAACAGAGCAACAGAGCAACAGAGCAACGGAACAACGGAACAACGGGGCAACAGAGCAACAGAGCAACAGAACAACAGAGCAACAGAGCAACAGAACAACAGAGCAACAGAGCAACAGAGCAACGGAACAACGGAACAACGGGGCAACAGAGCAACAGAACAACAGAACAACAGAACAACAGAGCAACACAGCAACAGAACAACAGAGCAACAGAGCAACAGAGCAACAGAACAACAGAGCAACACAGCAACAGAACAACGGAACAACGGAACAACGGGGCAACAGAGCAACAGAACAACAGAGCAACAGAGCAACAGAACAACGGAACAACGGAACAACGGGGCAACAGAGCAACAGAACAACGGAACAACGGAACAACGGGGCAACAGAGCAACAGAACAACAGAGCAACAGAACAACAGAACAACACAGCAACAGAACAACAGAACAACACAGCAACAGAGCAACAGAACAACAGAACAACAGAACAACAGAACAACAGAGCAACAGAACAACAGAACAACACAGCAACAGAGCAACAGAACAACAGAACAACAGAACAACGGAACAACAGAACAACAGAACAACAGAACAACAGAACAACAGAGCAACAGAACAACAGAGCAACAGAGCAACAGAACAACAGAGCAACACAGCAACAGAAGAACAGAACAACAGAACAACGGAACAACAGAAGAACAGAACAACAGAACAACGGAACAACAGAACAACAGAACAACAGAACAACAGAACAACAGAGCAACAGAACAACAGAGCAACACAGCAACAGAACAACAGAGCAACAGAACAACAGAACAACACAGCAACAGAAGAACAGAACAACAGAGCAACAGAACAACAGAACAACAGAACAACAGAGCAACAGAACAACAGAGCAACAGAACAACAGAACAACACAGCAACAGAACAACAGAACAACAGAACAACACAGCAACACAGCAACAGAACAACAGAACAACAGAACAACACAGCAACACAGCAACAGAACAACAGAGCAACAGAGCAACAGACACCCCGTGAGCAGAACAACAAGACCCACGCCAAGAGGACCTACACCCAGACCACAGCTTTACCAGCCACACCCCAACCTGCTGAGACTACCCCAAACAAACCCTCGCCACACCCTATATAGGCCCCCCCAGATCAGACCTATGCCTCCCCCCCCCCCCCTATGTCCAGGCCGTGAGCAGAACAACAAGGCCCAACCCCTACTAATACACCCACCCAAGCCTGCGACCTAAGAGGTATGTATCAGATGCTCAACATGCTCTGCTCACAACTACTGTAATGGTCCGGGCCTAAACAACACTAGACTCTATTGAACACAAAGCTTTTACAATCTCATCCCGGAATATACAAGGTCTGACAACCTAAGAAAATGAAAACAATGACAAATAGTTTGATGAAGAATGCAAAAACCAACTAAAGAAAGTGAGAAACCTATCAAATCAAATCAAATTGTATTAGTCACATGCGCCGAATACAGCAGGTGTAGATCTTACAGTTAAATGCTTTACTTATGTGTTATTCTTATCTCTTACTTTTTTACGGTATTTTCTTAAAACTGCATTGTTGGTTAAGGGCTTGTAAGTAAGCATTTCACTGTAAGGTATTCGGCACATGTGACTAATATAATTTGATTTGATTTGATTTTTGATTTGATGTATGGATATACCACTCCTCCAATTATTTTGGCCCTATAACAAAGAACAAACAGCAAAAACATATACATGATCAATTACAAATCTTAGAATCAACTATTAAAGACTACCAGAACCCATTGGATTCTCCAATTACATTGAATGAACTACAGGACAAAATACAAACCCTCCAACCCCAAAAGACCTGTGGTGTTGATGGTATCCTAACTGAAATGATAAAATATACAGACCACAAATTCCAATTGGCTATACTTAAACTCTTTAACACCATCCTTAGCTCTAGCATCTTCCCCAATATTTGGAACCAAGGACTGATCACCCCAATGGAGACAAATTTGACCCCAATAACTACCGTGGGATATGCGTCAACAGCAACCTTGGGAAAATCCTCTGCATTATCATTAACAGCAGACTCGTACATTTCCTCAATTAAAACAATGTACTGAGCAGATGTCAAATTGTCTTTTTACCAAATGATCATACGACAGACCACGTACTCACCCTGCACACCCTAATTGACAAAGAAACAAATCAAAACGAAGGCAAAGTCATGCTTTGTTGATTTAAAAAAAACATTTGACTCAATTTGGCATGAGGGTCTGCTTACAAATTGATGTAAAGTGATGTTGGGGGGAAAAACATACGTCATTATAAAATCCATGTACACAAACAACAAATGTGTGGTTAAAACAGGCAAAAAAACACACACATTTCTTTCTACATAGCCGTGGGGTGAGACAGGGTTGCAGCTTAAGCCCACCCTCTTCAACAGAGAGAGACACACACACACGCACGCACGCACGCACGCACGCACGCACGCACGCACGCACGCACGCACGCACGCACGCACGCACGCACGCACACACACACACACACACACACACACACACACACACACACACACACACACACACACACACACACACACACACACACACACAAGCACACTTTATGGCCCCCGCACCTCTCTGATTCAGAGGGGTCGGGTTAAATGCGGAAGACACATTTCAGTTGAATACATTCAGTTGTACAACTGACTAGGTATCTGCCTTTCCTTTCCCTATTCCTAGAGAGGGCTACATTTGTTGAGTGCACTCACAAGGTGTAGTTTACAGTAAATTCAGTGTGCAAAATAATCCAACACAGATCTAAAAGACATGAATGGGCCCAAGCAATATGGCTTATAATTTTTTTAGGCAAAATGTATGACACCATTTTACTTAACTAAGTAGCGTATGTTTAGACAAAAGCCAACATGACATTCGAGGAGGGAGGAACGATGGTGGATAATGAAGATGTCGTTTAAAGTTGTGCTGTTGCTTCCGTGCTATGTTGTTGTCTTAGGTCTCTCTTTATGTAGTGTTGTGGTGTCTCTCTTGTCGTGAAGTGTGTTTTTTTTTTTTTTTTATCTCAGCCCCCGTACCCGCAGGAGGCCTTTTACCTTTTGGTAGGCCGCCATTGTATATAATAATTTGTTCTTAACTGACTTGCCTAGTTAAATAAAGGTTGAAGAAAAAATCAATAATAATAAAGGCAGTTTCCTATTGAAGAAAATGGTCACGGTTCCTGTCTGTGTAAATGGGTGTTCTCTCTTGTATGAGCATGCTTTCTCGCGTGAGCTCACCCAGGAAAGCATGCTCAAAGATGGTCACACGAGCACCCAGGAAAGCATGCTCAAAGATGGTCACACGAGCACCCAGGAAAGCATGCTCAAAGATGGTCACACGAGCACCCAGGAAAGCATGCTCAAAGATGGTCACACGAGCACCCAGGAAAGCATGCTCAAAGATGGTCACACGAGCACCCAGGAAAGCATGCTCAAAGATGGTCACACGAGCACCCAGGAAACATGCTCAAAGATGGTCACACGAGCACCCAGGAAACATGCTCAAAGATGGTCACACGAGCACCCAGGAAAGCATGCTCAAAGATGGTCACACGAGCACCCAGGAAAGCATGCTCAAAGATGGTCACACGAGCACCCAGGAAAGCATGCTCAAAGATGGTCACACGAGCACCCAGGAAACATGCTCAAAGATGGTCACACGAGCACCCAGGAAACATGCTCAAAGATGGTCACACGAGCACCCAGGAAAGCATGCTCAAAGATGGTCACACGAGCACCCAGGAAAGCATGCTCAAAGATGGTCACACGAGCACCCAGGAAAGCATGCTCAAAGATGGTCACACGAGCACCCAGGAAACATGCTCAAAGATGGTCACACGAGCACCCAGGAAACATGCTCAAAGATGGTCACACGAGCACCCAGGAAACATGCTCAAAGATGGTCACACGAGAGAGTTGGGAACTCCCACTTATACAGACAAGAACCTCATGGCTTGGTTTTTGCTCTGACATGCACTGTCAACTGTGGGACCTTAAATAGACAGGTTTGTGCTTTTCCAAATCATATCCAATCAATTTAATTTACCACAGGTGGACTCTAATCACGTTGTACGACATCTCAAGGATGATCAATTGAAACAGGATGCACCTGAACTCAATTTTGAATCTCATAGCAAAGGGTCTGAATACTTATGTAAATAAGGTATTACAGTTTGTTTTTTACATTTGAAAACAATTCTAAAAACTTGTTTTCACTTTGTCATTATTGGGTATTGTGTTGTAGATTGATGAGGAAAACAATTAATTTAATACATTTTAGAATAAGGGGTCTGAATACTTTCTTAATGCACTAATGCAGGAAATAATGCAGGAAATATACCAATCAGACCACTACAATTAGCAGTTTTGCCTCTCTGTTTTAGATGGTTGGGTCTTTGCCAACAATGTTGACATTAATAAACACCAAAACCTGGAGGAGCGCCTGACTGCAGCACAGTTCAATGTTGACATTAATAAACACCAAAACCTGGAGGAGCGCCTGACTGCAGCACAGTTCCTGGTGCGGTGCCCCGTCGTAGTGGATGAAGTGACCGACACCGCAGCTACTAAATATGGTGCTATTCCAGAGAGGTTTTATGTGCTGAAGGCAGGAAAGGTTATTTATAAGGTAAGGAGAGGCATAAGAAATAAGGAGATAGTAAAGAACTAGACAATGCAAATGTAATGTTTGCTACACGCAAAACTGGTGGCGTGCAGAGAGATGATAAAGAGAAATCTAGTTGCACCTCTCTTTGGAATCCTGCCAAAGCATTCTTTGCTTTTTCCATCACACACACATCTTGACTCAGTAGTTTTCCAGAATTAGGGGAAAGGATATTTGGAACACAGCCAAGAGTGTTGACATGTTACACAGGTATAACCATAGAGAGACAGTCTTATGAGACTTGTGGTCTCTTTTTACCTTATTAGAGAGAGGAAAGTCTGTTGCTGTTGAGACATACAGTTCAGAGTTCACCAGTAAATACACCTGTTACACCTGTCCAATCACCAGTCTTCTTTCTCTGTCGCCAGGGAAAGATGGGCCCTTGGGGCGACAGTCCTGAGGAGATGCGTTCCTTCCATGAGAAGATGAAGTAAGAAGAGTTGAGATAAAACTCACTGGCTGAAACTACTTTGTTTTTTCTACACGTCTACAAAACATGGTTCTGTTTCTTTTGTTTTTGTTTCTCAACTTTTTTTTATCTAAACCTTTTTTTATTGCCCATATTGTTTGTGTGATTCAGCTTTCTGGGATCCCAATTGTCCACCTTTTGAGTTTGGAGACTTTCTCTGCATCTATTAGTGACAGATACAGATCAAACCTATGGCCGATGTAACCAGATGAAGATAAACATGGAGAGACCCTCCAATCAGGATGGGTGTGTTGGTCAAACCAGGAAGTGTTCATAGGAAGTATAGGAGGATGTTAATTAATGTACCATTTTAACCAGGTTCAGGTCAGATTGTAATATCACAATATCATACCTTTTGAATGGCTGAATGTGAAACAAGCCCTGTGGTATATTATCTATATATATTTGTACTGGATCTTGTATTTTGCATAACATGAAGAATTTATCAAGTGTAGGCCTAGTGGATGTGTGATAGCCATACAGCGATTGCACTGGCATATCTATAACCATTCCCATGATACATTGTCTATTAGGCAATGTGAAAGGAAGGCCTGGAAAATCGTTAAAGACTCCAGCCACCCAAGCAATAAACTGTTCTCTCTGCTTTCGCATGGCAAGCGGTACCGGTGCAAGTCTGACACGAACAGGTTCCTGAACAGTTTCTATCCCCAAGCCTTAAGACTCCTAAATAGCTAACAAAAAGGCTAAATGGACTATCTGATTTGGCCCTTGTGTTTATTTTTATACTGTCTTTATGCACACTCACAGGACTCTACACACTCTGACATTCCAGCACACATAACATGCACACACATTTATACTGACTCTACACACACGAAAACACACACATATACAATCTTAATTTACACTGTTGCTACTCTGTTAATCATATATCCTGATGACTAGTCACCTTACCCCTACACATATCTACCTCTACCACTCCAGTATCCCTGCACATTGTAAATATGTTACTGGAACTGGCCCTGTATGTAGTCACCTTACCCCTACACCTATCTACCTCTGTCACTCCAGTATCCCTGCACATTGTAAATATGTTACTGGAACTGGCCCTGTATGTAGTCACCTTACCCCTACACATATCTACCTCTACCACTCCAGTATCCCTGCACATTGTAAATATGTTACTGGAACTGGCCCTGTATGTAGTCACCTTACCCCTACACCTATCTACCTCTACCACTCCAGTATCCCTGCACATTGTAAATATGTTACTGGAACTGGCCCTGTATGTAGTCACCTTACCCCTACACCTATCTACCTCTGTCACTCCAGTATCCCTGCACGTTGTAAATATGTTACTGGAACTGGCCCTGTATGTAGTCACCTTACCCCTACACTTATCTACCTCTGTCACTCCAGTATCCCTGCACGTTGTAAATATGTTACTGGAACTGGCCCTGTATGTAGTCACCTTACCCCTATACCTATCTACCTCTGTCACTCCAGTATCCCTGCACATTGTAAATATGTTACTGGAACTGGCCCTGTATGTAGTCACCTTACCCCTACACCTATCTACCTCTACCACTCCAGTATCCCTGCACATTGTAAATATGGTATTGGAACTGGCCCTGTATGTAGTCACCTTACCCCTACACCTATCTACCTCTACCACTCCAGTATCCCTGCACATTGTAAATATGTTACTGGAACTGGCCCTGTATGTAGTCACCTTACCCCTACACCTATCTACCTCTGTCACTCCAGTATCCCTGCACGTTGTAAATATGTTACTGGAACTGGCCCTGTATGTAGTCACCTTACCCCTACACCTATCTACCTCTGTCACTCCAGTATCCCTGCACGTTGTAAATATGTTACTGGAACTGGCCCTGTATGTAGTCACCTTACCCCTATACCTATCTACCTCTGTCACTCCAGTATCCCTGCACATTGTAAATATGTTACTGGAACTGGCCCTGTATGTAGTCACCTTACCCCTACACCTATCTACCTCTGTCACTCCAGTATCCCTGCACATTGTAAATATGTTACTGGAACTGGCCCTGTATGTAGTCACCTTACCCCTACACCTATCTACCTCTACCACTCCAGTATCCCTGCACATTGTAAATATGGTATTGGAACTGGCCCTGTATGTAGTCACCTTACCCCTACACCTATCTACCTCTACCACTCCAGTATCCCTGCACATTGTAAATATGTTACTGGAACTGGCCCTGTATGTAGTCACCTTACCCCTACACCTATCTACCTCTGTCACTCCAGTATCCCTGCACATTGTAAATATGGTATTGGAACTGGCCCTGTATGTAGTCACCTTACCCCTACACCTATCTACCTCTGTCACTCCAGTATCCCTGCACATTATAAATATGTTACTGGAACTGGCCCTGTATGTAGTCACCTTACCCCTACACCTATCTACCTCTGTCACTCCAGTATCCCTGCACATTGTAAATATGTTACTGGAACTGGCCCTGTATGTAGTCACCTTACCCCTACACCTATCTACCTCTGTCACTCCAGTATCCCTGCACATTGTAAATATGTTACTGGAACTGGCCCTGTATGTAGTCACCTTACCCCTACACATATCTACCTCTACCACTCCAGTATCCCTGCACGTTGTAAATATGTTACTGGAACTGGCCCTGTATGTAGTCACCTTACCCCTACACCTATCTACCTCTGTCACTCCAGTATCCCTGCACATTGTAAATATGTTACTGGAACTGGCCCTGTATGTAGTCACCTTACCCCTACACCTATCTACCTCTGTCACTCCAGTATCCCTGCACATTGTAAATATGTTACTGGAACTGGCCCTGTATGTAGTCACCTTACCCCTACACCTATCTACCTCTGTCACTCCAGTATCCCTGCACGTTGTAAATATGTTACTGGAACTGGCCCTGTATGTAGTGCAGCTTGTTACCTTCTGGTGTTCGTCTTGGTTTTTGTTCAACCTTATGTTATTTGTAATAATACATTAATATTGATTACTGCGTTGGGTTAAGCGCCTGCAAGAAATGCATTCCACTGTACTTGTGCAGGTGACATTGAAACTCGAATGTTCATATTTACTTTGGCATGCAACTGCTTTTTATGAGGATAATTACAGTGAAAACCTCTGGCCACTGTAACTTGATGAATTGAATGCAGTTTTTTTGCTAAATAATTTAGGAGCATTAAGAGCATGTTCTGATGATATTCCTGTTCATTAAAAACTCTTCATGAATAAATATTGCTCTTGGGATTGTTATTAATCTAGCTTAATTGTTTCTGGGCATGTTTTCATGATGTGATTGATTGTTTAGAATGCTCACCAGTAGCCTAAACAGAGAGGATTTGACTTCCTGCCGTAGCAGAAGCTGAGATGTAAAATAGGGAAGTTGTTTTTCTTCTCAATCTATCTGCACATCGTCACATGATTTGTATTATTGTGTTTCACCATGAACCTGTCCCATAAGGCACCCTATTCCCTATGTAGTGCACTACATGGGATGCACACGTGCCTCACCTTGTTGTTATTGAACAGGTCACCACCCCAGTAGTGAAAAAGGAGAGAATGGGAGCGTTCCTGGCCGACTACATTGCAGACGCCTGCAAGATCTATTGAAGCCTGGATAGGTATTTAACCTATTAGTAACTGCCATTTGAGACGAATTCACTTCAACATGATGTGTGATAACAACAACTGGATTCACTGGAACAGTCCAGGCCTGGTTCCTATTGTCAGGTAGGAGCCGACATGCTACACGTCTGTTAGACCTCTCCTCTATAAAACTGGCGGGGCGGTTCCAATCGGGAAAAAGCATTTCCTTCCATCCACACTGTTTCCCCTTTAGCTAATCTGAAAGAATGTAATAGGAGAGCTATATAGAAATCTACATAGACCACCAGATGGCAATGTGAAGCTATTGACACATTATCCCCTAATCCCTACAGCTAATTACACATTATCATCTAATCCCTACAGCTATTGACACATTATCCCCTAATCCCTACAGCTAATGACACATTATCCCCTAATCCCTACAGCTAATTACACATTATCATCTAATCCCTACAGCTATTGACACATTATCCCCTAATCCCTACAGCTAATGACACATTATCCCCTAATCCCTACAGCTAATTACACATTATCATCTAATCCCTACAGCTAATGACACATTATCCCCTAATCCCTACAGCTAATTACACATTATCATCTAATCCCTACAGCTATTGACACATTATCCCCCAATCCCTACAGCTAATTACACATTATCATCTAATCCCTACAGCTAATTACACATTATCATCTAATCCCTACAGCTATTGACACATTATCCCCTAATCCCTACAGCTAATCACACATTATCCCCTAATCCCTACAGCTAATGACACATGATCCCCTAATCCCTACAGCTAATTACACATTATCATCTAATCCCTACAGCTATTGACACATTATCCCCTAATCCCTACAGCTAATGACACATTATCCCCTAATCCCTACAGCTAATTACACATTATCATCTAATCCCTACAGCTAATGACACATTATCCCCTAATCCCTACAGCTAATTACACATTATCATCTAATCCCTACAGCTATTGACACATTATCCCCCAATCCCTACAGCTAATTACACATTATCATCTAATCCCTACAGCTAATGACACATTATCCCCCAATCCCTACAGCTAATGACACATTATCCCCTAATCCCTACAGCTATTGACACATTATCCCCAATGCATACAGCTAGTGACACATTATCCCCCAATCCATACAGCTAGTGACACATTATCCCCCAATCCCTACAGCTATCCAGTCATTTCACAATCGGAGAGAGGGAGAGAAGTGGATAATAGCTGGGGCAAGTGGATGACATTTTGAATTGAAATCCAGCCCTGAGCGTAGTAGAGCGATAGGTTTGCCCAGTGTGCAGAATTCATACAGATGCTTAGGTTGGTTTACCTAAAGCTTGGACGCAAATGGGTCTTCCAAATGGACAATGACCCCAAGCATTCTTCCAAAGTTGTGGAAAAATGGCTTAAGGACATCAAAGGTATTGGAGTGGAAATCACAAAGCCCTGACCTCCATCCTATCGAACATTTGTGGGCAGAACTGAAAAAGCGTGTGCGAGCAAGGAGGCCTATTAACCTGACTCAGTTACACTAGCTCTGTCAGGAGGTATGGGCCAAAATTCACCCAACTTATTGTGGGAAGCTTGTGGAAGGCAACCCGGAACGTTTGGCCCAAGTTAAACAATTTAAAGGGAATTCTACCAAATACTATTTGAGTGTATGCAAACTTCTGACCCACTGATAATGTGATGAAAGAAATAAAAGCTGAAATAAATCATTCTCTCTACTATTATTCTGACATTTCACATTCTTAAAATAAAGTGGTGATCCTAACTGACCTAAAATAGGGAATTTTTACTAGGATTAAATGTCAGGAATTGTGAAAAACTGAGTTTAAATGTATTTGGCTAAGGTATATGTAAACTTCCAACTTCAACTGTACATTTGTATGTGTTCATCTCCAAAGCCCTTTTGGGTAAACTCCCTCTTTACCTCTGTAGTCTGGTCTCCTTCACCACCAGCAGTTACCATACCCGGTCTGCTAGGTGGTTGCTACTTAAAGTCCCCAGGACATTCACACTATTAGGCAAGACTGCCTTCTATTCTTGTGCACCAGACTCATTGAATAATCTAAACTCAGAAAAAAAAGAAATGTCCTCTCACTGTCAACTGTGTTTATTTTCAGCAAACTTAACATGTGTAAATATTTGTATGAACATAACAAGATTCAACAACCGAGACATAAACTGAACAAGTTCCACAGACATGTGACTAACAGAAATGGAATAATGTGTCCCTGAACAAAGGGGGGGGGGGATCAAAATCAAAAGTAACAGTCAGTATCTGGTGTGGCCACCAGCTGCATTAAGAACTGCAGTGCATCTCCTCCTCATGGACTTCACCAGATTTGCCAGTTCTTGCTGTGAGATGTTACCCCACTCTTCCACCAAGGCACCTGCAAGTTCCTGGACATTTCTTGGGGGAATGGCCCTAGCCCTCACCCTCCGATCCAACAGGTCCCAGATGTGCTCAATGGGATTGAGATCCGGGCTCTTCGCTGGCCATGGCAGAACACTGACATTCCTGTCTTGTAGGAAATCACGCACAGAATGAGCAGTATGGCTGGTGGCATTGTCATGCTGGAGGGCCATGTCAGGATGAGCCTGCAGGAAGGGTACCACATGAGGGAGGAGGATGTCTTCCCTGTAACGCACAGCGTTGAGATTGTCAACAATGACAACAAGCTCAGTCTGATAATGTTGTGACACACCGCCCTAGACTATGACGGACCCTCCCCCTCCAAATCGATCCCGCTCCAGAGTACAGGCCTCTGTGTAACGCTCATTCCTTCAACGATAAACGCGAATCCGACATCACCCCTGGTGAGACAAAACCGCGACTCGTCAGTGAAATACACTTTTTGCCAGTCCTTTCCGGTCCAGCGACGGTGGGTTTGTGCCCATAGGCAATGTGCCCATAGGTGATGTCTGGTGAGTACCTGCCTTACAGCAGGCCTACAAACCCTCAGTCCAGCCTCTCTCAGCCTATTGCGGACAGTCTGAGCACTGATGGAGGGATTGTGCATTCCTGGTGTAACTCGGGCAGTTGTTGTTGCCATCCTGTACCTGTCCCGCAGGTGTGATGTTCGGATGTACCGATCCTGTGCAGGTGTTGTAACACGTGGTCTGCCACTGCGAGGATGATCAGCTGTCTGTCCTGTCTCCCTGTAGCTCTGTCTTAGGCGTCTCACAGTACAGACATTGCAATTTATTGCCCTGACCACATCTGCAGTCCTCATGCCTCCTTGCAGCATGCCTAAGGCACGTTCACTCAGATGAGCAGGGACTTGTATTTTTAGAATTATGTCATGTATTGATTGTTGCTGCCTTCTTGGCCAGGTCTCCTTTGAAAAAGAGACTCTGGGTCTCAATGGGCTTTTCCTGGTTAAATAAAGGTTTAAAAAAATGTGTTTTTACACTGCTGCTCGTGGCTGTTACCTACATGTACAAATTACATTTACATTTACATTACATTTACATTTTAGTCATTTAGCAGATGCTCTTATCCAGAGCGACTTACAGTAGAGTGCATACATTTTATTACATTTTTTTTTTTTTTTTTTTTTTTTCATTACATTTTACATACTGAGACAAGGATATCCCTACCGGCCAAACCCTCCCTAACCCGGACGACGCTATGCCAATTGTGCGTCGCCCCACAGACCTCCCGGTTGCGGCCGGCTGCGACAGAGCCTGGGCGCGAACCCAGAGACTAGACCACTGCGCCACCCGGGAGGTTATAATTACCTCGACTAACCTGTACCCCCCCACATTGACTCGGTACCTGTTACCCCTGTATATAGCCTCATTATTGTTATTTTATTGTGTTATTTATTTTTACTTACTTTTAAATATTTTCTTAACCAACAATTCAGTTTTAAGAAAATAGAGTTAAGGGCCCTCTGAAATGTAATGTAATGTAATGTAATGTAATGAAATGAAATGAAATGTAATGTAATGTAATGTAATGTAATGAAATGAAATGTAATGTAATGTAATGTAATGTAATGTAATGAAATGAAATGTAATGTAATGTAATGTAATGTAATGAAATGAAATGTAATGAAATGAAATGAAATGTAATGTAATGAAATGTAATGAAATGTAATGTAATGTAATGTAATGTAATGAAATGAAATGTAATGTAATGTAATGTAATGTAATGTAATGAAATGAAATGTAATGTAATGTAATGTAATGTAATGTAATGAAATGTAATGTAATGAAATGTAATGTAATGTAATGTAATGTAATGTAATGAAATGAAATGTAATGTAATGTAATGTAATGTAATGAAATGAAATGAAATGAAATGTAATGTAATGTAATGTAATGTAATGTAATGAAATGTAATGTAATGTAATGTAATGTAATGAAATGAAATGAAATGTAATGTAATGTAATGTAATGAAATGAAATGAAATGAAATGAAATGTAATGTAATGTAATGTAATGTAATGTAATGAAATGTAATGAAATGAAATGAAATGAAATGTAATGAAATGTAATGTAATGTAATGGCAAAATGTAGATCTCCACCTAAATAGACAAGCCCAAAAGTAACTGCTATTCATGTGTAATTACATGATTCTGACATGCCAAAACTTGGTATATTTGGAAAGACATCTGGGAGATAATGAGGAAATGATCATAAGATAGGTTACATAGTTCAGAATACACAATATCAAGCACACACAAAATAACCGTTTCGTTTTTTTATTTTGAAAGTCATCTTTCATTGACAAGCTATAAGTGAATTATTTATGCATAGAGCTGGGAACACATCAGATGGCTTCCACAACATTTGAACAATATCAGAAAAAATGGGATTGATAGACCTAACAACTAGAAATGGGCAGATGTTTTAGTAAGTGGTGTCAGGTGTGGTCACAGGACGTTTCCAAGTGTCCCAAAACATCTCCAACGTGCCATAGGTCTGTAAAAGTAGATCATTCCAGTGCTATTACATATTTGCAATCCCTAAATGCTATTTGTTCAGTATAAAACCACAATTTCTACCATATCAACCTCAAACATTGTGGTGGTGTTATGGATTATCCAGAGTATATTAAAATGTCCTTTCAACCTCTCCAAAGAGTCAATGTGGTAATTGCACTGTTTTTGCAAACTGGATGTGCGTAAAATAGTTATTGTTCAATATTAAAACTACATGTATACAACACCAACCTCTCTGAAACATTGTGGTGGTGTCGGGGAACATACAGGGGATATCCAGGTGTTTTTCTCAACCTCTCCAAAGTGCCTGAACGTTTAGCCTAGGCATATCCAATGTATTGGTCCCAAATACAAATGAACTCTTTACAAAAACAACATAAAAGCAACAGATATATATATAAAAAAATATATAAAAATGTCTTGTCAAACCAATGTGTCCTTCAATTAAAAAGCTGCAAAAATTGAACTAAGGTGAACTATTTACAAATGGCATTCCTGTTCGTTTTACGTCCCACGTGTAGATGATTAGATTTGGCTTTCACCGTAGCTTGTGCATGTCGTGATAGTCTTTGAAGCAATCCCTCTGCCAGGAAACAAAAAGCGAACTGGCATTTCAGACAGAAACTCAGGCGTTTCATTATTGAATGCCTTATGCTGTGTGATGAGCATGGTTACTTCCCTGGTGTCCTTCCATTTCACAAAAAGCAGCTTGTTAGTCCTGATCCAACGTGCGGTCCCCCTCTCCACTGTCTTTGTCATGTTGTTTACCTTGGTCTTGGGGAACCTGATTCTGTTAGGACGAATGGTGCCACAAGCCCCTATTTTATTTTTCAAGAGGTCTATGAAAGTGGATATAGAACCATCAGACAGGGTGAGTGACATAGCAGTGGAGGATGAAGACCTTGACCGGCGGGGGTGCTTGCTGTGGAGGGGTGGCTCCCAAAAGGCATCATCCAAATCCTCTGCATCCTCCACTCTGTGGTGAATCAAATAAAGGGATATATTGTTGTAAGACACAGAATTACAGTTGACAAAATTTACAAAACGACATTACTGTAAAGTAAAAACACCAAGCTTAAACTTTATCTGTACAGTGACTCACATAGAAGGTGTGAAGCACACACACAATGCAAAAACAAAAACACTTAAAAAAAGACAGAGGTGTCACGTTCCTGACCTATTTCTGTTAGTTTGTTGTATGTGTTAGTTGGTCAGGACGTGAGTTTGGGTGGGCATTCTATGTTTTCTGTTTTCTATGTTGGTTTATGGGTTGCCTGGTATGGCTCTTAATTAGAGGCAGGTGTTTGGCGTTCCTCTAATTAAGAGTCATATTTAGGTAGGTGTTTTCACAGTGTTCGTTGTGGGTGGTTGTCTCCTGTGTCAGTGTTTGTCGCACCATACGGGACTGTTCGGTTTGTTTGTTCATCGTCATTTATGTGTAGGCTATTTTCCCTGTTCGTGCGTTCTTCGTGTTATTTGTAAGTTCGTATTGTTCAGGTCTGTCTACACTCCGTTTGTTATTTTGTAGTTTATTTCAAGTATAGTTCGTGTCATTGTTTCGTCGTGTTTAATAAATATTATGTCTTCAAACTCCGCTGCATTTTGGTTCCCTCACTACTCCTCCTTTTCGGTTGAAGAGGAGGAGGACCGCCGTTACAGAACCACCCACCAAATCTCCAGAACCAAGCAGCGGTGTAAACGGAGTAAGGGACAGAAAAAGAAGGAGGAATGGACTTGGGACGATGTATTGGACGGGAAAGGTTGCTACACATGGGAGGAGATCCTGGCTGGTAGGGATCGCCTCCCATGGGAACAGCTGGAGGCACTGAGGAGAGCAGAGGCAACCGGAGAAGGGAACCGGAGTTATGAGGGGACGCGTCTTGCACGGAAGCCCGAAAAGCCCGTGAGTACCACCCAAAAATTTCTTGGGGGGGGGCTAAGAGGTAGTGGGCCAAGGGCAGGTAGGAGACCTGCGCCCACTTCCCAGGCTTACCGTGGAGAGCGGGAGTACGGGCAGGCGCCGTGTTACGCAGTAGAGCGCACGGTGTCTCCTGTACGAGTGCATAGCCCAGTGCGGGTTATTCCACCTCCCCGCACTGGTAGGGCTAGATTGGGCATTGAGCCAGGTGTCATGAGGCCGGCTCAACGCGTCTGGTCTCCAGTGCGTCTCCTCGGGCCGGCTTACATGGCACCAGCCTTACGCATGGTGTCCCCGGTTCGCCTACATAGCCCGGTGCGGGTTATTCCACCTCCCCGCACTGGTCGGGCGACGGGGAGCATTCAACCAGGTAAGGTTGGGCAGGCTCGGTGCTCAAGGGAGCCAGTACGCCTTCACGGTCCGGTATTTCCGGCACTACCTCCCCGCCCCAGCCCAGTACCACCAGTGCCTACACTACGCACCAGGCTTCCAGTGCGTTTTCAGAGCCCTGTTCCTCCTCCACGCACTCTCCCTATGGTGCGTGTCTCCAGCCCAGTGCCTCCAGTTCCGGCACCGCGCACTAAGTCACATGTGCGTCTCCTAAGTCCTGTGCACACTGTTGTTTCTCCCCGCACTCGTCCTGAGGTGCGTGCCCTCAGTCCGGTACCACGCACTAGG
This sequence comes from Salvelinus namaycush, assembly GCF_016432855.1. NCBI lineage: Eukaryota > Metazoa > Chordata > Actinopteri > Salmoniformes > Salmonidae > Salvelinus > Salvelinus namaycush. The sequence goes on from NC_052315.1 coordinate 9,846,835, forward strand.
CATATAGTGCGCTTCGAGAGGTCAGTGTGTCCTGTCCCTGCTCCCCGCACTAGGCTTGAAGTGCGTGTCCTCAGTCAGGTGCCTCCAGTTCCGGCACCACGCACCAAGCCTACAGTGCGTCTCAGCCGGCCAGAGTCTGCCCTCTGCCCAACGGCGCATGAACTGCCCGTCTGCCATGAGCCTGCAAAGCTGCCCGTCTGCCATGAGCCTACAGAGCCTTCCGCCAGACAGGAGCAGCCAGAGCCTTCCGCCAGACAGGAGCAGTCTGAGCCATCCGTCTCCGCAGCGCCATCTGAGCCATCCGTCTCCCCAGCGCCGTCTGAGCCATCCGTCTCCCCAGCGCCGTCTGAGCCATCCGTCTCCCCAGCGCCGTCTGAGCCATCCGTCTCCCCAGCGCCGTCTGAGCCATCCGTCTCCCCAGCGCCGTCTGAGCCATCCGTCTGTCCCGAGCCATTAGAGCCGCCCGTCTGTCCCGAGCCGTCAGAGCCGATAGTCAGTCAGGAGCCGCTAGAGCCAGTCGTCAGTCAGGATCTGCCAGAGCCGCCAACCAGACAGGATCTGCCAGAGCCGCCAACCAGACAGGATCTGCCAGAGCCGCCAACCAGACAGGATCTGCCAGAGCCGCCAACCAGACAGGATCTGCCAGAGCCGCCAACCAGACAGGATCTGCCAGAGCCGCCAACCAGACAGGATCTGCCAGAGCCGTCAGCCAGCCATGAGCGTCCAGAGCCGTCAGCCAGCCATGAGCGTCCAGAGCCGTCAGCGAGCCAAGAGCGTCCAGAGCCGTCAGCGAGCCATGAGCGTCCAGAGCCGTCAGTGAGCCATGAGCGTCCAGAGCCGTCAGCCAGCCATGAGCGTCCAGAGCCGTCAGCCAGCCATGAGCGTCCAGAGCCGTCAGCCAGCCATGAGCGTCCAGAGCCGTCAGCCAGCCATGAGCGTCCAGAGCCGTCAGCCAGTCATGAGCTGTCCCTCAGCCCAGAGCGGCTATTTACCCAGAACTGCCCCTCAGTCCAGAGCTGTCTCTCTGTCCGGAGCTGCCTTTCAGTCCGGAGTTGCCCCTCTATCCTGAGCTACCTCTCTATCCTGAGCTACCTCTCTATCCTGAGATACCTCTCTATCCTGAGCTATCCCTCTGTCCTGAGCTATCCCTCTGTCCTGAGTTATCCCTCTATCCCGGGGCTGCCCCTTGTATTGATGTTACCCAAAAGATTAAGTGGGTGTAGTATGAGGGTGGTCATTTGTAGGGGGAGATGGAAGCTGGGATTGACTATGGTGGGGTGGGGACCTCGCCCGGAGCCTGAGCCACCACCGTGGTCAGATGCCCACCCAGACCCTCCCCTAGACTTTGTGCTGGTGCGCCCGGAGTTTGCACCTTATGGGGGGGGTTATGTCACGTTCCTGACCTATTTCTGTTAGTTTGTTGTATGTGTTAGTTGGTCAGGACGTGAGTTTGGGTGGGCATTCTATGTTTTCTGTTTTCTATGTTGGTTTATGGGTTGCCTGGTATGGCTCTTAATTAGAGGCAGGTGTTTGGCGTTCCTCTAATTAAGAGTCATATTTAGGTAGGTGTTTTCACAGTGTTCGTTGTGGGTGGTTGTCTCCTGTGTCAGTGTTTGTCGCACCATACGGGACTGTTCGGTTTGTTTGTTCATCGTCATTTATGTGTAGGCTATTTTCCCTGTTCGTGCGTTCTTCGTGTTATTTGTAAGTTCGTATTGTTCAGGTCTGTCTACACTCCGTTTGTTATTTTGTAGTTTATTTCAAGTATAGTTCGTGTCATTGTTTCGTCGTGTTTAATAAATATTATGTCTTCAAACTCCGCTGCATTTTGGTTCCCTCACTACTCCTCCTTTTCGGTTGAAGAGGAGGAGGACCGCCGTTACAAGAGGTGAGAACCAAAAATACACAATGGCCATGAGTTGAGTTACAAAGATGAAAATTAGAGCAGCAAACAGTGAACTAATATGAAACATAGACAATACCTACTTTGGAATGATATAACATTGAAATCACTTGCTACATTGGCCTATGTACACTAAATCCAAAGCACAAAAAGCAGACAACAAACAACTTATAAAAAAACGAAATACATATAGTAAATGAGCTGGAAATAAAGTCCTGGAAATAATGTACTTACAGATCTAAAAGTGGATCCAATCCTTCTCGAAAGCAATCTTTGTCGGCTGAGTCGAAATCCTCATAGTTCAGGACACCTACACCACCCGATGTCACAGGAAGGCCATAAAGATCATCAAGGACAACAACCACCCGAGCCACTGCCTATTCACCCCGCTATCATCCAGAAGGCGATGTCAGTACAGGTGCATCAAAGCAGGGACCGAGAGACTGAAAAACAGCTTCTATCTCAAGGCCACTCATTAACATTGAGTGGCTGCTGCCATACATGTAAAAAATGTATCACTAGCCACTTTAAACAATACCACTTAATATAATGTTTACATACCCTGCATTACTCATCTCATATGTATATACTGTACTCGATACCATCTACTGCATCTTGCCTATGCCGTTCTGTACCATCACTCATTCATATATCTTTATGTACATATTCTTCATCCCTTTACACTTGTGTGTATAAGGTAGCTGTTGTGAAATTGTTAGGTTAGATGACTCGTTGGTTATTACTGCATTGTCGGAACTAGAAGCACAAGCATTTCGCTACACTCGCATTGACATCTGCTTAACATGTGTATGTGACAAATAAAATTTGATTTGATTTGAGATCAAATCGCTCTCCTGAACCCGAGTCCTGCTCTCCTGAACCCGAGTCCTGCTCTCCTGAACCCGAGTCCTGCTCTCCTGAACCCGAGACCTACTCTCCTGAACCCGAGTCCTGCTCTCCTGAACCCGAGACCTACTCTCCTGAACCCGAGTCCTGCTCTCTTGAACCCGAGTCCTGCTCTCTTGAACCCGAGTCCTGCTCTCCTGAACCCGAGTCCTGCTCTCCTGAACCCGAGTCCTACTCTCCTGAACCCGAGTCCTACTCTCCTGAACCCGAGTCCTACTCTCCTGAACCCGAGTCCTGCTCTCCTGAACCCGAGTCCTACTCTCCTGAACCCGAGTCCTACTCTCCTGAACCCGAGTCCTGCTCTCCTGAACTCGAGTCCTACTCTCCTGAACCCGAGTCCTACTCTCCTGAACTCGAGTCCTACTCTCCTGAACTCGAGTCCTACTCTCCTGAACCCGAGTCCTACTCTCCTGAACCCGAGTCCTACTCTCCTGAACCCGAGTCCTACTCTCCTGAACCCGAGTCCTGCTCTCCTGAACTCGAGTCCTACTCTCCTGAACCCGAGTCCTGCTCTCCTGAACCCGAGTCCTGCTCTCCTGAACCCGAGTCCTGCTCTCCTGAACCCGAGTCCTGCTCTCCTGAACCCGAGTCCTGCTCTCCTGAACTCGAGTCCTGCTCTCCTGAACCCGAGTCCTGCTCTCCTGAACCCGAGTCCTGCTCTCCTGAACCCGAGTCCTGCTCTCCTGAACCCGAGTCCTGCTCTCCTGAACCCGAGACCTGCTCTCCTGAACCCGAGACCTGCTCTCCTGAACCCGAGTCCTGCTCTCCTGAACCCGAGTCCTGCTCTCGTCAACCCGAGTCCTGCTCTCGTCAACCCGAGTCCTGCTCTCCTGAACCCGAGACCTGCTCTCCTGAACCCGAGACCTGCTCTCCTGAACCCGAGACCTGCTCTCCTGAACCCGAGACCTGCTCTCCTGAACCCGAGACCTGCTCTCCTGAACCCGAGTCCTGCTCTCCTGAACCCGAGTCCTGCTCTCCTGAACCCGAGTCCTGCTCTCGTCAACCCGAGTCCTGCTCTCGTCAACCCGAGTCCTGCTCTCGTCAACCCGAGTCCTGCTCTCGTCAACCCGAGTCCTGCTCTCTTGAACCCGAGTCCTGCTCTCTTGAACCCGAGTCCTGCTCTCCTGAACCCGAGTCCTGCTCTCTTGAACCCGAGTCCTACTCTCCTGATCCCGAGTCCTACTCTCCTGAACACTCCAGTATTTTATTTGAAGCTTCTATGTCGGTATACTTATTCATAGTTGCCTTCTTTTTAGTGTGTTCAATATTATTAGTTTTTACCTTTTTTATCCCCCACTTGAGAAGCCATCTTTTATGCTAAAGCGATGAAATTAAAGGGATGAAATCTGTTTACAATGTAATGCTGCGTGTTCGGTGCGTTATGTCTCTGAGCCAGGTAGCAATAGTATGCCTTATGCATGAAAGATTCAAGGCTGTCACGTTCTGACCTTAGTTCCTTTGTTGTGTCTTTATTTTAGTTTGGTCAGGGCGTGAGTTGGGGTGGGCATTCTATGTTGTTTTTTCTATGTTTTGTTCTATTGTTCTATTTCTATGTGTTTGGCCTAGTATGGTTCTCAATCAGAGGCAGGTGTCAGTCGTTGTCTCTGATTGGGAGCCATATTTAGGTAGCCTGTTTTTCATTGTGTTTTGTGGGTGATTATTTTCTGTTCTGTGTTTGCTTTTTTTTGGTACAGGAGTGTCCTTTCATTTATTTTCCGATGTTCAGCGTGTGTACCGGTGTTGTACTATTTGGAGTGTTTTACGCCTGTGTTCGGCGTCACCCTCTTTCGCTGTGATTGTTTCCGGAATAAATGTTTTTTTTCCGAATCCTCTGCTCTCTGCGCCTGACTCCACACCTATCACTCTTCGAAGCTTGACAAAGGCCTTGCTTCGTATCCACCCAGGTCAACTGCATATCCCTGTAAAGCTTATCCCATTGGCTACAAGACTGTCAAGGTGCCATAGTAGCCAATCCCCCCTGTGTAATGGATGCCTAAGCAGGCAACATATTTATGATGCACAAAGATAGTCACTCTGTGGAAATTCAATGTTGACATTAAGTCATACATCAGATAACATTGGCAATAGGCTAGATTTGTTCCTAGCAGCGTAAGGATTCATTTGATACCACCACATGTAGCTATAGCTCGAACACAGACCATATCGAAGCTTACCTTGTAAGATGTTTGCTGTTTGGTGAAAACGTTGTGTAAAATAAACATTTTGACTCTCGGGGCTGGTGATCAATAACGGTAGGTCACAGGCAGACAAATAAGATATCCTCATGATCTGTGGAGTCCCAGCTTTCGGTGCATATCAACGTATTCTGTGTTTATTATTTAGTTTATGCTTCACAATGCTAACAGTAATGTAGGTAGCAGCCACCTTGAAATTAGGTCATTTGCTCAGCCAGCCCTTATACATTTGTATGCCTATATATAGTATTAAGTCAAAGATTAACGCACAGATCAATAGCCAAGATACTCAGCTTTCCGCAGACACCCTGCTTTTGCAGATAGGGAATACCATTCTCATAACAGACTAAATTGAATTAAAAAAATATCTAATAGGGTCCACAAATATGGGGAGTTTACATTTAAGAGGTTAAGGGCTTGTAAGTAAGCATTTCAGAGTAAGGTCTACACCTGTTGTATTCGGCGCATGTGACAAATAAAATAAAATATGATTACTTGGGGACTGTGTGCAGACTTACAACAACCTGTGAAATGATTTAAGCAGTTTGTAAAATGATGCATCTGTTCTGCTGAAAAATGAATGTTTGCAAGCGTCAAAACAGTTGCAAGTGTCATAAAACAATTTAACATCACTTAACAGAAAATGCTTTTTATTTTCAAAAGACTGGTTATGTGCAATCAAATATCAACAAAAGTGAAATCAAATACAGATTTAATTTTCAGTGAATAATTGTCTTGTCCAGTGAACAACTCAATGACAGTGATTCAATGACATCATTAGATCACCTCCAAGAAGCATCTTCAACGTTCACCTGACAACCCATTGGTTAAGGCACATACACTAACCAAGTGTTTCTTACCTATCAAGAAGTTTGAGATCAAAATATAAGGTCCATAAACAAACTGAAGATGACATACTGAAGATGGAGTCAAAAGGAACTCAGCCTTTCGCCCTTTTCATAGCAATGGAATATGTGACACGGTTTGTTAAAGTTCATGTTTTCTACAAAAAATTATCAAGGCAGATTCGATTATCAGTTGTTTTTTGGTTTTTTTAATCAACAGAAACAACTACCGTCCTTGGATGTTCCTGAGCTCACAGTAAAAGGTTAAACTAGACATGTTATTGTGAGTTCTGGAGGCAGCAGATGCTGTTGCTGGTCGATCAAGGGCACTTCCTGTCGACGCACTGCTTCCCACCCTCCTCGTACTCCTGTTTCGATATTCACATTTGCTGAAAAGTTCCCTAGAGTAAGACAACATGATACTTATCAGTACAAATCCCAAACAATACAACCACCATCATTGATGAAGTGCATTAGGTCAAAGTAATATCATATTATTATCAAACTATTTCAAAACAGGCCAACACACAAATCCCAAAGCAAGTAGACAAATCATAGTGTGCAAGTGACCAGAAGCATTGCAATACAGTAGAAGTATATATCAGTGGAGGCTGCTGAGGGGAGGACGGCTCATAATAATGGCTGGAACAGAGTACATGGAATGGCATCAAACACATGGAAGAGCTACTGACCCCTTAACCGGGAAAGCACCGAACAACAGACAGGGACGTTGGACCATCGAAGAGGCGCAAATATGATGTGAACTACATTGATTTGGGGATCACTTACACTACCGTTCAAAAGTTTGGGGTCACTTAGAAATGTCCTTGTTTTTGAAAGAAAAGCAAATTTTTGGTCCATTAAAATAACATTAAATTGATCAGAAATACAGTGTAGACATTGTTAATGTTGTAAATAACTATTGTATTTGGAAACAGCTGATTTTTAATGGAATATCTACATAGGCGTACAGAGGCCCATTATCAGCAACCATCACTCCTGTGTTCCAATGGCACGTTGTGTTAGCTAATTCAAGTTTATCATTTTAAAAGGCTAATTGATCATTAGAAAACACTTTTGCAATTATGTTAGCACAACTGAAAACTGTTTTCCTGATTAAAGAAGCAATAAAACTGGCCTTCTTTAGACTAGTTGAGTATCTGGAGTATCAGCATTTGTGGGTTCGATTACAGGCTCAAAATGGCTAGAAACAAAGAACTTTCTTCTGAAACTCGTCAGTCTATTCTTGTTCTGAGAAATGATGGCTATTCCATGCAAGAAATTGCCAAGAAACTGAAGATCTCGTACAACGCTATGTACTACTCCCTTTACAGAACAGCGCAGTTTTCACAGTCAATTGTGAAAACCCTATAAGCCAGTGATATAGAGACATTAGAAAAGGTTTGTTTTCATTGGTGCAAAGTACTTAAGTAAAATTTATTTTAATCATTTTTGGGGTATCTGTACTTTAACTATTTATATTTTTGACAACTTCAGTACATTCATAAAGGACAAAAATGTACTTTTGAATCCATCCACTTTCCCTGACACCCAAAAGTACATTTTGAATGCTTTGTAGGACAGGAAAATGGTCCAATTCACACACTTATCAAGAGAACATCCCTGGCCATCCCCTGCCTCTGATCTGGCAGACTCAATAAACACAAATGCTTAGTTTATAAATTATGTCTAAGTGTTGGAGTGTGCCCCTGGCTATTCTTACATTTTTTTTAAACAATACAAGTGTGTTGTCTGCTCTGCTTAATTTTTTATTATTTTTTACTTTTGATACTTAAGAATATTTCAAACCAAATATTCTCAGACTTCTCAAGTAGTATTTTACTGGGCAACGTTCACATTTACTTGAGTCATACTGTTGGCAACTGACTAATTGAGTACTTTTTCCACCACTGTTTGTTTTGGACATTTATTTTTTATCAAATGTATTTGACAGGGACAATACACTGTATTTCTGTAAATGTGCCAGATTTAGCCAGCTGGCTTTGTAATGTAACAAAGTTAGTTGATGATGTAATGAAAACAGACAGTTAAATATGTGTGTGTAGAACTGTTGCACATTTGATCTGGAAATGAGGACCACATCTACTGGTCAAAAGGAGTGAATTGTACCTCCAATTGAAGTCAATAATAAGGTATGGAATCTTGCCAATACAGTCATTATTTATATAGCTCTGCAGCTTGTAGTATTTTGAAGGAGATAAGCAAGGGGAAATGATGCTTTGGTTAATATTTCTCACGTGAAAGAAAACATGACCATGCTAACTGAAAAATGGGTACATGCATATTGGTCAAATGTAGTAGCCATAGGCCTACCTACATCTTCTGAAGCTGTGTTGGGCCTACTTGATTTAAAAAAAAAATGTCACATAGACAATGTCCATAAATTAGACAACAATACTGAACAGCTGTAGCCCGTTGGTAGTGGTAGGCTTCTGGCTGTGAACTCTGACCCCTGTAACTTTGAATAGTGCCAACTTACCGCAGGTGTTTAGGCTTGTTTACTAGGCTAAGTAGTGCATTGGGTTAGGCTATGTGCAGCATGGGCATACAGGAAACCACTCTAGCCGCTTAACTCACCTTGGCCATGAGCTCTATAGCTTACAGCTATTGCATCACCTACAAAGCATAAACTGAATGTTAAATGTGTTTCCTGTCAGGTATTTTAATTGTCTGTATTGTCTACTTGTTAAATGTTTGTAATGTCTTATCAATTGGTGTTGGACCACAGGAAGATTAGCTAACGTTATAGCGTTAGCTAATGGGGATTATAGTAAAAATTCACAAGACTGTTCACAGATTCACAATGATCACAGAATCTGACTGATAATCTTAATAGAAGTTTGAGCTTGTTTGTTTGAGCTTTTTACTGGACAACCGACACTTGACAGAAGGGCTAATCCATAGAAAGAAAATGTGATCTTGAACTCCCCTAGCTACATTTCGACTTAATGTTCAATATTACTAGTGGCACTCTGTCTTACGAACAGTAAATCATTGGGTCTGACTGTTTTGATTTAATTCAATTTCATCATCGACAGTGAAACAACCACCACATAATCGTCGACTCATTAATCCCCCCTACAAAACATTAATTTATTTGTGGTTTATCCTCTTTAGCTATTTGGTATTAGGTGTGATCCTGACTTGGAATGGCCACGAAGTTACACATTGTTTTAGGTCCAGTTAGTTTGGAAGTTGTGGTAAATGGGAGAGTGTGAGAGCGTGTCATGAGATGCTGCAGGTGTTGATATGGGGATGGATAGGCTACCTCTTATACATTGGACACTGCCTTTAACTACTATGCTCTGCCTGCACCTACCACAACTGGTACTCTGCTTCCTCGCTGTGGTGAGAGTACTAAACACACTGAACAGGATGGACAAGGATGCTCCATATAGCCATCCATCACTGTCCAGGCACAGCCTGGGTGTATGTAATACAGAATGAAAAGATATGGTTGGATATCTCTTCTGAAACTGGGGTGGGGATATTGAGTTCAGGGTTATGTAATGGTTGCTTCCATGTCAGTCCTCAGAGATTAAATTGCATAGAATCGAATTAATCACATCCAATGATTTCCTGTTTTGGAGTTTTGGACATTGTTTTGAAAATGATTCTCCATAGCTGTCAAACCTTTGTAATGTCATAAAGTGTTACAGAATTCCCCTTCCTTACTATAAACTGTGATTAAAACTATGGATTTCATTGGCCTACAACACATGTGTGTGTATTTGCCCTTAAAATGATATTGCTAGATGGAAGAAAGGTAGGCCTAAACTGTTATAAAATGTACCTTAAAGATACTATAGATAGCAGGAGACATACCTGGGTTCTAGACTGGTATTTGGGGCAAGCATTTTAGGATTATACATATGGTTAGTGTCAACTACTACTTACACGTTAAAGCTCAACCATGTAGCTACATGTTTACTCATTGACTTCAAGTAGAGCATTGTTTGTGAATCTGAATAAAAGCCTAATAAAAGTGTATGGACCCCAGCTTGGGCAGCACTGCTACACTGCTTTCTTTGGGCTAAAGGTGTTTGTGACACGTGCATGTGTTCCAATGATGTCATAATTGTCTGTAGGTTCTATAGAGTGCCACTATCAGCTTGGCTGTCCTTCAGAAAGTAGATAATACTTGTATTTTCAAACAATTAATACAAATACAAGCAACAAAACAAACTAAATAGATTTAATCCATTGAAATGATATTGCCAGATGGAAGAAAATAACAAGGTAGGCCTAAACTGTAATAAGATGTACCTTATAGACTGCTTCAGTGCATTTGAAAAGAATTCAGACCCCTTGACTTTTTACACATTTCATTTTTTTACATTACAGCCTTACTCTAAAATGGATTACATACAACATTTTCCTCATCAATCTACACACAATATCCCATAATGACAAAGCAAAAACAGGTTTTTAGACATTTTTGCAATTTATAACGGAAAAAAACAGAAATACCTTATTTACATTAGTGTTCAGATCCTTTGCTAGGAGACTCGAAATTGAGCTCAGGTGCATCCTGTTTCCATTGATCATCCTTGAGATGTTTCTACATGATTGGAGTCCACATGTGGTATATTCAATTGATTGGATATGATTTGGAAAGGCACACACCTAAGGTCCCACAGTTGACAGTGCATGTCAGAGCAAAGACCAAGCCACGAGGTCGAAGGAAATGTCCGTAGAGCTCCGAGACAGGATTGTGTCGAGGCACAGATCTGGGCAAGGGTACCAAAAACTGCCTGCAGCATTGAAGGTCCCCAAGAACACAGTGGCCTCCATCATTCTTAAATGGAAGAAGTTTGTCACCACCAAGACCTTTCCTACAGCTGGCCGCCCGGCCAAACTGAGCATTCAGGGGAGAAGGGCCTTGGTCAGGGAGGTGACCAAGAACATGATAGTCACTCTGACAGAGCTCCAGAGTTCCTCTGTGGAGATGGGAGAACCTTCCAGAAGGACAACCATCTCTGTAGCACTCCACCAATCAGACCCTTATGGTAGAGTGGCCAGACGAAAGCCACTGCTCAGTAAAAGGCACCTAAAGGACTCAGACATGAGAAACAAGATTCTCTGGTCTGATGAAACCAAACTTGAACTCTTTGGCCTGAATGCCAAGCATCACGTCTAGAGGAAACCTGGCACCATCCCTACGGTGAAGCATGGTGGTGGCAGCATCATGCTGTGGGGATGTTTTTCAGCAGCAGGGACTGGGAGACTAGTCAGAATCTAGGGAAAGATGAACGGAGCAAAGTACAGAGAGATCCTTGTTGAAAACTGGCTCCAGAGTGCTCAGAACCACACACTGGGGTGAAAGTTCACCTTCTAACAGGACAATGACCCTTAGCACACAGCCAATACAATGCAGGAGTGGCTTCGGGACAAGTCTCTGAATGTCTTTGAGTGGCCCAGCCAGAGCCCAGAGCTGAACCCGTTCGAACATCTCTGTAGAGACCTGAAAATAGCTGTCCAGCGGCGTTCCCCATCCAACCTGACAGAGCTTGAGAGGATCTGCAGAGAAGAATGGGAGAAACTCCCCAAATACAGATGTGCCAAGCATGTAACGTCATACCCAAGAAGACTCGAGGCTGCAATTGCTGACAAAGGTGCTTCAACAAAGAACTGAGTAATGGGTCTGAATACTTATGTAAATGTGCTATTTCCGTTTTATTTGTTTTAAAATAAATTTGCAAAAAAAAAAAAAGTGGTACTGTATGTAGGTTGATAAGGGGGAAAAAACGTATACATTTTAGTATAAGGCTGTAAGGCAACAAAATGTTGAAAAACTCAACGGGTCTGAAAACTTTTTTAATGCAATGTACCTTACAGACTGCTTCAGAGTATTTGGGGAACCCTGGATTCTCATGAACAAATACAGTACAGTGAGTCCAAAAGTATTGGGACAGTGACCCATTTTTAGTTGTTTTGGTTCTGTACCCCAGCACCTTGGATTTGAAATGATACCATGACTAGGAGGGTAGTGCAGACTGTCAGCTTTAATTTGAGAATATATAAATCCATATTTTGGTATTTTTTTATTTTTTTATTTAACCAGGCAAGTCAGTTAAGAACAAATTCTTATTTACAATGACGGCCTACCCCGGGCGACGCTGGACCAATTGTGCACCTCCCAATCACGGCCGGGTGTGATAAAGCCTGGGTTCGAACCAGGGACTGTAGTGACGCCTCTTGAACTGAGATCAAATCAAATCAAACCTACTACTCGGGTAAATAGATCCTGAACCTGGCCAGCCATCCTACCGGGGTAAATAGATCTTGAACCTGGCCAGCCATCCTACCGGGGTAAATAGATTCTGAACCTGGCCAGCCATCCCACTGGGGTAAATATATTCTGAACCTGGCCAGCCATCCCACTGGGGTAAATAGATCTTGAACCTGGCCAGCCATCCCACTGGGGTAAATAGATCTTGAACCTGGCCAGCCATCCCACTGGGGTAAATAGATCTTGAACCTGGCCAGCCATCCTACTGGGGTAAATAGATCTTGAACCTGGCCAGCCATCCTTCCGGGGTAAATAGATCTTGAACCTGGCCAGCCATCCCACTGGGGTAAATAGATCTTGAACCTGGACAGCCATCCTACTGGGGTAAATAGATCTTGAACCTGGCCAGCCATCCCACTGGGTTAAATAGATCTTGAACCTGGCCAGCCATCCCACTGGGGTAAATATATTCTGAACCTGGCCAGCCATCCCACTGGGGTAAATAGATCTTGAACCTGGCCAGCCATCCCACTGGGGTAAATAGATTCTGAACCTGGCCAGCCATCCCACTGGGGTAAATAGATTCTGAACCTGGCCAGCCATCCCACTGGGGTAAATAGATCTTGAACCTGGCCAGCCATCCTACTGGGGTAAATAGATCTTGAACCTGGCCAGCCATCCTACTGGGGTAAATAGATCTTGAACCTGGCCAGCCATCCTACTGGGGTAAATAGATCTTGAACCTGGCCAGCCATCCTACCGGGGTAAATAGATCTTGAACCTGGCCAGCCATCCTACTGGGGTAAATAGATCTTGAACCTGGCCAGCCATCCTACTGGGGTAAATAGATCTTGAACCTGGCCAGCCATCCTACCGGGGCAAAACAATAAGGACTCCATGTACCACAGTAGGCGTGCAGAAATCTCTGGGTTCTAGACTGGTATATTTGGGGCAAAATAATTAGATCCTCCTGGTGAATGCAGAGATTGCAAATGGTTGCTATATTACAAGGTACAGTTTGTGTCTATAGATGGTTTCTATATTACAAGGTATAGTCTGTGTCTATAGATGTTCTCTATATTACAAAGTACATTATGTGTCTATAGATGGTCTCTATATTACAAGGTATGTCTGTAGATGGTCTCTATATTACAAGGTACAGTATGTGTCTATAGATGGTCTCTATATTACAAGGTACAGTCTGTGTCTATAGATGGTCTCTATATTACAAGGTACATTATGTGTCTATAGATGGTCTCTATATTACAAGGTACAGTGTGTGTCTATAGATGGTCTCTATATTACAAGGTATGTCTGTAGATGGTCTCTATATTACAAGGTACAGTATGTGTCTATAGATGGTCTCTATATTACAAGGTACAGACTGTGTCTATAGATGGTCTCTATATTATAAGGTACAGTATGTGTCTATAGATGGTCTCTATATTACAAGGTACAGACTGTGTCTATAGATGGTCTCTATATTACAAGGTACAGACTGTGTCTATAGATGGTCTCTATATTACAAGGTACAGTCTGTGTCTATAGATGGTCTCTATATTACAAGGTACATTATGTGTCTATAGATGGTCTCTATATTACAAGGTACAGTGTGTGTCTATAGATGGTCTCTATATTACAAGGTATGTCTGTAGATGGTCTCTATATTACAAGGTGCAGTATGTGTCTATAGATGGTCTCTATATTACAAGCTACAGTATGTGTCTATAGATGGTCTCTATATTACAAGGTACAGTATGTGTCCATAGATGGTCTCTATATTACAAGGTACAGTATGTGTCCATAGATGGTCTCTATATTACAAGGTACAGTCTGTGTCTATAGATGGTCTCTATATTATGTGTCTGATGATGTCATGGTGTCGTAACATTCTCATATTCCAAATGTTTTCTAATCAGTGCTTGACCTGGAATGAAATAGGTGCCGGTACTGTTTATATTTTATATATTTTTTTTGTAACTATTTCTCTATTTTATCTTTTTATTTTATGCACTTTGAGATTATTCTTGTGTAATGAAAAGTGCTTTACAAATGAATATTATAATAATATTTTAGGTGCAGGAGCTCCACCATTCTTTTGAACTTATGCTATAGGAGGAACATTTGAGGTGGTGTATTCAGCAGCAGTGAGTTCCTACCTAAGTCAAGCACTGGTTCTAATATTTAAAAAAACATAACATGTTTATCGTTGTGAAAAGGTGGGCTGCATGCATATTGGTCAACCATGAAATCTCCAGAAAACTAAGCATATTGATTGGATCCATTAAGATACATTGCCTTGCAAAAGTATTCATCCCCCTTGGCGTTTTTCCTATTTTGTTGCATTACAACCTGTAATTTAAATAGATTTTTATTTGGATTTCGTGTAATGGACATTTCATGTAATGGACATCAGAAGTCACATTATTAGTTAAATAAAGTCCACCTGTCTGCAACACCACTAAGCAAGGGGCACCACCAAGCAAGCGGCACCATGAAGACCAAGGAGCTCTCCAAACAGGTCAGGGACAAAGTTGTGGAGAACTACAGATCAGGGTTGGGTTATAAAAAAATATCAGAAACGTTGAACATCCCACAGAGCACCACTAAATCCATTATTAAAAAATGGAAAGAATATGGTACCACAACAAACCTGCCAAGAGAGTGCCGCCCACCAAAACTCACGGACCAGGCAAGGAGGGCATTAACCAGAGAGGCAACAAAGAGACCAAAGATAACCCTGAAGGAGCTGCAAAGCTCCACAGCGGGGATTGGAGTATCTGTCCATAGGACCACTTTAAGCCATACACTCCATAGAGCTGGGCTTTACGTAAGAGTGACCAGAAAAAAAGCCATTGCTTAGAGAAAAAAATAAGCTAACACGTTTGGTGTTTGCCAAAAGGCATGTGGGAGACTCCCCAAACCTATGGAAGAAGGTACTCTGGTCAGATGAGACAAAATTGAGCTCTTTAGCCATCAAGTAAAACGCTATGTCTCATCACCCCGAGAATACCATCCCTACAGTTAAGCATGGTGGTGGCATCATCATGCTGTGGGGATGTTTTTCATCGGCAGGGACTGGGAAACTGGTCAGAATTGAAGGAATGATGGATGGCGCTAAATACAGGGAAACTCTTGAGGGAAACCTGTTTCAGTCTTCCAGAGATTTGAGACTCTCTTTGAGACTGGTTCACCTTCCAGCAGGACAATGACCCTAAGCACACTGCTAAAGCAACACTCGAGTGAATTAAGGGGAAACATTTGAATGTCTTGGAATGGCCTAGTCAAAACCCAGACCTCAATCCAATTGAGAATCTGGGGTATGACTTAAAGATTGCTGTACACCAGCGGAACCCATCCAACTTGAAGGAGCTGGAGCAGTTTTGCCTTGAAGAATGGGCAAGTCCCAGTGGCTAGATGTGCCAAGCTTATAGAGACGTACCCCAAGAGACTTGCAGCTGTAATTGCTGCAAAAGGTGGCTCTACAAAGTATTGACTTTGGGAGGTGAATAGTTATTCACGCTCAAGTTTTCCGTTTTTTTTGTCTTATTTCTTGTTTGTGTCACAATAAAAATATTTTGCATCTTCAAAGTGGTAGGCATGTTGTGTAAATCAAATGATACAAACCCCCAAAAATCCATTTTAATTCCAGGTTGTAAGGCAATAAAATAGGAAAAATGCCAAGGGGGGTGAATACTTTCGCAAGCCACTGTAAATGGTTCAGTTCACATAAACAGTCGTTATTTTCAGCTTGAGAGATCATCCCGGGCTTTGCCCCCTCTGCTGTAGCTGAGACGTCCCTGGAGGACATAGAACAACCAGACTATGATGTTTCTGACACTGAGACAGTCAGGTAAGGCCACTCACACTTTGTCCAGTTAGATTGTTGTGTGGAGATTAAGAGAGAGAGACTAATAAGAGAGAACTTGTTATGGGGCAGGTCAGGAGTCATTCTTGGAGTCATTTCTGGGTCAAGTCCCCAGCAGATCTATTTGAACCCCTCATTATTTGTGGCCATGTATTAACTACTAAGTGAGTCTTTGACATGAAGACAGTGGTTAGATTCTGCCATTGGGATTGCTCTGATGTTGTTTCCATTCTCTTCTGGTTATGACCATAGAGACTTGTCCCAGTCTCTAGACCTGCCTGTCTGTGTGGTGGATGACCACCTGACCTCTGAAACTGTCAATGAGATGGTAAGTTGACCTTTTGAGTTGACCGTCATTTCATATTTCAACATGAATCCAATAAAATGTTATAGTGATGCTATCATTGGCAATGTTGACGTACCACAACCATCTCTGTTGTGTTTCAGTTGTTTAAATTTGTCCAATGTTGCCAATGCTCCTCCACTCTCTAACGGTTCATAATTCTTTCAGTATGATTTTCGTTGTATATGTTAACTTTGACTCTGTTGGTGCCATTATTTGAGACACATAATGTTTATTTCTACCAGAAGCAAAGCAGCACTGTGGAAACCACAGAAGAGGAGAGCCTCAACAGTGCGAAAAATCTTGAGTCTTTTTCACTGATTATCAACTTCCTGCAGAACCTAACTGATGAGTATGTTCTATTTTCTTTGGTACATTACTACTATCAAACCTGGAAAGCAATAGGATTATATGAAAGCAGATTCATCAACTACATATCCAGTGCGGAAAAAGTTACATCACACCACAATGTTGTCAAAACAATTGCTACAAAGCGTGTGTAAAATACTGTCTAATCTGATGACTCTACTGACCGACATTTCTGACAATATTAATAAATTGAATATGAATAATTCATATGAATAATTTTCAGGCAATGGAGTGGGATTCGTAATGGCATTTCTGACCCGGTAAGATATGAAAGCTTATTTAGAATACAATGATCACTGAATGTTTAACCTTGTTCATAAGCTTTTGAAAGAGGCACTGTGCAACATTTTAAAGCACTTCTTCTGTTTCTGGAATACAGCTGACAAAACAACAGCTTGCCGGCTTGTGTCTGAGGATTGTCCAGTTTTTATCGGACAAGCTGATGCAGATCATCATCCCAGGTCTTTACGAACTACTGGACATCCAAGATGCTGCCTCCTCTCTATTGTCACAGAGATCTCTCACAGCGTCACTCACCAGTCTGTTAGACGATAAGGCTAACACCAAGTCCCGCGTGAGATTTACTGAGGCTGGTGTACCTAAGAGGCCAGGCAGTCGAAAGTCTTACAATAGCTTTCGCATCCCGACTCCCTACCCTTCCTCCAACTGTATGGAGCAAGAAGAGGACGAAGAGCAGGAATCACAACAACTTAAGTTCAAGGAGATTTACCTGACTAAGGAGATGCGCAGTCTGGGCAGTGGAAGCTACTGCCCAAAACCATTGCCCATGCCAGCCATGAGGTATGTCCGTAACCATTCTTCAATACTGCCTTGTATTTATGATTGTCCTTAAACAGTATTTGATGTTTATAGCATTTTCGATTTTTTTTTAGAGGATAGATATTGCCATATACAGTTGAATTCGGAGTTTACATACACCTTAGCCAAATACATTTAAACTCAGTTTTTCCACAATTCCTGACATTTAATCCTAGTGAAAATTCCCTGTTTTAGGTCAGTTAGGATCACCACTTTATGTTAAGAATGTGAAATGTCAGAATAATAGAAGAAAGAATATTTTATTTCAGCTTTTATTTCTTTCATCACATTCCCAGTGGGTCAGAAGTTTACATACACTCAATTAGTATTTGGTAGCATTGCCTTTAAATTGTTTAACTTGGGTCAAATGTTTTGGGTAGCCTTCTACAAGCTTCCCACAATAAGTTGGGTGAATTTTGGCCCATTCATCCTGACAGAGCTGGTGTAACTGAGTCAGGTGTGTAGGCCTCCTTGCTCGCACACGCTTTTTCAGTTCTGCCCACACATTTTCTATGTGATTGAGGTCAGGGCTTTGTGATGGCCACTCCAATACCTTGACTTTGTTGTCCTTAAGCCATTTTGCCACAACTCTGGAAGTATGCTTGGGGTCATTGTCCATTTGGAAGACTCATTTGCGACCAAGCTTTAACTTCCTGACTGATGTCTTGAGATGTTGCTTCAATATATCCACATAATTTTACTCCCTCATGATGCTATCTATTTTGTGAAGTGCACTAGTCCCTCCTGCAGCAAAGCACCCCCACAACATGATTCTGCCACTCCCGTGCTTCACGGTTGGGATGGTGTTCTTTGGCTTGCAAGCCTCACCCTTTTTCCTCCAAACATAACGATGGTCATTATGGCCAAACAGTTCTATTTATGTTTCATCAGATCAGAGCACATTTCTCCAAAAAGTACGATCTTTGTCCCCATGTGCAGTTGCAAACCGTAGTCTGGCTTTTTTATGGCGGTTTCCGGAGCAGTGGCTTCTTCCTTGCTGAGCGGTCTTTCAGGTTATGGCGATATAGGACTCGTTTTACTGTGGATATAGAAACTTGTGTACCTGTTTCCTCCAGCATCTTCACAAAGGCCTTTGCTGTTATTCTGGGATTGATTTGCACTTTTTGCACCCAAGTACGTTCATCTCTAGGAGACAGAACGCGTCTCCATTCTGATTGGTATGACGGCTGCGTGGTCCCATGGTGTTTACACTTGCGTACTATTGTTTGTACAGATGAACGTGGTACCTTCAGGCGTTTGGAAATTCCTCCCAAGGATGACCATCATTTTGATTTTCCCATGATGTCAAGCAAAGAGGCACTGAGTTTGAAGGCTGGCCTTGAAATACATCCACAGACTCAAATGATGTCAATTAGCCTAACAGAAGCTTCTAAAGCCATGACATCCTTTTCTGGAATTTTCCAAGCTGTTTAAAGGCACAGTCAACTTAGTGCATGTAAACTTCTGACCCATTGGAATTGAGATACAGTGAATTATAAGTTAACTATCTGTCTGTAAACAATTGTTGGAAAAATTACTTGTGTCATGCACAAAGTAGATGTCCTAACCGACTTGCCAAAACTATAGTTTGTTAACATAAATTTGTGGAGTGGTTGAAAAACGAGTTTTAATGACTCCAACCTAAGTGTATGTAATCTTCCGACTTCAACTGTACAGGTCAGTTTCAATACAAATTACTTATACAAAAGAGTACTCTAATTTATCATATTATTTGACTTTAAAACAGAATCATTTAGTCTGTTTTCTTTTCTTCTCCAAACCAGCAGAAGCTTTTCTCTTTTCTCTTTCTGTAATGAAAACAGCTATAGGAGTTGAATAAATTATTATTTTTTATTATTAGATGTGGTTGACACACCTCCACCACACTAAGGTGTTTTCTCAGAGCAAAAGCAACAATTCCCCCATTATTTCCAATGGTGCAGATGTGTTTGACACACCTCCACCAGAGCAATGTGCCTAACAGCCTTACATATTATTTATTTGACTGTGATGATTATTATTTTTTTTTTTTGTCAAGGACTCAAACCTCTCTGTCTGATGTGCAGAAGAAGACCAGCAACTCTGAGTCGCTACAAGTCCTTTTAGGTCTCTCAGAGGACACCCTCGTCACCTGTGTGCAGGACAGCCTGCAAGGATCTCTCTCCAAACTTGCATGCATGTCCGATTCTCCATCTGGAATCGCAAGCTCTCCGAAGATGACCCCTGCTGTAATGGCAGAAGTGATTAAAGATGTCAAGTCGGCCGTATCAGTGGTCATTAAGAGTGCCTCCGCGAGCCAAACCTCTCAAGTGACACCTGTAAGGGGAGACTCACAGACCAAGGTGACTGAGGGCATGGTGAGAGAGCTGGCTGCTAAACTTGAAAAAGTTGACCAAGAGAGCAAGAGTCTAACAGGGCAAGTCATGACCACCATCTCTGACACAATGGTGGCTTTTGTTGATGAGAACGAACAGATTTTGCTGAAAGATCTGAAGGACAAGATCACATTTTTGGCATCGCATGTTGGCTTCATTGATGATCTTGATGCCCTGATAAGGAAATACGAGAGCAGCTACAATATTGGTGAATCTGGTTCCTCCTGCACGCTCACGTCTAAGAGCATCCAAAAACTCTCCAGCCGGGAGTTTCTAACATCAGCAATGCAAGCAGTGAGTGGAGTTCTTGACAAAAAAGTCAGTAGTTTGAGCTTTCCTATTTCAGTCGTTCAGTCCGAGTTAACAGGTGCTGTATCAGGTCAAACATTGTCTGGCATTGTAAAGACAGAGTCAATTCACCCAGTGGGCTCAGCAGCGTCAGTAGTTGTTAAGACTTTTGTGACAGATATGAAGTCCTTGGCTGAATCTGAAGAGAGTCCCCAACAGAAGTGTGCCTGGTCTGCTGCTGTTCACATTTACCACAGCATCCAAAACAACTTGAATGATTATTTTGGCAAGCTTCAGAGATTTGCCCTAAAGAGCATTGTCACATCTGATGACAACATCATAAATGCTGAGTTTAAGGAGACAGTTCCACTTCCTTGCTTAGACATGAAAAATAGGCCCAGTAAGAGTGAGCCTCAGTTGCCAGAGTCCACTGGTGAAGTTACTTTACAAAGAGGCCTAAGTGAGAGCTCAAAACTTCTTTGGGCACAAACTGACTCAGAGGAAAGCAAGCTCCTTCTGACAACTTGCACCAAAGAAGTCATCTCAGAGCTTCTGGTCTTGTACAACACTGAGATGTCAAATGAGGACCCCCTGTACACTGTTGGAGAAAAAGGATCAGACTTCTCTATTGAGAGACAACAATTTGTAGAGGGTGTTCTGGCTCAGCTTGGGGATATCTCCCATTCCAGGGCCTCATCATCAATAGTATGTGAGTTCCCCTCTCAAAATGAGGACAGCAGAAGTAAGGCCACAGCTTCTTTGACCAGTCTGTTAAATCGCATGAAAAAACTCTCAAGTGAGGAAATCAAGAGAAACACCAATCAAGCAGTGAGTTCGTTCCTAGTTGAAAAGTCCACCAGTAGCTTAACTAGTACACAGCCTGCTTATTCTGTAGCATCCAGGTCTGGTTCCATTCAAAACCAGAGCACCTTGTCAAATGATATTTGTGTGGATTCTGCTGCCTTTGGCATCATTGACACATTTGTGGAAGACTTGCAAAACTTGGCACAACCATCGGAGGTATATCAGAGAGAACCTGACCTCCAGAAAAATGCACAAAAGCGAAAGAGCAGGATCTGGTCTGCTACCACTAGTTTCTATAACAATATTAAGGAGACATTAAAGGACTTCACCATTCACCGGCAGAGGTCAGACGTGCAGAAAATAATGTCCAGCCATACACCCACAGAGGACTCTGGACATCTTGTGACTGAGGAGTATCTTGGTTTGGCAAGCCAGAACTTGACGCAAGCTAGAAAGAGTGTGCCTCACTTGCCCAGTTTGAACCAGGAAGTGGCTCTACACAGGGGTGTCAGCGAGAGTTCAAAACTTCTCTGGACTGAAACAGACGAGTGTCTAATGAACAATAGTACCAAAGAGGTCATTTCAACTATCTTGACCTCATGCGAGGCCGAAATATCAAAATAACCTTTCTCCTCCACAGTAGGAAAGAACATATCTGATATGTCCCATGCGGTCAACGTGTTGGTAGGTGGTGTTCTGTCTCAGCTGAATAACGTCTCCTTGTCAAGCTCCCCAACACCATGTGAAGACATGTTTGAACGTCTCCAAGATTCTCCTGAGCGAACCTCTCCAGTAAGTCTAGATTGCAGCACGGCTGCCTCCAAAGGCATTGCATCTTCCCATAGTCTTTCAACAAAGAGCCTCCAGAAACTCTCTAGTCATGAGTTCCAAACCAAAGCTGAGAAAGGAGTGAGTGAGGTCCTCTCTAGATCATTTAACATTGTGGAGGAAGGTACAACAGATAAGTACCTCCAGTCTGTATCTACATCCACCACATCTACTGATATTATACAAAACATGGTGAAAGATCTGCAGGAGCTCACCCAGACCACCCAATCATCGGACATGATATCTGGAACCTCCCTGCTCACCACTGGACAGGTTTCTGAGAAAAGGATCTGGTCTGTTGCTTGTAACATCTACTACAGTCTGCAAAGTAAGATTACGGAGTTTCTCAGAAAAGATCTTCAAATATCAGACACAACACTTGGTTCAATCCAAATCTTTACATATCAAAGCAGTCCTGCATCACAAAGAGCAAGTCTCGGCCATCTTGAGGTCAACCAGAGCAGTGTTACACCTGGTGGAAAAGATGCCTGTGTGGACATTCCGCATGAATTACTACCTAAAACCACTGAGCTCTCAGGATCCATGCTGGAGGATATTGGCATGATCCGTTGTAGGAGTGCTGCCAGCCAAAAGACAAGAAAGCCCTCTTCTTCACGCTCCTCCATCTCTCCAACACCTACTTCAAAATCAAAGCAGTCAGAATGGGACTTCACCTTGCCCGGTACTCCCATCCCCACTGAATTACCTGCTCAGAGTGACTTTCCCATTGTAAGAAACATGATCATTCAGGACTTGTTTCACACAGAGGACTTACTTCCCCCATCCTTTGTGGACAAAGTCAGGCAAGCTGCTGGGGTGGTAGTGGACAGAATGGTGGAAAGTGTTGAGAACACACAGGAAGATGGAAAAGTTGCTTCTCATCCTGACAACCTCCGATCTGCTGTTAGGAAATTGAGAAAAATTATTTCCACTGGGACCATCCACATTTTCAGTCATGAATTTGTGGATAACGTGATAGCCATTCAGGACAGCCACAGCACTCCACAGGTCCTAACATTGGCAGCAGCCAGAAGTGCTTCAGACTCCATTCTTTCAAGGCTGAAATGGGGAAAGGAACAATGTGCCATATCCAGGAAGCTCTCCTCTCAGCTTCTCCAGGTATTTGCTGAAGAGACAGTGAAGGGCTTCCTAAAACAGACATCAGATGAGTATGAAGATATAAACATTGATGTTTCAGTCCAGAATGAACCAAGCACCTCTACTTGCATGGTCTTTCCTATCCAGCTCAATCAGAGCAAGCCAGAGGATAGTGACACAATGAATCAGCTCACCAATGTCATGGTCAACAAAATGATGGATGCCTTATCAGTTGGCTCAAGTCATCAAATGATCACCAAAGCCAATGCCAAATGTTCTTTTGAGTCCGGTACCAGCGTGGCCACCAGTGACATTGTAGAAGGGATGTTGGATTTGGTAAGGGATACCACCAGCAGTACTGGAGAGCAGATCCCCATCTTCAAGTCCAAGAAAAGCAAGAAAACCATGTTTAGCAAGATATGCTTTAACACAACGGTATAGTACAAGTACATATTTTCATGAATAACACTGCTTTTGAATGTATGAGATATTATTTGTTTAAATAATTCAGTATTTTAGCATTGTATTGCATTTTTGCAGTTGATATACTGTATTTTAAGATATATAACATTTTCCATTATAATGTGCCTTTTCCCACCAACCAGGGTCCCAAGAAAGTTAGCAAGGACCACTGTCCTCAAGAGTCTATGGAGTACCAGGCTCAGAACACTTCCCCTACTGTGTGTTTTACAGGTAAGCCCTGCTGTTGTTTAGGCTGCTGCTCAGTCAAGACTAAGACATTATCCCTTTACCATTCCACTAATTCCTTTAGAAAGACATTGCACTCTCCTCTGAATTGTTACCCATGACATACTGGATGGTCTTTCTTTGCAGAGTCGAGGACAAATTCTCATGGCACCTTTGCTCCAGAGGGAAATGACATCGCATATTCCTTCCCACCTGAAGAGAAGAGTCGCAAACCCTCCTTTTTCACCAGAATGTATAGAGCCATCACTAGAGGCTTCTCCAACCCAAGATAATTTTCCTCATTAAATGAGATTGCATTCATTTGTTGTCATATGTTGACTGTTTTGCTAGCACAGACTGTAATATGTTCTGCGATTCATCCAAATGCATTAAGGAGTATACCACCTCAGTCACAGGCTACATCAATAAGTGGATCGACAACGTCGTGCGCACAGTGACCGTATGTACATATCCCCGACAGAAGCTATGGATTACAGGCAACATCCACACCGCGCTAAAGGCTAGAGCTGCCGCTTTCAAGGAGCGGGACACTAATCCAGACACTTATATGAAATCCTGCTATGCCCTCAGACGAACCATCAAATCAAATAAAATGTATTTATATAGCCCTTCTTACATCAGCTGATATCTCAAAGTGCTGTACAGAAAGCCAGCCTAAAACCCCAAACAGCAAGCAATGCAGGTGTAGAAGCACGGTGGCTAGGAAAAACTCCCTAGAAAGGCTATGTCAGCAAAGGACCTTGTGAAGATGCTGGAGGAAACAGGTACAAAAGTATCTATATCCACAGTAAAACGAGTCCTATATCGCCGCTCAGCAAGGAAGACGCCACTGCTCCAAAACCGCCATAAAAAAAGCCAGACTACGGTTTGCAACTGCACATGGGGACAAAGATCGTACTTTTTGGAGAAATGTCATCTGGTCTGATGAAACAAAAATAGAATTGTTTGGCCATAATGACCATCGTTATATTTGGACGAAAAAGGGGGACGCTTGCAAGCCGAAGAACACCATCCCAACTGTGAAGCACGGGGGTGGCAGCATCATGTTGTGGGGGTGCTTTGCTGCAGGAGGGACTGGTGCACTTCACAAAATAGATGGCATCATGAGGAAGTAAAATTATGTGGATATATTGAAGCAACATCTCAAGACATCAGTCAGGAAGTTAAAGCTTGGACGCAAATGGGTCTTCCAAATGGACAATGACCCCAAGCATACTTCCAAAGTTGTGGCAAAATGGCTTAAGGACATCAAAGTCAAGGTATTGGAGTGGCCATCACAAAGCCCTGACCTCAATCCTATCGAACATTTGCGGGCAGAACTGAAAAAGCATGTGCGAGCAAGGAGGCCTACACACCTGACTCAGTTACACCTGCTCTGTCAGGAGGAATGGGCCAAAATTCACCCAACTTATTGTGGGAAACTTGTGGAAGGCAACCCGTAACGTTTGACCCAAGTTAAACAATTTAATGGCAATGCTACCAAATACTATTTGAGTGTATGTAAACTTCTGACCCACTGATAATGTGATGAAAGAAATAAAAGCTGAAATAAAATAATTCTCTCTACTATTATTCTGACATTTCACATTCTTAAAATATAGTGGTGATCCTAACTGACCTAAGATAGGGAATTGTGAAAACTGAGTTTAAATGTATTTGGCTAAGGTATATGTAAACTTCCAACTTCAACTGTACATTTGTATGTGTTCATCTCCAAAGCCCTTTTGGGTAAACTCCCTCTTTACCGCTGTAGTCTGGTCTCCTTCACCACCAGCAGTTACCATACCAGTCTGCTAGGTGGTTGCTACTTAAAGTCCCCAGGACATTCACTCTATTAGGCAAGACTGCCTTCTATTCTTGTGCACCAGACTCATTGAATAATCTAAACTCAGAAAAAAAAGAAATGTCCTCTCACTGTCAACTGTGTTTATTTTCAGCAAACTTAACATGTGTAAATATTTGTATGAACATAACAAGATTCAACAACCGAGACATAAACTGAACAAGACATGTGACTAACAGAAATTGAATAATGTGTCCCTGAACAAAGGGGGGGGGGGGGTCAAAATCAAAAGTAACAGTCAGTATCTGGTGTGGCCACCAGCTGCATTAAGAACTGCAGTGCATCTCCTCCTCATGGACTTCACCAGATTTGCCAGTTCTTGCTGTGAGATGTTACGCCACTCTTCCACCAAGGCACCTGCAAGTTCCCGGACATTTCTTGGGGGAATGGCCCTAGCCCTCACCCTCCGATCCAACAGGGCCCAGGTGTGCTCAATGTGATTGAGATCCGGGCTCTTCGCTGGCCATGGCAGAACACTGACATTCCTGTCTTGTAGGAAATAACACACAGAATGAGCAGTATGGCTGGTGGCATTGTTATGCTGGAGGGCCATGTCAGGATGAGCCTGCAGGAAGGGTACCACATGAGGGAGGAGAATGTCTTCCCTGTAACGCACAGCGTTGAGATTGTCAACAATGACAACAAGCTCAGTCTGATAATGTTGTGACACACCGCCCTAGATCATGACGGACCCTCCACCTCCAAATCGATCCCGCTCCAGAGTACAGGCCTCTGTGTAATGCTCATTCCTTCAACGATAAACACGAATCCGACCATCACCCCTGGTGAGACAAAACCGTGACTTGTCAGTGAAAAGCACTTTTTGCCAGTCCTTTCCGGTCCAGCGACGGTGGGTTTGTGCCCATAGACAATGTTGTTGCCGGTGATGTCTGGTGAGGACCTGCCTTACAACAGGCCTACAAGCCCTCAGTCCAGCCTCTCTCAGCCTATTGCGGACAGTCTGAGCACTGATGGAGGGATTGTGCATTCCTGGTGTAACTCGGGCAGTTGATGTTGCCATCCTGTACCTGTCCCGCAGGTGTGATGTTCGGATGTACCGATCCTGGGCAGGTGTTGTTACACGTGGTCTGCCACTGCAAGGATGATCAGCTGTCTGTCCTGTAGCTCTGTCTTAGGCGTCTCACAGTACGGACATTGAAATTTATTGCCCTGGCCACATCTGCAGTCCTCATGCCTCCTTGCAGCATGCCTAAGGCACGTGAACTCAGATGAGCTGGGACCCTGGGCATCTTTCTTTTGGTGTTTTTCAGAGTCAGTAGAAAGGCCTCTTTAGTGTCCTAAGTTTTCCTAACTGTGACCTTAATTGCCTACCGTCTGTAAGCTGTAAATACTGTGCGGGGACAGGGGCTTGTCAGTGCTACAAGGTAAGGTGGGCTGAGTAGCAAAGGCAATGCAAAGACAGCACATGAGAAGGAGGGAACGAGTATGAGTGGAATGATTTCTCCTGTCCATACACCACCATCACAGCAGGGCCAATCTTACTCAGCTAAGAGCAAAACCTCTCACCAGAATCATCAACTGTAGTGAGTGGCTGAGCTCTCCATTGGGTAAGCTCTATTGGATGGAGCACTAGCTGGATCAGAGATATTTTGCATTGTAAATCAAGACATTTTGCATAGTACCCCTACTGTTTAGCAATGGACAAATTAAGATACGAAAAGCACACCAGAGGCAGCAAGGATCCAGCCACTGCCTCAGTGAGAGAGAGCCAAGAGAAGAGCAGCAAAGCAGTGAAGATGGTACAGGGCTCCAAACAAACATAGAAATATTGTAAAAGAGAACAAAAATGTTAGACACCTTCTATGATATTGGTACATGATACATTAGAATTGTTCGCTTCGGGCTTGAAAGAGAAAGTACATAATGAATGTCTAGTGTTTCTACTGTATGTTTGGTATTCAAATAGTTACCACCAAATGGTGTGTCCGCTGATCTTTTGTGTGATCTATGTGTTGATCACAGGCGGCACTGGGGGCCCCTGTGTTACTCCACAGACTGTCCTCCTGGCCAGCTCAGAGCCAGGCTACTGCCCACACTAACCCTCAGGCATTGGGGGTCATCAGCCTGAAGTGGTCAACAGTCTGAAGGGGAATTCGGAATGTATTCAGACCCATTCACTTTTCCCACATGTTTTTACGTTACAGCCCTGTTTGATTTAATTAAATGTTTTCCTCATCAATCTACAGTACACACAATAGCCCATAATGACAAAGCGAAAACAGATTTTTATACATTTTTTTGCCAATTTATTAAAAATAAAAAACATACCTTATTTACATAAATATTCAGACCCTTTGCTATGAGACTTGAAATTGAGCTCAGGTGCATCCTGTTTCCATTGATCATCCTTGAGATGTTTCTGCAACTTTATTGGAGTCCACCTGTGGTCAATTCAATTGATTGGACAGGATTTGGAGAGGCACACACCAGTCTATATAAGGTCCCACAGTTGACAGTGCATGTCAGAGCAAAAACCAAGCCATGAGGTCGATGGAATTGTCCATAGAGCTCCGAGACAGGATTGTGTCGAGGTACAGATCTTGGGAAGGGTACCAAAAAATGTCTGTAGAATTGAAGGTCCCCAAGAATATAATGGCCTCAATCATTCTTAAATGGAAGAAGTTTGGAACCACCAAGACTCTTCCTACAACTGTCTTCCCGGCCAAACTGAGCAATCGGGGGAGAAGGGCCTTGGTCAGGGAGGTGACCAGAATCCAACGGTCACTCTGACAGAGCTCCAGAGTTCCGTTGTGAAGATGGGAGAAACTTCCAGAAGGACAACCATCTCTGCAGCACTCCACCAATCAGACCTTTATGGTAGAGTGGCCAGACGGAAGCCACTCCTCAGTAAAAGACACATGACAAATCAAATCAAATCAAATGTATTTATATAGCCCTTCGTACATCAGCTGATATCTCAAAGTGCTGTACAGAAACCCAGTCTAAAACCCCAAACAGCAAGCAATGCAGGTGTAGAAGCACGGTGGCCAGGAAAAACTCCCTAGAAAGGCCAAAACCTAGGAAGAAACCTAGAGAGGAACCAGGCTATGAGGGGTGGCCTGGCTGTGCTGGGTGGAGATTATAACAGAACATGGCCAAGATGTTCAAATGTTCATAATTGACCAGCATGGTCAAATAATAATAATCACAGTAGTTGTCGAGGGTGCAGCACCTCAGGAGTAAATGTCAGTTGGCTTTTCATAGCCGATCATTAAGAGTATCTCTGCGGACTCTAGAGAGTTGAAAACAGCAGGTCTGGGACCAGGTCTCTGTCCGGCGCTGACAGAGATGGCCGCCTCGCTTCACATTCCTAGGAAACTATGCAGTATTTTGTTTTTTTATGTGTTATTTCTTACATTGGTACCCCAGGTAATCTTAGGTTTCATTACATACAGTCGGGAGGAACTACTGAATATAAGAGCAACGTCAACTCACCATCGTTACAACCAGGAATATGACTCTCCCGAAGCGGATCCTGTGTTTTGCCTTCCACCCAGTACAATGGATCTGATCCCAGACGGCGACCCTAAACAACGACGCCGTAAAAGGGGCAAACGAAGCGGTCTTCTGGTCAGGCTTCGGAGACGGGCACATCGCGCTCCACTCCCTAGCATACGACTCGCCAATGTCCAGTCTCTTGACAACAAGGTTGATGAAATCCGAGCAAGGGTAACATTCCAGAGAGACATCAGAGACTGTAACGTTCTTTGCTCCACGGAAACATGGCTCACTCGAGAGACACTAACGGAGTCGGTGCAGCCAGCTGGTTTCTTCACGCATCGCGCCGACAGAAACAAACATCTTTCTGGTAAGAAGGGGGGCGGGGGTGTATGCCTTATGATTAACGAGACGTGGTGTGATCATAACAACATACAGGAACTCAAGTCATTCTGTTCACCTGATTTAGAATTCCTCACAATCAAATGTCGACCGCATTATCTACCAAGGGAATTCTCTTCGATTATAATCACAGCCGTATATATCCCCCCCCCAAGCAGACACATCGATGGCCCAGAACGAACTTCATCTGACTTTATGTAAACTGGAAACCACACACCCTGAGGCTGCATTCATCGTAGCTGGGGATTTTAACAAGGCTAATCTGAAAACAAAACTCCCTAAATTCTATCAGCATATCGATTGTGCTACCAGGGCTGGTAAAACCTTGGATCATTGTTATACTAACTTCCGCGACGCATATAAGGCCCTCCCCTGCCCTCCTTTCGGAAAAGCTGACCACGACTCCATTTTGTTGCTTCCAGCCTACAAACAGAAACTAAAACAGCAAGCTCCCGCGCTCAGGTCTGTTCAACGCTGGTCCGACCAATCTGATTCCACGCTTCAAGACTGCTTCGATCACGTGGATTGGGATATGTTCCGCATTGCGTCCAACAACAACATTGACGAATACGCTGATTCGGTAAGAGAGTTCATTAGAAAGTGCATTGACGATGTCGTACCACAGCAACGATTAAAACATTCCCAAACCAGAAACTGTGGATTGATGGCAGCATTCGCGTGAAACTGAAAGCGTGAACCACTGCTTTTAACCAGGGCAAGGTGACCGGAAACATGACCGAATACAAACAGTATAGCTATTCCCTCCGCAAGGCAATCAAACAAGCTAAGTGCCAGTATAGAGACAAAGAAGAGTCGCAATTCAACAGCTCAGACACAAGAGGTATGTGGCAGGGTCTACAGTCAATCACGGATTACAAAAAGAAAACCAGCCCCGTCGCGGACCAGGATGTCTTGCTCCCAGACAGACTAAATCACTTTTTTGCTCGCTTTGAGGACAATACAGTGCCACTGACACGGCCCGCTACCAAAACCTGCGGGCTCTCCTTCACTGCAGCCGAGGTGAGTAAAACATTTAAACGTGTTAACGCTCGCAAGGCTGCAGGCCCAGACGGCATTCCCAGCCGCGTCCTCAGAGCATGCGCAGACCAGCTGGCTGGTGTGTTTAAGGACATATTCAATCAATCCTTATCCCAGTCTGCTGTTCCCACATGCTTCAAGAGGGCAACCATTGTTCCTGTTCCCAAGAAAGCTAAGGTAACTGAGCTAAACGACTACCGCCCCGTAGCACTCACTTCCGTCATCATGAAGTGCTTTGAGAGACTAGTCAAGGACCATATCACCTCCACCCTACCTGACACCCTAGACCCACTCCAATTTGCTTACCGACCCAATAGGTCCACAGACGACGCAATCGCAACCACACTGCACACTGCCCTAACCCATCTGGACAAGAGGAATACCTATGTGAGAATGCTGTTCATCGACTACAGCTCAGCATTTAACACCATAGTACCCTCCAAACTCGTCATCAAGCTCGAGACCCTGGGTCTCGACCCCGCCCTGTGCAACTGGGTCCTGGACTTCCTGACGGGCCGCCCCCAGGTTGTGAGGGTAGGTAACAATATCTCCACCCCGCTGATCCTCAACACTGGGGCCCCACAAGGGTGCGTTCTGAACCCTCTCCTGTACTCCCTGTTCACCCAGGTCTGCGTGGCCATGCACGCCTCCAACTCAATCATCAAGTTTGCAGACGACACTACAGTGGTAGGCTTGATTACCAACAACGACGAGACGGCCTACAGAGAGGAGGTGAGGGCCCTCGGAGTGTGGTGTCAGGAAAATAACCTCACACTCAACGTCAACAAAACAAAGGAGATGATTGTGGACTTCAGGAAACAGCAGAGGGAGCACCCCCTATCCACATCGACGGGACAGTAGTGGAGAAGGTGGAAAGTTTTAAGTTCCTCGGTGTACACATCACGGACAAACTGAATTGGTCCACCCACACAGACAGCGTTGTGAAGAAGGCGCAGCAGCGCCTCTTCAACCTCAGGAGTAGGAAGAAATTTGGCTTGTCACCAAAAGCACTCACAAACTTCTACAGATGCACAACCGAGAGCATCCTGTCGGGCTGTATCACCGCCTGGTACGGCAACTGCTCCGCCCACAAGCGTAAGGCTCTCCAGAGGGTAGTGAGGTCTGCACAACGCATCACCGGGGGCAAACTACCTGCCCTCCAGGACACCTACACCACCCGATGTCACAGGAAGGCCATAAAGATCATCAAGGACAACAACCACCCGAGCCACTGCTTGTTCACCCCGCTATCATCCAGAAGGCGAGGTCAGTACAGGTGCATCAAAGCAGGGACCGAGAGACTGAAAAACAGCTTCTATCTCAAGGCTGTCAGACTGTTAAACAGACACCACTAACATTTAGTGGCCGCTGCCAACATACTGACTCAACTCCAGCCACTTTAATAATGGGAATTGATGGAAATTATGTAAAAATGTATCACTAGCCACTTTAAACAATGCCACTTAATATAATGTTTACATACCCTACATTACTCATCTCATATGTATATGTATATACTGTACT
Source organism: Salvelinus namaycush (assembly GCF_016432855.1). Taxonomy (NCBI): domain Eukaryota; kingdom Metazoa; phylum Chordata; class Actinopteri; order Salmoniformes; family Salmonidae; genus Salvelinus; species Salvelinus namaycush. The sequence continues at coordinate 9,878,703 of NC_052315.1, forward strand.
CTATATCATCTACTGCATCTTGCCATCTTTATGTAATACATGCATCACTAGCCACTTTAAACTATGCCACTTTATGTTTATATACCCTACATTACTCATCTCATATGTATAGACTGTACTCTATACCATCTACTGCATCTTGCCTATGCCGTTCTGTACCATCACTCATTCATATATCTTTATGTACATATTCTTTATCCCTTTACACTTGTGTGTATAAGGTAGTAGTTGTGAAATTGTTAGGTTAGATTACTTGTTGGTTATTACTGCGCATTGTCGGAACTAGAAGCACAAGCATTTCGCTACACTCGCATTAACATCTGCTAACCATGTGTATGTGACAAATACATTTGATTTGGATTTGATTTGAGGTAGCACGTCCGGTGAACAGGTCAGGGTTCCATAGCCGCAGGCAGAACAGTTGAAACTGGAGCAGCAGCATGGCCAGGTGGACTGGGGACAGCAAGGATGTCAGGTCAGGTCGTCCTGAGGCATGGTCCTAGGGCTCAGGTCCTCCGAGAGAGAGAAAGAAAGAGAGAATTAGAGAGAGCATGCTTAAATTCACACAGGACACCAGATAAGACAGGAGAAGTACTCCAGATATAACAAACTGACCCTAGCCCCCCGACACATAAACTAATGCAGCATAAATACTGGAGGCTGAGACAGGAGGGGTCAGGAGACACTGTGGCCCCATCCGATGATACCCCCGGACAGGGCCAAACAGGAAGGATATAACCCCACCCACTTTGCCAAGGCACAGCCCCCACACCACTAGAGGGATATCTTCAACCACCAACTTACCATCCTGAGACAAGGCCGAGTATAGCCCACAAAGATCTCCGCCACGGCACAACCCAAGGGGGGGCGCCAACCCAGACAGGAAGATCACGTCAGTGACTCAACCCACTGAAGTGACGCACCCCTCCTCGGGACGGCATGAAAGAGCACCAGTAAGCCAGTGACTCAGCCCCTGTAATAGGGTTAGAGGCAGAGAATCCCAGTGGAGAGAGGGGAACCGGCCAGGCAGAGACAGCAAGGGCGGTTCGTTGCTCCAGAGCTTTTCCGTTCACCTTCACACTCCTGGGCCAGACTACACTCAATCATAGGACCTACTGAAGAGATAAGTCTTCAATAAAGACTTAAAGGTTGAGACCGAGTCTGCTTCTCTCACATGGGTAGGCAGACCATTCCATAAAAATGGAGATCTATAGGAGAACGCCCTGCCTCCAGCTGTTTGCTTAGAAATTCCAGGGACAATTAGGAGGCCTGCGTCTTGTGACCGTAGCGTACGTGTAGGTATGTACGGCAGGACCAACTCGGAAAGATAGGTAGGAGCAAGCCCATGTAACGCTTTATAGGTTAAAACTTCTTATGGCTGCAAGCCCGACGTCGGTACACTTATGACAACAGCCAGCTCAAGTGCAGGGCGCGAAATTCAAAATATATATTTTTTTAAATATTTAACTTTCACACATTAACAAGTCCAATACAGCATATGAAAGGTACACATCTTGTGAATCCAGCCAACATGTCCGATTTTTAAAATGTTTTACAGGGAAGACACAATATGTAAATCTATTAGCTAACCACGTTAGCAAAAGACACCACTTTTTTTACTCCACCAGTTTTTTACTCCATCAGTAGCTATCACAAATTCGACCAAATAAAGATATAAATAGCCACTAACCAAGAAACAACTTCATCAGATGACAGTCTGATAACATATTTATTGTATAGCATATGTTTTGTTAGAAAAATGTGCATATTTCAGGTATAAATCATAGTTTACATTGCAGCTACAATCAGAAATTGCACCGAAAGCAGCCATAAAACTTAGACACCAGCGTCAAATACCTAATTACTCATCATAAAACATTTCTGAAAAATACATAGTGTACAGCAAATGAAAGACAGGCATCTTGTGATTCCAGCCAATATTTCCGATTTATTAAGTGTTTTACAGCGAAAACAAAATGTAGCGTTATATTAGCTTAGCACAATAGCCAGAAACACTTGGGCGCCGACGACTAGTTCACATCTACGACAGATATATGAAATAGCATCATAAAATGTTTCTTACTTTTGCTGATCTTCCATCAGAATGTTGGACAAGGTGTCCTTTGTCCAGAACAGTCGTTGTTTGGATTTAGAATGGCAACTTTCCCTCTTCATTTAGCACGCGCACTAGGCTAGTGGCACGGATCTCTCCATCGTCAACAAAGTCAGAGAACGGAACACGGCAAAACTCCCGAAAAAATTTCAATAATCTGATTAAACTATATTGAAAAAACATACTTTACGATGATATGGTCACATGTATCAAATAAAATCAGAGCCGGAGATAGTAATCGTCCATAACGGCAGCTAAACAGAAGGCAATCCCACTGTCCACCTCGCGCTCCCAAGAGTACCGGAAATGAGGGACACGTCATACAAAGAGCTTGTATTCCAATTCAGACCAAGATGAACACGAAATTTCTTCTCTCACAGCCTCTTGACATCCAGGGGAAGGTCTATGAAGTGCACGTATACTCTTACGTATCATGCCCATGTATAGGCAGGAAGTAGAACAGAGCATCGATTTCAGACTTTCCACTTCCTGGTCAGGAAGTTTGTGCCAAATGAGTTCTGTTTGACTCACAGATATAATTCAAACGGTTTTAGAAACTAGAGAGTGTTTTCTATCCAATAGTAATAATAATATGCATATTGTACAAGCAAGAATTGAGTACGAGGCCGTTTGAAATGGGCACCTTTAATCAGAGCTACTCAATACTGCCCCTGCAGCCATAAAAAGTTAACAGTAAAACCTTGAAATCAGCCCTTGCCTTAACAGGAAGCCAGTGTAGAGAGGCTAGCACTGGAGTAATATGATCAAATTGTTTGGTTCTAGTCAGGATTCTAGCAGCCGTATTTAGCACTAACTGAAGTTTATTTAGTGCTTTATCCGGGTAGCTGGAAAGTAGAGCATTGCAGTAGTCTGCTTGGAGACAGCCCGCATGGAGTTTGCCAAAAGGCACCTAAAGGACTCTCAGAGAAACAAGATTCTCTGGTCTGATGAAACCAAGATTGAACTCTTTGTTCTGAATGCCAAGCGTCACGTCTTGAGGAAACCTGGCACCGCTCATCACCTGGCCAATACCATCACTACGTGAAGCATGGTGGTGGCAGTATCATGCTGTGGGATGTTTGTCAGCAGCAGGGACTGGGGGACTAGTCAGGATTGAGAGATGAGTGGCACAAGTAGAGAGATCCTTGATGAAAACCTGCTCCAGAGTGCTCAGGACCTCAGACTGGGGCAAATGTTCCCCTTCCAACAGGACAACAACCCTAAGCACACATCCAAGACAATGCAGGAGTTACTTCGGGACAAGTCTCTAAATGTCCTCGAGTGGCCCAGCCAGAGCCCGGACTTGAACCCGATCGATCATCTCTGGAGAGACCTGAACATTTCTAAAAACCTGTTTTTGCTTTGTCATTATGGGGTATTATGTGTAGATTGATAAGGGACATTTAAAAATAAAATGTTTTGTAATAAGGCTGTAACGTAACAAAATGTGGAAAAACATTCCGAATGCACTTTGCTTTACCTGCGCAATAAGGCCATTATGGCCATTATACCACGGCTGTTCTTATGCATGATGCAAAGTGCCTGGATACAGCACTTAGCCGTGCTATATTGGCCATCACAAACCCCAGAGGTGCCTTACTGCTATTATAAACTAGTTTCCAACGTAATTAGAACAGTAAAAATATTTGTGGTTTCATACCTGTGGTATAAGGTCTGACATACCACGGCTTTCAGCCAATCAGCATTTAGGGCTCAAACCACCCGGTTAATAAACAAAAGTAACTGTTATCACGGTTTAACAGCCCATATCTTTAACATTAGTCTAGCTGCTTAGGCTACGCCATTACCCCTCTCCCTGGGCACGTTACAATTTTAAAAAAATTGTCTTTGTCTCATCTCATTTCATTCACCGATATGTACTGATGTAGAAGAAACTGGACAGGCAAAAGCAAATTCCTTGTGGACAACTGTCTTGTTGCATTTACCTACCCAGTGTTTTCATATCCCTGTGTATACGAACCAGACAAGACAGATTAACCTATTTCACACTATTGAGACACCACCATGTCCTGCTCTGTAGGTCTCAGCGGGTTTGGCCCAGCCCGGCAGAGTGGTTCCCCTGTGGCCTGGTCCATCAGATGATGCAGGACTTCCTGTCGTCTCGGCTGGAAGCGATAGGCTATAGTGCCCTCTGCAGTGGTGGTCTGGTCAAGGCGCTGAGCGAGGAGGTGAGGATGGTGGGTCCTGCCCGCTACAGGCTGTTGTGTACTGTGACCCTGGGGCAGCAAGGAGATGGAGCGCTGGTACTGGCTAGTCTTGGATCTCGATACATACACCTGTTTCCCCACACTTACCGGAGTAGAGAGATGTTCTGTACCACCAAGCTGCTTGTTGTGTGCTGTAAAGTAGACGAAAGGCCCTAATCCAATGGATGAAAGTGGTCAGACAAAAAGCTAAGGCATACAGGATCTGCTTTCCAGATGGCACCCTATTCCTTACATCAGGGGTGCTCAAACTACATGGGTCCTTGTCGAAAGTAGTGCACTAAATAAGGGTCTCATTTGGGATGCAGGCCCTGGACCAGAGGTCATCAGCACCAGTCACTTCCTGTCTGTCCAGTTTGTATGCAAGACTCCTCTTCCCTTCCTTGTCATATTTGATGTGTACTTGAATTAAAAAATACAAAATTGTTAGTTTATATATTTGTTGTGTTACTGATTCTTCTTTTGAACACTTCCCCACTTTGTGACAGTCAGGGGTGGTAGTAGATGAGAGTATTTGCAAGTTCAGCGAGTGCGAGATCTATGTGTGTGGAGTGTGAGAGATTGTCTGGGTGGCTGATGATCCTCAAAACTAGAGAATGACCCTGCTTAGGTAGTATACAAATGACCCTGCTTGCTTTGTAGAGTGGAAAAACAGGAACAAATTAAAAACGGACAAGAAGTTAAGTCATTGTAAAATTATATTAACAAGCATTCTTTCCTCAATTTGAAATAAAGAAAATACCAGTAAATAAAGGCAACCTGGGACAGAGGTGTATAACGCTTAATTAATATTCACAGAAAATGAAATAAACCTTTTATCACATTTACAAGACTGCCGCTAAGTTTATGGTTCAGAAAGCGTTGGACTAATTTCAAAATAACTGGGTCAATATACATAGTCAAATTGGTATCAAAATATAAAAAAAAACAGCAATAAGATGACAAAAAAATAACAAACAAAAAATACACGGAGGGAAAAATCTATCAACTACCAATATGCATCTCAGGTTACAATGGGTTTAACTCTTTCATCGTCACATCATCGAGATGGAACAGTAGGAAACCACGGCTACAACGATGTTGAGAAAAAGGACAGAGTGTTAAGCACAGGCAGGGAAGAGGTTAAACACACATCACATGTGGACAGGAGCAGCGCTAGGTAGTATGTTGTACACAGATCTCAGCGTTCATGCACCTCTGTTGTTTCCAAACCCACGGTTTAGCCCAAGTTTGCTTTCCCCCTTGACAGAGAACAAGAACAGCACTGAGACTGTTTAAATAAAAAGCTGAATAAAACCAGTGCAGAATAAGATTGCTCTCCTCATCGACAAAAACATAACCCACAAAACATTCCCTATCGATGAGATTTTGTCGACACATTGACTGGGATCCAATTTCACTTTTTAAAAACCCACTGAGCACTTAAACTGTTAAAAAGGCCCAGTTCGATCACATCACTTCCCCTTAAAATATGGATAAATAGTACATCGGGACAAAGTCATTTAAAGGAGTTGTCACAGAGTTAAAGGCAGATTCAGACGCCTGTTTTCAGACTCGTTTTGTGACACACTGGGTGGCTGAATGCAGGACCTGAAATATGAAAACAAAAAATGTAATTGAGAGTTTTTCCTAGTTCACAATGCTTAATGCACATCAGTGTTTTAGGTGGCTATAAGTTGAAACCTGGACAGAACATCTTGCACCACAAAGCAATAATAAAATCATAAGAGGTCAACTTTGACCATTTTCTTTGCTGGGCAGGGGGGGGGGGGGGGGGAATAATCATTTCTGCAAATCATTTAAAAAAAATTGTCATGTATGCAGTAGTTTCAGTAGCTGGTTTCGTCACACTTGGGGTGTTGATGAATGAAGAACTGTCCTTCATTTGGAACGAAGAGACGCAAGAAGTCGCCATTTTGAAAATTCGCATATCAGCATTCTGGAATTGCGTGGAACCAAAATGGCGCCTGTCCATGGTTCTGTGCTGATGCGTTTTGGCCATGTCCTGTTATGAGCTCGGATCCTCTGAGTGATGGCAAATTGAGGGGGAGTTCACACACTCATCGTCATGGTAGGGGAGTACTGCTGAGGGGCACAGACGACAAAGAGTTAAAATCAGGAGAGCTTACGCTAATGGCATGACACACACACAACAACAAACAATAGAACACATACTGCAACCGTAGACAGGAAATGCACTTCCTCACTCTAGCCCAAAAAAACGTATTTGGCAACTGCCCAGTGCCCCCACACTACACTGCCACTGTAGAGTCAATGATGCTGTCACCGTGGCTTCCCTTGAGTGTAGCTTTACTGTGGAGTCAATGATGCTGTCACCGTGGCTTCCTTTGAGTGTAGCTTTACTGTAGAGTCAATGATGCTGTCACCGTGGCTTCCCTTGAGTGTCAAAGTGCCATGACTGTAGCTTTACTGTGGAGTCAATACTGCCATATAGGCACTACTTATAGTTACTGGCAACACAGTGACCTCAGCTGGGTTGTGTTCACTAGGCACCAATTGGAAGAAAACTGACTGAAACATGGAGTGACTACCTGATCTTGTTCAACAGGAAACAATCATTTTAAAAACGTTTTCTTCAACACTTATAATTTTATCCTCTCCTACACTACATTTGATCCTCTCCTACACTAAAAAACATTAAAACGTATTTATATTGTATGGTGAGAAGGGGACTTACATTCTCACTCTGAAAGGAGTGCAGGAAGTTCCCACCCAACTCGTCACCGTCCCTCGGGGTTCCAGGAGGGTTACTAATGCCACTTAGATGGTTTGGAGAGTTCTGCGAGGAGGCAGGAAAGAGATTAAGTAAATAGGAAACAACAAGTAGTCTAAGTGTCGTCATTGTCCCTCTTGACATTGACAGCGCTGGAGTTGGCAAGAGCAGAAAAAGGTCTGGGCCCAGGCTATAGGAGACAATAGATCTTGTTTAGCCTGGGCCCAGAAGTTCAATAGAAAACGTATTGCACAATTTGTCATGTTTTGCTAGTAATCTATATGTATAGCCATGTTATAGTATTCACCTTGTTGAGTCCGTCCATATCACCAGAGCCTAAAAAAATTAATGTTTATAGTTCATGAACACTGAAATTAAAACGTTACGATTCTTTACTGAACTAATAATGCAACATGTCCCCTTGACGGACCATTCACTGCATCTTTGGCCATATTTATGCTAAAGATATATTTATGCTAAAGATATACTTATGTTAAAGCCTGGCACTATTGCTGAGAATATGTCTCCTTGTGTCACATTACTGGTTGGTCTACGGCACTGTACTCTGAGTCCCAAATGGAACCCCATTCCCTATATAGTGCACTACTTTTCACCAGAACCCTATGGGCCCTGGTCAAAAGTAGTGCACTATATGGGGATTAGGGTGTCATTTGAGACACCACCATTGAGGGAGCCTACGTTCAGATTGTCTGAGTGAGCAACTACTCCCAACTAGTCATGCACTGGTTAGTCAATACTGTTCTAAACTGAACACAACTCCAATTGGCACTTGAGGACTCTATGTTGTACGGTAACCACTGGCAGAGTAGAGCACAGTGCTTTACCTAGCGATCCATTCATGTGGTGTGGTTCCATGCCTGCCATGGCCCCCAGGGGTCCGTCAGAGCCAGGGCCCATAGGGAACTGTAACGGGAGACAAGCACTGCCTTACTACACATGTCAACAGGACAGGCACCACTATCACAACAGACTAGGCCAGGTAGAAACAGGGTATGTCCCAACACAGTAGGCCAGGTAGAAACAGGGTATGTCCCAACACAGTAGGCCAGGTAGAAACAGGGTATGTCCCAACACAGTAGGCCAGGTAGAAACAGGGTATGTCCCAACACAGTAGGCCAGGTAGAAACAGGGTATGTCCCAACACAGTAGGCCAGGTAGAAACAGGGTATGTCCCAACACAGTAGGCCAGGTAGAAACAGGGTATGTCCCAACACAGTAAGCCAGGTAGAAACAGGGTATGTCCCAACAGAGTTATATAGGGTCCCAAAAGGCACCCTATATAACAGTTATTTTGTCCAGGGCCCATAGTGCACTATATAGGGAATAGGGTGCCATTTGGGATGAAGAACAGTTTCATTATGGAGGACTAGTTAACTTTTAAGATACGATTATAAGAAACATTATCTGGCGATGAAGAAACATGAAACAAAGTGACGACTACAACAGATTTGAGGAGAGGGCTGGTATGAGAAGGAGACTCACATTTGATCGGTTGCCAGGTCCAGTGTTGATCATAGTGTAGAGGTTGTCCCCAGAGTTGTTAGAGTCTGAAAAGTGGTTGATAAGCAATCAATCTCGATTATTATTCTGATAATCAATAAACAAGTGTACTTCGGGCAATGAGAACAGTCAAGATGGCAAACACACTCATTGAAGATGACGGTTATTTGTCAAAACATTTTTACATTAATTCCTATTCCCCAAGGTGGACTATGGGATACCTACCTGCAGGGCTGGGCATAACGGGTGTTCCAGTGGGTCCCCCTCCACCAGAACCCCCCTTTAGAGTGTCAGAAGAACACAACCCATGTATAATTAAACAGTGAATCACAACTCCAGCAATGTATCTGTACCAGGTCAAATTCTACAAACACGAAAACAATAATATACTGGTATCTGACTGAAGTGTGTGTGTGAGAGATCGTCAGAGAGTGTACTTACCCCATACGCTCCAGGAGAAGGTGATGAGTAAGGCATCTGAAACAACCACAACAGAACCATTACAGGAACAGGGAATCTAATCGGTGTTCACCTCTCAAAAATGGCATCATTCATCATTTTAGCATCGCAGCCTCATCAGTATCTAGCTTACATGGAAGCTGGGGGTGTCCCGCATCCTATTCCCTATATTGTGCACTTCTTTTAACAGAGGCCTTATGGGTTGTGTAAGGTGCTATAAAAGCGAATAGGATGCCATTTAGGATGTAGCCTGGGATATATAATACAACAATTACATCCAGGACTGGGGAACTTGGTAATGCATTAGATCTCCAGAGCTCTTACTGAGAGGACAGACACAGACTGCTGCAATCTGAACAGACAACGTCATGGTGTGTATAATATATATACACTGCTCAAAAAAATAAAGGGAACACTAAAATAACACATCCTAGATCTGAATGAATGAACTATTCTTATTAAATACTTTTTTCTTTACATAGTTGAATGTGCTGACAACAAAATCACACAAAAATGATCAATGGAAATCAAATTTATCAACCCATGGAGGTCTGGATTTGGAGTCACACTCAAAATTAAAGTGGAAAACCACACTACAGGCTGATCCAACTTTGATGTAATGTCCTTAAAACAAGTCCAAATGAGGCTCAGTAGTGTGTGTGGCCTCCACGTGCCTGTATGACCTCCCTACAACGCCTGGGCATGCCCCTGATGAGGTGGCGGATGGTCTCCTGAGGGATCTCCTCCCAGACCTGGACTAAAGCATCCGCCAACTCCTGGACAGTCTGTGGTGCAACGTGGCGTTGGTGGATGGAGCGAGACATGATTTCCCAGATGTGCTCAATTGGATTCAGGTCTGGGGAACGGGCGGGTCAGTCCATAGCATCAATGCCTTCCTCTTGCAGGAACTGCTGACACACTCCAGCCACATGAGGTCTAGCATTGTCTTGCATTGGGAGGAACCCAGGGCCAACCGCACCAGCATATGGTCTCACAAGGGGTCTGAGGATCTCATCTCGGTACCTAATGGCAGTCAGGCTACCTCTGGCAAGCCCATGGAGGGCTGTGCGGCCCCCCAAAGAAATGCCACCCCACACCATGACTGACCCACCGCCAAACCGGTCATGCTGGAGGATGTTGCAGGCAGCAGAACGTTCTCCACGGCATCTCCAGACTCTGTCACGTCTGTCACGTGCTCAGTGTGAACCTGCTTTCATCTGTGAAGAGCACAGGGCGCCAGTGGCGAATTTGCCAATCTTGGTGTTCTCTGGCAAATGCCAAACGTCCTGCACAGTGTTTTGGCTGTAAGCACAACCCCCACCTGTGGACGTCGGGCCCTCATACCACCCTCATGGAGTCTGTTTCTGACTGTTTGAGCAGACACATGCACATTTGTGGCCTGCTGGAGGTCATTTTGCAGGGCTCTGGCAGTGCTCCTCCTGCTCCTTCTTGCACAAAGGCGGAGGTAGCGGTCCTGCTGCTGGGTTGTTGCCCTCCTACGGCCTCCTCCACGTCTCCTGATGTACTGGCCTGTCTCCTGGTAGCGCCTCCATGCTCTGGACACTACGCTGACAGACACAGCAAACCTTCTTGCCACAGTTCGCATTGATGTGCCATCCTGGATGAGCTGCACTACCTGAGCCACTTGTGTGGGTTGTAGACTCCGTCTCATGCTACCACTAGAGAGTGAAAGCACCGCCAGCATTCAAAAGTGACCAAAACATCAGCCAGGAAGCATAGGAACTGAGAAGTGGTCTGTGGTCACCACCTGCAGAACCACTCCTTTATTGGGGGTGTCTTGCTAATTGCCTATAATTTCCACCTGTTGTCTATTCCATTTGCACAACAGCATGTGAAATTTATTGTCAATCAGTGTTGCTTCCTAAGTGGACAGTTTGATTTCACAGAAGTGTGATTGACTTGGAGTTACATTGTGTTGTTTAAGTGTTCCCTTTATTTTTTTGAGCAGTGCATATGCTATGATCTCTTATTGCTGTCACTTGTTAAATCCACTTCAAATCAGTGTACAGTCGTGGCCAAAAGTTGAGAATGACACAAATATTAATTTCCACAAAGTTTGCTGCCTCAGTGTCTTTACATATTTTTGTCAGATGTTACTATGGAATACTGAAGAAAAATTACAAGCATTTCATAAGTGTCAAAGGCTTTTATTGACAATTACATGAAGTTGATGCAAAGAGTCAATATTTGCAGTGTTGACCCTTCTTTTTCAAGACCTCTGCAATCCACCCTGCCTTGCTGTCAATTAACTTCTGGGATGGCAGCCCATTCTTGCATAATCAATGCTTGGAGTTTGTCAGAATTTGTGGGTTTTTGTTTGTCCACCCGCCTCTTGATGATTGACCACAAGTTCTCAATGGGATTAAGGTCTGAGGAGTTTCCTGGCCATGGACCCAAAATATCTATGTTTTGTTCCCCGAGCCACCTAGTTATCACTTTTGCCTTATGGCAAGGTGTTCCATCATGCTGGAAAAGGCATTGTTCCTCACCAAACTGTAGTCTAGTCACTGCTCTAGATGGTTGGGAGAAGTTGCTCTCGGAGGATGTGTTGGTATCATTCTTTGTTCATGGCTGTGTTCTTAGGCAAAATTGTGAGTGAACCCACTCCCTTGGCTGAGAAGTAACCCCACACATGAATGGTCTCAGGATGCTTTACTGTTGGCATGACACAGGACTAAAGGTAGCGCTCACCTTGTCTTCTCCGGAGAAGCTTTTTTCCAGATGCCCCAAACAATCGGAAAGGGATTCATCAGAGAAAATGACTTTACCCCAGGCCTCTGCATGTCCAATCCCTGTACCTTTTCTCTGATGTTTTTCCTGGAGAGAAGTGGCTTCTTTGCTGCCCTTCTTGACACCAGGTCATCCTCCAAAGGTCTTCGCCTCACTATGCGTGCAGATGCACTCACACCTGCCTGCTGCCATTCCTGAGCAAGCTCTGTACTGGTGGTGCCCCGATCCCGCAGCTGAATCAACTTTAGGATATGGTCCTGGCGCTTGCCAGACTTTCTTGGGCGCCCTGAAGCCTTCTTCACAACAATTGAACCGCTCTCCTTGAAGTTCTTGATGATCCGATAAATGGTTGATTTAGGTGCAATCCTACTGGCAGCAATATCCTTGCCTGTGAAGCCCTTTTTGTGCAAAGCAATGATGACGGCACGTGTTTCCTTGCAGGTAACCATGGTTGAGAGGAAGAACACCACCCTCCTTTTGAAGCTTCCAGTCTGGTATTCGAACTCAATCAGCATGACAGAGTGATCTCCAGCCTTGTCCTCGTCAACACTCACACCTGTGTTAACGAGAGAATCACTGACATGATGTCAGCTGGTCCTATTGTGGCAGGGCTAAAATGTAGTGGAAATGTTTTTGGGGGATTCAGTTCATTTGCATGGCAAATAGGGACTTTGCAATTAATTGCAATTCATCTGATCACTCTTCATAACATTCTGGAGTATATGCAAATTGCCATCATACAAACTGAGGCAGCAGACCTTGTGAAAATTAATATTCTCAAAACATTCTCAAAACTTTTGGCCACGACTGTAGATGAAGGGGAGGAGACAGGTTAAATAAGGATTTTTAACACGAGCCAGTATCCACGTGGAACGCGGTCGACACCTTGTAGAGTCCATGCAGCGACAAATTGAGCATGTTCTCAGGGCAAAAGGGGGATGCAACTCAATATTAGGAAGGTGTTCCTAATGTATTGTATACTCCGTGTCTAGAGGGGAAATTGGACTCACTGAGTTGCCGTTGTTCGGATTGGGCCATGGTCGTCCAGCACCTGGGCCCCTGCATTGTGATGAGAGAAACCCCAGTTAGAAAACAACACACACTGGAGATGCATCATGTGAAAGGAGAGTAATAGAGACAAGGCTCACATCATGTTCACTCCTGGCATCCCAGGGCCCATGGCGTTGTGTGGAGGCCGCATCCCACCGCCAAAGTTCTGCAACGACAACTAAGAATCAGACTACCATAACCAGACCGAACCAAGGCCAAGAACCGAGACAGACTGGATGGGTGATGGTGACAGGCAGTTTCAATAATCAGGGGGCTAGTCTGAAAGACTACAGGCATTTTGTAAACTGCTTAGAGATAATGGCTGCCGACAGACGGGTGTGTAACATTACCAGGTGATGTAACGGCTGCCTACAGACGGGTGTGTAACATTACTAGTCTGATGTAACAGCTGCCTACAGACGGGTGTGTAACATTACCAGTCTGATGTAACGGCTGCCTACAGACGGGTGTGTAACATTACCAGTCTGATGTAACAGCTGCCTATAGACGGGTGTGTAACATTACCAGTCTGATGTAACAGCTACCTATAGACGGGTGTGTAACATTTCCAGTCTGATGTAAGGGCTGCCTATAGACTGGTGTGTAACATTACCAGTCTGATGTAACGGCTGCCTATAGACGGGTGTGTAACATTACCAGTCTGATGTAAGGGCTGCCTATAGACGGGTGTGTAACATTACCAGTCTGATGTACCAGCTGCCTATAGACGGGTGTGTAACATTACCAGTCTGATGTAACAGCTGCCTATAGACGGGTGTGTAACATTACCAGTCTGATGTAACAGCTGCCTATAGACGGGTGTGTAACATTACCAGTCTGATGTAATGGCTGCCTATAGACGGGTGTGTAACATTACCAGTCTGATGTAACGGCTGCCTATAGACGGGTGTGTAACATTACCAGTCTGATGTAACGGCTGCCTATAGACGGGTGTGTAACATTACCAGTCTGATGTAACGGCTGCCTATAGATGGGTGTGTAACATTACCAGTCTGATGTAACCGCTGCCTATAGACGGGTGTGTAACATTACTAGATATAATGGGAGCAGAATAGTAGTGGCCTACCTGGGGTCCGGGCCCCATAGGGCCCATGCCTCGAGGCCCACTCATCCTCTGCATTGGTCCCAAGTTAGGATGGCCTTGTGGTCGTGTGTGATCCATGGTTTGGAGCATGAGATGGGGGCCAGGGCCAGGAGGCTACAAGACAGACAGGGGAAAGAGGGAGGGAGAACTCATACGGAGGTAAATCTCTTTGTTAAACGACAGTAGTAGTGCTAGGTAGACTGATGACAGTATTGTATGGTGATGTTGGTGGAGAATATTGGGTACTGTAGTTTGTTTACCTGGTTGCCCATCCTGATAGGAGGGCCTCGTGGGCCTGCGGTGAATCGTGGGTTCATGAAAGACTACAAACACAAACAACAATTCATTTACATTTGTGTTACATCACAACATCAGCACAATTATACTGAAGAAACAACCATTGCAACCATTCATAAGGGAGGTAGTTGCTTCACTTGTAATATCTATAACAACATGTGTATGTCGACTCTGTATCGGTACCCCTTATATATAGCCTCCACATTGACTCTGTACCGGTACCCCCTGTATATAGCCTCCACATTGACTCTGTACCGTAACACCCTGTATATAGCCTCGCTATTGTTATTTTACTGCTGCCGTTTAAAACTTCTTTGGGGTAGGGGGCAGTATTTTCACATCCGGATGAAAAGCATGCCCAGAGTAAACTGCCTGCTACTCAGGCCCAGATGCTAGGATATGCATATTATTAGTAGATTAGTAGAAAACACTCTGAAGTTTCTAAAACTGTTTGAATGATGTCTGTGAGTATAACATAACTCATATGGCAGGCAAAAACCTGAGAAAAAATCCAACCAGGAAGTGGGAAATCTGAGGTTTGTAGTTTTTCAACTCTTTGCTTATCCAAGATACAGTGGAAATGGGGTCATATTGCACTTCCTAAGGCTTCCACTAGATGTCAACAGTCTTTAGAACCTTGTTTTAGGCTTCTACTGTGAAGGAGGGGGGAATGGGAGCTGAATGAGTCAGAGGTCTGCCAGAGTGGCATGAGCTGACCACGCGCGTTCACGTGAGAGTTAGCTTGCGTTCCATTGCATTTCTGAAGACAAAGGAATTCTCCGGTTGGAACATTATTGAAGATTTATGTTAAAAACATCCTAAAGATTGATTCTATACATCGTTTGACATGTTTCTACGGACTGTAACGGAACTTTTTACTTTTCGTCTGGACCTAGTGATCGCGCCTCATGAATTTGGATTACTGGGCTAAACGCGCTAACAAAAAGGAGGTATTTGGACATAAATGATGGACTTCATCGAACAAAACAAACATTTATTGTGGAACTGGGATTCCTGGGAGTGCATTCTGATGAAGATCAAAGGTAAGTGAATATTTATAATGCTATTTCTGGATTCTGTTGACTCCACAACATGGCGGATATCTGTATGGCTTGATTATGTGTCTGAGCGCTGTACTCAGATTATTGCATGGTGTGCTTTTTCCGTAAAGTTTTTTTGAAATCTGACACAGCGGTTGCATTAAGGAGAAGTGGATCTAAATATCCATGCATAACAGTTGTATCTTTTAGCAATGTTTATTATGAGTATTTCTGTAAATTGATGTGGCTCTCTGCAAAATCACAGGATGTTTTGGAACTACTGAACATAACGCGCCAATGTAAACTGGGATTTTTGGATATAAATATGAACTTTATCGAACAAAACATACATGTATTGTGTAACATGAAGTCCTATGAGTGTCATCTGATGAAGATCAAAGGTTAGTGATTAATTTTCTCTATTTCTGCTTTTTGTGACTCCTCTCTTTGGCTGGAAAAATTGCTGTTTTTTGTGACTAGGTACTGACCTAACATAATCGCATGGTATGCTTTTGTCATAAAGCCTTTTTGAAATCGGACACTGTGGTGGGATTAACAACAAGTTTTCATTTAAAATGGTGTATAATACATGTATGTTTGAGGAATTTTAATTATGAGATTTCTGTTGTTTGAATTTGGCGCCCTGCACTTTCACTGGATGTTGGTCAGGTGGGACGTTAGAGAGGTTAATTATGTTACTTTTATTTTCTACTTATAATTTTTTTTACTTAACACGTTTTTCTTCTTAACTTCTTAAAGCATTGTTAGTTAACTTCTTATGGCTGCAGGGGCAGTATTGAGTAGCTTGGATGAAAGGTGCCCAAAGTAAACGGCCTGCTCCTCAGTCCCAGTTACTAATATATGCATATTATTATTGGTATTGGATAGAAAACACTCTGAAGTTTCTAAAACTGTTTGAATTATGTCTGTGAGTATAACAGAACTCATATGGCAGGCAAAAACCTGAGAAGAAAATCCAAACAGGAAGTGGAAATTTTGAGGCTGGTCGAGTTTCAACCAAGATCCCATTGAAATCACAGCGAGATATGAATGAGTATTCACTTCCTACGGCTTCCACTAGATGTCAACAGTCTGTTGAACTTTGTCTGATGACTCTACTGTGAAGGAGACAGGAATGAGTCACCACTGCCATGAGGTGAACAGTCTTTGACCACGCGTACTCACTTGAGAGGCAGCTCCGTTCCATCGCCCATCTGAAGTCAATGTAATTCTCCGGTTGGAACGTTATTCAAGATTTATTTTAACAACATTCTAAAGATTGATTCAATACATCATTTGATATGTTTCTACTGACTGTTACGGAACTTTTGGACATTTCGTCACGTTTTAGTGAACGCGCTTTGTGACTTTGGAATTGTTTACCAAACGCGCTAACCAAAGTAGCTAATTGGACATAAATAATGGACATTATCGAACAAATCAAGCATTTATTGTGGACCTGGGATTCCTGGGAGTGCATTCTGATGAAGATCATCAAAGGGAATATTTATCATGTAATTTCTGGTTTCTGTTGATTTGACTATTGTTCTGAGCTCCGTCTCAGATTATTGGATGGTTTACTTTTTCCGTAAAGTTTTTTTGAAATCTGACACAGCGGTTGCATTAAGGAGAGGTATATCTATAATTCCATGTGTATAACTTGTATTATCATCTACATTTATGATGAGTATTTCTGTTGAAACGATGTGGCTTTGCACTATCACTGGATGTTTTTGGAACTAGTGAATGTAACGCGCCAATGTAAACTCAGATGTTTTGATATAAATATTAACTTTATCAAACAAAACATACATGTATTGTGTAACATGAAGTCCTATGCGTGTCATCTGATGAAGATCAAAGGTTAGTGATTAATTTTCTCTCTAATTGTGCTTTTTGTGACTGCTATCTTTCGCTGGAAAAATGGCTGTGCTTATTGTGTTTTGGTGTGACCTAACAATCGTTTGTAGTGCTTTCGCTGAAAAGCATATTTGAAATCGGCCACTTTGGTGGGATTAACAACAAGATTACCTTTAAAATGGTATAAGACACATGTATGTCTGAGGAATTTTAATTATGAGATTTCTGTTGTTTTGAATTTGGCGCCCTGCACTTTCACTGGCTGTTGTCATATCATCCCGTTTCCGGGATTGCAGCCATATTAAGGGCTTGTAAGTAAGCATTTCACTGTAAGGTCTACCTGTTGTATTCGGAGCATGTGACAAATAAAATTTGATATAACATCTACAATAATGGTTTCCTATATCACACTTTGTTTTAAAGATGTTTCTGCGCTGCCACCAAAAGCGCCAAGCCGAATGACAGATGTGGAAGCATAGAGCGTACAGACAGAAATAGCATGGAGGAGCCATGGCGGTAAAAAGACAGTAGTCTTCCCAATAGGAAAGCACAAAGAGAAACACAGAGCTCCAACAGAGAGACAGAGGCTGCGTCCCAATTTAAATCACACCATATTCTAAATATAGTGCACTACCTTTCACCAGGGCCCCAGGTCAAATGTAGTCCACTATATACAGATGAGGGTGTGATTTGGGACACATCTAGAGGGGAGAGCAGCAGTACCTGGCTTTGTGGTCCCATCATACTGTTAGGGAGAGGAGGCTGGGGGTGAGGAGAGCCCTGGGGACCAGGAGCACCCTGTGGCGTCACAAAGACAGAGAGCGACAGAGAGAGGGGAAGACAGACACAGAGGGAGGGAGGTAGAGAAAGGAGGGTTACTGAGCTGAGCAGAGGAGAGAGTGAGAAGCTGGTGTGCAAATGCAAAAAGCTGCCCGGTATATCTGTTGATTATTCACTCCACAGTAGAAGAGAGTGCAAGAGAGAGAGGAAGATATATAGAGAGAGGATGTATGCTGTGATGCCTGCCATTCAGAACAGCAGCCAGCCTCCAGCTTGTCATCACTGCCAATTTCCCCCTCTGCCAATTACCACAGCATTAATTAAGCCCTATGCAATTAGCTTTACATTGCTGCCCCAAAACACTGTCACTGTGGGCCAATGCTTCTGGTAACAGGGTGGCTTAATTAACAACATTTACATATTCAAATGACTCTGATAAAGGGAGATCTCTGTGCGTGTGTATGTCTCTTTCACTCACACAGAGTTGGGCTACATATAATGTAATTACTTCTCTGGTTTACAAAACACAAACATCTAGGACAAATCCTATAGACAACATGCCTACATAGTCTACTTGAAGAAACAGAAGTGTATGGTTTTACTTTCACTAGAGGGAAAGCTGCCAAGAGTTTGTCCTCATGCTGCCAAGAGTTTATCTTCATGAGGTATTGATTTACGGCAGGTGTTACAGCACCTTTCGATTTCTCGATTAAGGTTTAGGTCCAACTGCACCTCCCGGTTTCACTACAGTACACTGAGTGGGTAGACAGACAAATGATTTTCTGATGTCTACTAAAAACACAGCCTGCTTCCCAAACGGCACACTATTCCCTACTTTTGACCAGAGCAGTATGCTATGTAGAGAATAGGGTACCATGTGGACGCAGCCATAGGCTCAGAGCAGAGACTAGTCTACAGACCACAGGCTCAGAGCAGAAACTAGACTACAGACAACAGCAGAGCAGAGACTAGACTACAAACCACAGCAGAGACTACAGACCACAGCAAAGCAGAGACTAGGCTACAGACCACAGCAGAGCAGAAACCAGACTACAGCAGAGCAGAAACTAGACTACAGACCACAGCAGAGCAGAGACTAGGCTACAGACCACAGACCACAGCAGAGCAGAAACCAGACTACAGACCACAGCAGAGCAGAGACTAGGCTACAGACCACAGCAGAGCAGAAACTAGACTACAGACCACAGACTAGGCTACAGACCACAGCAGAGACTACAGACCACAGCAGAGCATAGACTAGGCTACAGACCACAGCAGAGACTACAGACCACAGCAGAGACTACAGACCACAGCAGAGCATAGACTAGGCTACAGACCACAGCAGAGACTACAAACCACAGCAGAGCATAGACTAGGCTACAGACCACAGCAGAGACTACAAACCACAGCAGAGCATAGACTAGGCTACAGACCACAGCAGAGACTATCGACCATAGCAGAGCATAGACTAGACTACAGACCACAGCAGAGCATAGACTAGGCTACAGACCACAGCAGAGACTAGGCTACAGACCACAGCAGAGCATAGACTAGGCTACAGACCACAGCAGAGCAGAGACTAGGCTACAGACCACAGCAGAGACTACAGACCACAGCAGAGCAGAGACTAGGCTACAGACCACAGCAGAGACTACAGACCACAGCAGAGCAGAGACTAGACTACAGACCACAGCAGAGCGTCATTGACACACCACACAACAGGTACAGATGTGGAAAGCACATCAGCAGGGTGGTAGAACAGAGAGACAGCCGAGCAGATGAGAGAGAGGAAAGTTGTACAATAGTGTGGCTCATGCAGGCTAAACTCTTTACTTGAGAATCACACATACAGTAACTTAGCGATGCTTTATTGACATCAATGGAGTTCGGCAGAAATTGAAGTCAGTTTTTCTTGCTTGTGGATCTCAAATTAGGATTCAGCTACTAAAGCAGTGGTCTCCAACCAGTGGTCCTGGGACCACTTGTGGTCAGGGAGGGTACTTCAGGTGCTCCACACATTTCCCCCAAGAGATCTGGTGGTCCTCGGAAAGGAAAGAATTGGGATCCACTGCCATAGAGCAGGGGTCAGCAACAGCTGGCGTGCGGGCCATTGTTTAGAAAAAAATTGTAATAAGAATGTTTCTATTGGGTAAAAAAAAAAGACAAAATCACCAGGAAAAAAACAATTCTAAAAATGTACCTCAAATGTATTGTTATTTTCAAATAAAATCTATATTTCTATAGTTGTAGTCAATTTGCAGTGTACAAATTATTTTTCATTCGCTAAAATAAATCGTCCCACAGCTGAATCTAGTCGCCTACCCCTGCCATAGAGTGTAGATTGAGGGGTGTGTGAGTGGTAGGAATCAGTGACCTGGAAGAATCCAGGGGGCATGGGTCCACCGGGCATCCCCTCTCCAGGGGGAATCCCCCCCATCACAGGACTGGGGGCTGCAGCAGCACTCTGTAAACAAAACAAAACGCCAGTTAGAGGGGTTTCATCGGAAATACGGGTTACAGATCTAACTGGTTTGCTATGTATGAATTTGTAGGGTTATAAAACCTTTCAACATATGTTATTCAACATGTCTGGAATCATAGACAGCATAGCCATTAGATAGATGGATTGCTAAACAACAGATACACATAAAAGTTTCACAGAGTGGGAATCTAATTGCACAGCCAAACATGCTGATCCAGCAGGGGCCCAGTAGATTTGATAAGAATCTGTGGGATTCACTCCTTCACTTCAAAGTGCTCAGGCACAGCAGGATCTCACTGCTAGGCTATTTCCTGTTTCGACCACGGACATAATTCACTAATGGACCATTTGCTTTGGTCACACACTTTCTCTCTCCTTTAGTAGGAGCGTTTGACCAGAGGCTAATGCCTACAGGACAGACTGACATTAGTATCTGGTATCCATGGCTATAGATTGGAGGTTGAGACCCTAGAGCTGTCCTAAGTAGGGGAGTAAGGGTATACAGTACCCCTGCATGCATTCATGCACTCACACACACACCTTAAAAACACACACACACACCTTGAGAAAATAAAGCCACACACACACACCCCCCCTTAAGCTATCCTTCACACACCTCCCTCTAGTCTCTAAAGCGCTAGACCTACTCAGACATCACGAGTCGATATAGCCAACACACTCATGGTCCCTGGCATATCAACTCACTGCACCCCTTCCTAATTCTATCTGGGCCGGGCCCTGCAGGGCCCTTGAAATACCACAGCAGGGAGAGAAGTGAGGCCGGAGGGAGCCAGCCAGGACCAGACATCACCGAGCCCAAGCCAGCCTGTTACTGGAACACACAGACAACAATTGTTATGTTCAGATCCTTCAATACTAGCACTCCTGCATTGAGCCTACAGAGCTAAACACCGCTTTAGGAGACTAGTATTAATGTCATAGAATAGTGTGATCAACTCACAATCCTCTCTAACAATGATAACTTCTAAATCTAAGTCACAATTCTCCTCAATATCTATTCCAGGGCTGGGGTCAATTCCATTTCAATTTAGTCAATTCAGGAAGTAAACTGCAATTCCAATTCTCCCCAATGCCTCTCTACGAGAAAACATTTGAATTGGAATTTGAATTTCCTTCTAGAACTGACTGAATTGAAATGGAATTGACCCAAACTCTGATCTATACTACATAAAACCAAGTCCAGTACTACTTTACTCCTTCATGGCCTTTTCCATCACACACCAGTGTTTATCTTCATGTAAGCTTGTGTTATGTTCTAGGCTTATGTTTTATACGTCATGTTTTTCATCTAAGAGATAGCTCTCAGCTTGAATTATGACTCAGAAAGGGTTGGTGACCACTGCCCTATATAGTGCACTACTATATAGAGAACAGGGTGCCATTTGGGATGTGACCCATGCTGTGGGAGAGGAGGGCCAGGACTACCAGATACTTTAGTACAGGAGGGGGCAGATGTCATACTCTGTTCTGCTGCGGGAGAGGAGGGCCAGGACTACCAGATACTTTAGTACAGGAGGGGGCAGATGTCATACTCTGTTCTGCTGCGGGAGAGGAGGGCCAGGACTACCAGATACTTTAGTACAGGAGGGGCAGATGTCATACTCTGTTGCCTTGGGGTCTGAGGAGGGGAGCAGCTGAGTGGGGATCAGGTGGGGGCCCGACCCTGGGGGGGGAGGGTTTATTTATGACAGACTAGATCCATGCCTCTGGGTCAGTGCGTGTGTTTAAGAGTTAGGCCAAGCTGTCCTTGTTTCAGACAGTCATTAAAGAGGGGTTAGGAAAGGCTAGGCCCCAGCCACTGTTGTTGTGCTCGCTGTACAAAAACAGACAAACGCCCCCATCCACATCGACAGGGCTGTAGTGGAACGGGTTGAGAGAAGTTCCTCTGTGTCCAATCACTAAGTACTTAAAATGATCCACACACATGCACACAGTAGTGAAGAAGACACAACAGTGTCTCTTCCCCCTCAGGAGGTTGAAAAGATTTGGCATGGGCCCACAAATCCTCAAAAGGTTCTACAGCTGCACCATTGAGAGCATCTTGACTGGCTGCATCACTGCTTGGTATGACAACTGCACCCCCCTCGATTGCATGGCGCTACAGAGGGTGGTCTAGACAGCCCAGTACATCACTGGGGCTGAGCTCCCTGCCATCCAGGACCTCTATCAGGCGGTGTGTAAGGAAGGCCCAGAAAATTGTTAAAGACTCCAGCCACCCAAGCCATAGACTGTTCTCTCGGCTTCCGCACAGCAAGCTGTACCAGAGCAACAAGTCTGACACCAACAGGCTCATGAACAGCTTCTATCCCCAAGCCATAAGACTGCTAAACAGCTAACAAAATGGCTACACAGACTATCTTCATTCACCCTTTCATTTTTGCACTGACTCTAGGTACACTCACACTGACACACACTGAGTCTACACACACATATACAATCATCATATACGCTGCTGCTACTCCGTTATCATACAGTATATCCTGATGCCTAGTCACTAGTGATGGGGGGGGGGGGGGATTGATAGTTACATATCAAAAAATTATTTTTGACAATATAGATACAATATCGCAATATAATTTTTGCGCTACTTGGCTGTACCTGCACCAAAACTCCAGTATTTTTCCTTCATAGTTTGTTCTCCATCTTTTTAATTAGGGAGCCAAATTGTTTTCAGCACTTTTATTTACATGACTAATAAATTCATTCTCATGGCTATCTCGTCTCTCTGCAGCAGACGTATATAGTGAGCAATATGTTAGGAACATCGAATCACAATAAATTCACAATACATATAGAGTCGTGAAATTTGTATCAGCCTTTAAGTATTGTGATAACAATGTATCGTGAGGTCCCTGGCAATCCCCAGCCCTACTAGTCACCTTACCCCTATACATATCTACCACTCCAGTATCCCTGCACATTGGAAATATGGCATTGGCACTGACCCTGTACATAGCTTACTTAATCGTGTTCTTCTTATTTCTATTTCTCGTTTTGTTTCTACTTTATAGTACTACATTTGTCCTGCTGATATTGATTACTGATTTGTTGCCAGAAATGAATTTCCCTGCACCTGACAATACAACTTGAAACTGAAAGGCCTTGCAGTAGGACCCAGAGAAGAGAACTCTGTCTCTCTTCTACTACTCAACCATCCTCCCCTTGCCCCCACTCTCTCTCCCCTTGCCCCCACTCTCTCTCCCCTTGCCCCCTCTCTCCATCTCTTTCCCCTCTCTCTCCCCTTGCCCCCCCTCTCTCTCCCCTTGCCCCCCCTCTCTCTCCCCTTGCCCTCTCTCTCCCCCCCTCTCCCCTTTTCCGTATTCCCTCTGCTCCTCCCTTGGTCGCTGGGCATATGCTAGTAGCCTCTCCCCCCTCCCCTTTTCCAATCTGTCCCTTAGCTCCTTGACAGCCATCAATCAGCGACTGACACCATGGCAACAGAGTTCCCGGGAGACCATCTGTCAGACCCACCGTGAATATGCCAGGGAAGGAAGGAGGGAGGGTCTGCGCTTTACGAGCCGTGATGCAGCGCTGCTTCCCTGCCTGCTAGCAGCCCAGCCAGCCAGCTCCCCCATCTACAGGCCCCCCACCCCCATCTACATCCCAGCCAGCCACCTCCCCTCATCTATAGCCCAGCCCGCCAGCCACCACCCCTCATCTATAGCCCAGCCAGCCAATCACCTCCCCTCATCTATAGCCCAGCCCGCCAGCCAGCCACCACCCCTCATCTATAGCCCAGCCCGCCAGCCACCACCCCTCATCTATAGCCCAGCCCGCCAGCCACCACCCCTCATCTATAGCCCAGCCGGCCAGCCACCACCCCTCATCTATAGCCCAGCCCGCCAGCCACCACCCCTCATCTATAGCCCAGCCCGCCAGCCACCACCCCTCATCTATAGCCCAGCCCGCCAGCCACCACCCCTCATCTATAGCCCAGCCCGCCAGCCACCACCCCTCATCTATAGCCCAGCCCGCCAGCCACCACCCCTCATCTATAGCCCAGCCCGCGAGCCACCTCCCCTCATCTATAGCCCAGCCCGCCAGCCACCACCCCTCATCTATAGCCCAGCCCACCAGCCACCTCCCCTTATCTATAGCCCAGGCCAGCCCGCCAGCCACCACCCCTCATCTATAGCCCAGGCCAGCCCGCCAGCCACCACCCCTCATCTATAGCCCAGCCCGCCAGCCACCACCCCTCATCTATAGCCCAGCCCGCCAGCCACCTCCCCTCATCTATAGCCCAGCCCGCCAGCCACCTCCCCTCATCTATAGCCCAGCCCACCAGCCACCTCCCCTCATCTATAGCCCAGCCCACCAGCCACCTCCACTCATCTATAGCCCAGCCCGCCAGCCACCACCCCTCATCTATAGCCCAGCCCGCCAGCCACCACCCCTCATCTATAGCCCAGCCCGCCCGCCAGCCACCTCCCAGCCAGGACCACAAATACAAATTCCACCTAGACACTGTTGCCCTAGAGCACACAAAAAAACTAAATTAGACCCAATCAAATTCTGAGAAAACAAAAAGATAATTATTTCCAATGGGTCAAGTAATTAACAAAAAAAATTAGCAAACTGGAATGTTATTTGGCCCTAAACAGAGAGTACACAGTGGCAGAATACCTGACCACTGTGACTGACCCAAAATTAAGAAAAGCTTTTACTAGATACCGACTCGGTGAGCATAGCCTTGCATATTCAGAGAGGCTGCAATAGCCTGTCTTCTCTTGGAAGACAGGTCTGCCTATGTGCACACAATATGAAGTGGAACCCGAGCTGCACTTCCTAACCTCCTGTCAAATGTATGACCATATTAGAGACATATTTCCCTCAGATTACACACAACAAATTTGAAAACAGATCCAATCTTGATAAACGCCCATATCTATTAGGTGAAATACCACATTGTGCCACCACAGCAGCAAGATGTGTGACCTGTTGCCACATGAAAAGGGAAAGCAGTGAAGAACAACCACCATTGTAAATACAACCTATATTTATCAGTTTATTTATTTTCCCTTTTGTACTTCAACTATTAGCACTTTGTTACAACACTATGCATAGCCAATAATATAACATTTGAAATGTCTATATTATTTAAAAACTTGTGAGTAATGTTTACTGTTCATTTCTGATTATTTCCCTTTTATTAAATGTCTATTTCACTTGCTTTGGAAATGTAAACATGTTTCCCATGCCAATAAAGCCCTTTGGGGGGGGGGGGGGGGGAGAGAAGGAAGTCTGGGCCCATGCAAACAAAGTCAGAGCACTGTTCCCACTGTCCATGTACTAGCCTAAGGTGAACACAGGAAGAACCAACATCGATACACAGGGATCCCATCTCTCGATACCGCCACAGACATAACACAGTTGACTAGTTTCATTGACATGTCAACAAATGTATTCAAAAGCCAAACAAGCCTATTCATTTGCGCACCCTACTGCTCTTCTTCACAATCACAAAATGTCTCAGTGTCAAAAAGCTGTCCATTTCTGTTGGCTAGCACTAGCCTAACGCTAAAGATGTTTGGTTGTTAGCTAGCTAGCATAACAAAGACTAGGTCCAATGAAAGAAATGGCAGATGCGGCTCCGCTGTGTGCCCCCTCCTACTGGCTCCCAGGTCACCTGCCAGATCAGGAGGGCTGTTGTTGCCTTGACAACCCTCTCTGGCAAGAACAAGGCCCAACATCCCCGCTTTAACCCCTTCCTGTGATGTCAAACCCACAATGGGTGGATCTCAAGTCTACAGTGGCCTCCTCTCCTACTTGTATCTTTTCCTTTGTCTGAGCTGGTCTTTGTGGCCTACAGCACTGTACAGGTGAAGCACATCCCTCAGTGAGATTCTGCTATGATACTGGCTCCTATCTTGTCTTCTTAGATCAGTGAAGGGTGTACTCATTAGTGCACACCGTAGCAAATCATAGCTAAATGTTTTTGCAACAGAATAGGTTTTGCAATGAAAACAAGCGTTTCTCATTGGACAACTTGGTGATTCCCTTCCTGTTCGGCCGTTTTGGTTCCTAGTGAAAAGGGAAGGAAATAGAAAGAGGAAGACTTCTTGGATGCTCCCTAGTTTGACTGCCTGTCCTGGAGAAGCCTGACCAGCAGTAGTATGAGATAGGAGTGATGATGGGAGACTAAAGCCATTTCCCCAAGTGCATAGTGTTCTGAACATGCAAAAGACACAATATGCAAATAGTCAATATGCAAGAGCCAAGTTTAGAGACAGGCCACAAGCGTTTTGGAAAAATCCTAAAAACTACAAGCTCTATGAATTTGAGTTCCAATGGAGTAGGCTACTACCATCCTGTAAGTTCAGGAAAAAATACGTTCTAGCACAAGATGGAGACCATTTCATCCTTATTAAAAAAATATATATATATTTTAACTCTTGGCCACTACCATTCGAGATAATTGAGAATCTGAACCCATTTTGTTCAAGCTCTGCTTACGAACATTGCTCAACAGCGACTGGCTCCAACAGAGCAGGGTCATGTTCATTGGAGCACGCAATAGAAAACACTTTGCAACCGAAAATAAAAATGAGCCTTTCTTATTGGACAGGCCCATGTAATACCTCCCTATTTCAGTCTTTTTTTTCTTCCGTTTGGAGCCCTAATGAACAACACCCAGGTCTGAATTTTTCCTCTGGGGGATGAGATGAGAGAGGCGGGGAGAGAGCTGCAGCACGGTAGAGAAACAGGGAGGGGGGAGTCCACATCCGATCAGACATGTCTGACTCAGGACATGCTGACATCAGCACCATTTTCCCAGAAGCCTTTAAGCTCCATACTGTCGGAGGGTCATCATCAGGGCCAATGACAGGGCAAGATGTCAGCTGGATGGACAGCTATAGGACGCTGCCGAGACACCCTGGCAAACTATAACCTACACAGACCTGATACGTCACACAGACCTGAAGTCCACAAAGCCTGATAAATAGCTACACATACACGGATCTGAAACATCCTGTCCTACTGCTATGACATACTCCGTACACTACCCAGAGGAGTGCAGCAGCAACACACCAGCCATATATGCAGGAGAGTACACCTGGAGGCCAATTAAATTAAGATTAGAAGGTATGGCCCAAGAAACAAAGAGGCAGAGAAACGTCTCTCTATCGCCACTACCCAAGGCATCGAAACCGTACAAGGGGTAACAAGGACGATGGGTCTATATAGAAGGTCTAGATCTCACAGCAGAGGAATGTACTCGTTGCATAAGTTTGCTTTCCAACTCCTGATTCTTTTTTAATTACGCTCATCTGGGTGCACTCTCATTCTACATTAATGTAGGCTCAAAGGAAACCAGGGCCTGTATTCATAAAGTGTATCAGAGTAGGAGTGCTGATTTAGGATCAGATTTCCCTTTAAGATCATAATGAATACGATTATATGGACTGGGAGACCTGATCCTACATCAGCACTCAGACGCTTTATGAATACGGGCCCAGGCTCTTCAGCAGAACCCCAGCAACATGTGCAGCAGCAAGTCTTATGAGGAGAAACAGAACTCACGTAATCATGGAAGGCCTTCGCTTCACTGGAGTGGTCACACGTCTCTCTTCTCTCTGGTGCAGCACAATACAGGTCCCAAAATACACTGTGGACAAGACACACAGGTTGTGAAGCAACGGAATAATGTACATGATACAATATGGTGTATTGACATCAGTGGAGGCTGCTCATGGGAGGATGGCTCATAATAATGGCTGGAATGGAGTATAATGGAATGGCAACAACCATATGAAAACCACATTTGATACCATTCCATTGACTCCATTCCAGCCATTATTATGAGCCATCCTCCTCTCAGCAGCCTCCTCTGATTGACACACTGGTTGACATACGGAACACTTACCACCACCAAGAGTGTAGGAACCCAGGGGGTTCCCCGAGTGTGATGTTCTTTTCCCATCGGATCTGGAAAAGGGGAGAATAAAAAACATTTTGAATGAACAATAGGGCCAACTTTAACAAAAAAAAACAATGACATTTATTGATTCAAAATGGGAATTAGTTTGTTATTGAAGTATGGTCACATGGATAGGACCGATATCCAGTTAGTAGTAAGATACTCACCTCTGATAAAAAGGTCTGTGCGGACTTCTGTGCTCCTATGTGTAACAAGTATTCATAGACGTATAAAGCTAACCTGTCAACAAAAACAACAGTTTGAATAATAATATTATGGCATAAAAAGCAAGTGTTTTAGAACTACATTTGAGTCTACTCTAAATTAGCCTAATTTGACTCTATTATAAGGCAGCCAAATTAGCCTAGACACAAATGGAGGTAAATTTAGTAGGCTTAATGTAGGGGTGGGCAACTCCAGTCCTTGAGGGCCTGATTGATGTTGGGTGGTTAGTCTCTAATCAACTAAGATGCCTTGCACTTTGAGGCACATGATCGACAGTTCAGTTGTGTAATAATTTGTCCAAACAGTTGCAGTTCCGTTTTGTAAGTAAAACGAGAGTTTCTATTGGACACATTTTTTGTAGGTCCCGCCCCATTTCGTTCGTTTCCGTTTAAGAAACGTTTTGTAAACAGAATCGGCAGGATGAATACACCCCTGAATTTTAAGTCAGACGGTTTGCATGGACCACCGACTCCAAATGGCCTTTTCGCACGATGGCTTTCCAAACACTTCAAATCGGAAACATTGTAACCAAGAAGAAAACGCGTAATTATAGGTCGATAAATTAGTGTTGGATACGACGCTCGTAGCGGCGAACTCAAACAAAGTAGTAACCAAAACATTGGGGGAAGCAACATTTTAATCAATTAATGTAACAGAAAATACCTAAAGCAAATTGGACGGTGCATTTGTTTAAACTATTCATTTTTCCATAAACAAAATATATAGATATAGTTTACAGACCCTTAATTGAAAATAAAAGCACCCATTTACGTGTAGTAAGAGGCCAAGGAAGAGCATAAAGCCGAAGTCAGAATCGGGAACGAATGGCGAGCAGACAAGGCGGTTCATTCAATTCCATCCTCCTCGGTAAGAGGAAATTCGCTGTCCGGCAAACCACAAAGCCGAGGGGGGGGGGGTATAATATGCATTAGGTAAGAAATATGTTTGAAAACTTACTTTTCCCGTGCTTGTCCATCCGACGGCACAGCGGACCCTTTGCCTTTAGGGAACATGATTTTGTGAGGGTGAACGCCCGCCTTATCTTTCTTTATTTTCGCTATTTCATCTGTCAGACCATCAGTCTGCCACTGCCGCGACCCTCTCTCGCACTCCTTACTGCACTTCTCAACCGAGCCTGGTCAAGGAGAAGGGGATAGGGCTACATTGACTGGCAACTATTTCCACCAATGAGCGTACAGGAATTCCATTTAGCCCTGCCTTAACGTTATGTCATGCTTTGCTGTTGCCAATTGGAGGTGGTTGTTACAGTAGGACATCTACTTTACATATCCCAACGTTTATTATCATGCAAAGTTAGAATAAAAGGCACACTATATTCAACATTGAGCGGTATCATCTAGACAAGTACTCCAGTTTCAGCCCTCCTATGACGACAACTTATTAAATTGTAGGTGATTATTGGAGCCTAAATTATACTTTTTCCATTGGACATGAGCAAAACAAAACATGTTTAGTGTATTTTCATTTTAGGCGAACTGGTTCTGCTAATGTTAACCCATATTATATATAATTTCTGTGGTTGAAATGTCAGTCATAGACTATTGTGAAATGCAAAGGTTTTTTCCCCCTTAGTAGGTTATTTATGTTTTTTTATCAATCAAATGTATTTATAAAGCCCTTCTTATATCAGCTGATGTCACAAAGTGCTGTACAGAAAACCAGCCTAAAACCCCAAACAGCAAACACTGCAGGTGTAGAAGCACGGTGGCTAGGAAAAACTCCCTAGAAAGCCCAGAACCTAGGGAGGAACCAGGCTATGAGGGGTGGCCAGTCCTCTTCTGGCTGTTCCGGGTGGAGATTATAACAGAACATGGCCAAGATGTTCAAATGTTCATAGATGACCAGCAGGGTCAAATAATAATAGGTCTAGGCTACCACCTGTTTCCATCTAGTCTAATATTTTATAATTTACTATTTACGAGTATTAGATCTGAACTGAAGTAGCAGCATCTTCCTCTTTAAGAAAACTGCAAGTAAAAAGAGACACCTTATTGGTTGTCGATGTGGAATAGGTTCACGTGTTCTTAAAAGCTGTTGACTGTAACGAAGCACCCGTAGGTAAACAAGCTACACGCTCTCTCACGCATCTGGCTGAAAGTTAGTATTGTATCCTAAAACGTGCAATTAGAATGTCCTGTTATCACATTGCTACCATTTGTATTGTCATTAGCCTTCTATTTTTGGTACTTTGCAAATTAAAGGCTAGCCTACTGTAGCCTCACACACCATACAGTTGATCATTTATCCACAATCGTTTAAAAATTGTCTTCTCATTTTGTATAAATCCGATTAGACTCAAACTAGTTACCTGAAAGTATTATTTTGTAGTTGTTTAACCTAGTGTTGTTCTCATTGACAACACACATCTTATTCCTGATCGACTGGGGAATTTATGTAAACCAAATAGGCCTCCAGATATGACAATGCATTTCAACTCAGCGATAGCCGAGGTGCCAGTCAGTTAGTTGATGGGGGTCTTGAAACCGTCAGCAGAGGAGGCTATAATGCTGCGTTCATAACTCACTGGGAATATGGTATTTACTACATGACTGGGCAAAAGCCACTTGAATACCCCTCCAACTGGAAATTACAAGTGGGAAACTCGTCATTCATCCCTGACCTCTGTCATCACCTACTAAGAAAATTACCTTGATAACATTTTCAGCAGTTAAATGCAACAGCCAACCTTCTTTATAAAAATAACTATATTAATGTTTTTTGAACACTATAATTTGTTTAAAAGCATGATAGCTGTACTTTTATCTTATGGTTGTTGCAGCTTGTTGGTCATTAGTCAATCGGCATTTCTCAACAAGTTCAAAGCACGTGAATGCATCCAACTGGTATTTACAACTTTACAACTGGTGATTAGTTCATACCCAAGTGGGAAGGTGGTAATCTTAATTTAATGGGGTTGTGAGAGCTGGCACTCGTTCTGTAGATATTATGTAAAAAAACAATATCTTGGCTCTCAACCTGTAACCTTAAATTCACTATAGACAAACTTGGGTATGGGTTACGCCAAATAAAAATGTGATTAACATTTTTTTTTCTTTTATAACAAAAAATAATTCTTCACATTTTCAAACAGTACATTTATATTTTCCAACGGGACTATACATTTGGGTGAGGTTTTTTTTCTCGCCTGAGTAGCCTCGTTTCACTGCCCAAAATAAAATTAAACCATCTAGTGTTCAGCGAAATAACAACACAATGTCAAATGCAGGTAGCCTAGTCAAATAATTAACATCCAATCACATAAACTGTTTCTCTCTCGTGGGAAACCTTCACTCTTGCGCAGACATTTAGAAACGAACCATGACAATTTGGAAAATAAGCCACAGGAGCATTTTGAGTGAGAATAAAGACGACTTTTGAGTAGTAAGACACGTATAAAAGCAACAGATACCATTAATAAGAAGGGGCTAGAAGCATCTTATATGGTGAGCTACTGAGTGGCTAGGACATGCAAGCCCCATACTCTTGTGGAGGACTTAATTCTTCCTGCTGCCGCAGATATGGCTGGGACAAGGCCGAAAAAAACTATACAGACAATGCCTTCATCAAACAACACTGTTTCACGACGCATCAGTGACATGGCAGGAGATGTTTTGAAACAATTACTGCTTCGCATACAAGCCAGTGAATTCTATGCGTTACAGCTGGATGAGTCAACAGACGTGGCGGGCCTGGCACAGCTCCTGGTATAGGTCTGTTACGTTTATGGGGGGTCAATTAAGGAAGACATCCTCTTCTGCAAACCAC
Source organism: Salvelinus namaycush (assembly GCF_016432855.1). Taxonomy (NCBI): domain Eukaryota; kingdom Metazoa; phylum Chordata; class Actinopteri; order Salmoniformes; family Salmonidae; genus Salvelinus; species Salvelinus namaycush. Next base: position 9,911,070 of record NC_052315.1, read on the forward strand.
TGGAAACCAGGACATGAGAGGGTATTTTTTAAAGTACTGGACAGCTTTGTGACATCAAATGGACTTTGGTGGTCAAGATGTGTTGGTATCTGTACTGATGGTGCAAAAGCCATGACAGGGAGACATAGTGGAGTGGTAACGCGCGTGCAAGCAGTTGCCCCCGACGCCACTTGGGTACACTGCAGCATCCACCGAGAGGCTCTTGCTGCCAAGAGAATGCCTGACAGCTTGAAAGATGTTTTGGACACTACAGTGAAAATGGTTAACTTTGTTAAAGCAAGGCCCCTGAACACTCAAGTATTTTCTGCGTTATGCATTGATAAGGGCAGCGACCATGTAACGCTTTTACAACATACGCTGGTTATCAAGGGGAAAAGTATTGACATGTTTTTTTGAATTGAGAGACAAGCTTAAAGCTTTCTTTACTGACCCTGATTTTCACTTGTCTGACCGCTTGCATGATGATGACGTTTCTCACATGACTGGCCTATCTGGGTTTTTTTTCTCTCCTGAATGATCTGAATCTAGGATTACAGGGACCCACTGCAACTATATTCAATGTGAGGGACAAAATTGAGGCTATGGTTAAGAAGTTGGAGCTCTTTTCTGTCTGCAATAACAAGGACAACACACAGGTCTTTCCATCAATGTATGTTTTTTTTGTGCACATTGCAGAGTTATGTGCATCCTTTCAAGCATACCCTTCTCATTAACCTGTGGTGAGTTATTCACAATTTTTGATGAACAAATAAGGTATTATATGTAAGATGGCTAAATAAAGAGCAAAATTATTGATAATTATTATTTGTGCCCTGGTCCTATAAGAGCTCTTTGTCACTTCCCACAAGCCGTGTTGTGACAAACTCGCACTCATTCTTATGTTTAATAAATGTATGGTATAGTGTGTGTGTGGCAGGCTTACATTGATGGCAAAAAACAACATTTGAGAGTGCGCTGACCCTGGTGCTAGAGGGGGTACGCAGCTGGAGGTTGAATGTTTGAATGGGTACAGGACTATAAAAAGTTTGGGAACCACTGCAGACTATGAGTTATCTTTCAGGGGCCCATGTGGTATAGGCCTGTACAGGGATGTAACTTTAGTTTTAGAAGTGGGGGGAACATTATTATTATTTTATTTTTTTATCCAGTCAGATAACACTCCAAACAGCCTACCTGACCGCTCGGAAACGTACGCATGGTTCTAAAGCACACTTTTGTATCATATTCCAATGATAAAACTTGGGGGGGACAGAAATTCAATTTCAGAATGTGGGGGGGACATTACATTCATCTAATGAGAAATAAACTATGTCCCCCCCCCACATTCTGAAATTGAATTTCTGTCCCCCCCAAGTTTTATCACTTCTAAAACTAAAGTTACATCCCTGTATAGGCCTATACCACAAGGTCCCCTGAAAGATAACTCATAGTCTGCAGTGGTTCCCAAACGTTATGCCATCTGTCAATAGATCTGAACCTTTATGGCACAGCTCATGCAGTACATGGTCATTGGATCTGGATTAAGCCTCATTTGGGTTGTTCACTCTCAATCACTACATTGGTGATAGAAGTGGGGTAATCGCTAAGACTTCCCTGTTTACATTAAGTTGTGTATGTGGAACACTTTATGAGAGAGGAGGAATAGTGTTACCTCCCTTGGACAGAGGTCTGACCTATGGCACAGGTAGTATCTGCAGGGGCACTGGGTCGTGTACTGTACTTTATTTTCCCAATCAATGCAAGTGATTTGGTTTATTTCTCATTAGATGAATGTAAATATTCACTTTATAAAAATGAATCATTTTTAAAAGATCTGATATAACAAAGAGTTTTATTTAACCAGGCAAGTCAGTTAAGAACAAATTCTTATTTACAATGGCGACAGGTTTGGACCAATTGTGCACTGCCCTATGGGACTCCCAATCACAGCCAGATGTGATGCAGCCTGGATTCGAACCAGTGACACCTCCTGTCCTAGACCACTGCGCCACTTGGGAGGTCATTAACATCTTTGTTGTTATATCTCAAATGGATCTTTCAAAATGATTCATAATTCTAAAGTGAATATTTACATTAATCTAATGAGAAATGAACCAATTATTGGGCTTGCACATCATTGCAAGCCCAATAGAACAGCAGAGTATTTAGCCTACTATGAACGTTTTTACAATACTGTCTGATGTTCCTCTGCCCAGTTTTAAAAACAATAACAAATACCCCTGGGGCGACCAGTGGCGCTCTTTCATGTAGATCTCCGCTTTAAATATTTAAAACTATTAATGGGCCATTTCCACAGTAAAGTTCCACCTTAAAAAGTGTCATTTAAATTGGTCCCCCACCTCCAGCAACAGGAGGTGTGTCTGCTCTGTTTAGCGGCGTCATGCCACCAGTGATGTATTTAAACCCTTGATTGCAGACGCTATGTATTGGCCATTGAGAGTCTCGGAAGCCGCCGGTCGGCCATATTGGCACTCTCCATTGGGAGCAGTCATAGGAATTCATGGAATTCTACCGTATTTCAATTAAATGTTTCAATGACAAAATCACATGTATTTATTGATTGGTTTTTTTTGTAGTGGGGAGTGTAACAGTACTCTGAAAAAAAAACATGTATTTGTATGTTTAGCTCACATAATATATTTAAAAGTATGCATTAAGGTGTCTGTAATATAATAAACGTGTCAAAAACGAAACTTGACGTTAATAAATGCATTTCTATAGCTTCCAACATCTTTTTGAGAACGCAGGAGGAGAACCAAGATGGCTGCGCGGTGGAATCAGTATTCCAATGTTTTTATACATCATTGCATGCATGCCACACAGTTGAGTCCGAAGAATGAAGGAATTGGCAGATGGTGTGCAGATTTTTTTACACGAGACTGAAAAGTTTTGTTTTGCTTATTCATTCATGCAAATGTGACCTGACCGTCTGCAGAAAAGTTCCCTTTGGGTAAGTCTATTTTATTGTCTTGGGAAATTATGTAAAACGTTTAAAGAGCGATTGCCTAGTCATTGTTTTTACTCTGTCACGTTTTACTCTGTCAATCTATTCCATCAGTGAGTGACTCATTCCACCACGCGTATAGCCTAGTAGTCTCATGAGTGTGAGATAAAAAACGAATAACCTGACGAATCCCGTTTGTACAGTAGACCAGTCTATTGGACGTCACTGCTACTGCTCCACGAAGTCGCATGTCCGGCGAGCACGAGACAGGTGACCATTTATTTGAACAGACAGTTGATAATACAAATAGACTGCAACATTCTATTTTAGCCGTGATAGAAGAATACACTGTAGTCTATTCTTTGAAGTTGATTTCGTTTCAACCAGATGTGTAGTCTACAGTCAGGGGAGTCTTTCGAGTTTCCTATCCAATTCACTCAGGGTATTATTATACAGCATTACATAGTGTTCATCGAGGGAAAAACATGTTTTTAAGCAATCTGTCTGATGACAAACTGAGCTGCAGATTTTTCCCAAGTAAAGCACCTTGTTTTGTGAAGCACAATAACTATTTTGTTGGGGCAGTTGCTCTGGTCCAAAATGAGTGTGCTGCTTGAGCGAAGTATTATTTGAAGGCACAAAAACAGGAGAAAATTGCAAAAAAAAGAGGAACAACATGTTTAATTGAGACGTGATTACTCCTTTGTATAAGTTATTTTGGTATTTCCATGAGACCCATTGTATAAACAAAGCAGTTAGGGTGGGAATTGCCTCTTGTTCACCTATAGTCCTTCTGAGAGGCTTAGCTCAGACTGAAATAATCTGTTTTGTAATGAATTATTTTTCCTTGTAACTAGATTAAGATTTCCTCGAATGTATAAATAGGGTGCCTCTAAGACCTTGGCATAATGAACTAATATAATCATTTATTCAAAGAGCTTGAATAACTACAATATTCTTTATCGTTTGTATTCTAAAACCAACCTAGCAGCAGCACCTTTTTAAGGGGTGAAACGGTGTACAATAAATTAACACTTATAACACTATAAACACTATAAATTGTTATAACACCATGCATGACACACTAGATTGAGACTATCCCTTTCAAGTACTGTAATAAACTTTAGCTTCTACTTTTCCCCTGTGTCCCGCTGTACAGTCCAGAGTCATGTCCTGTGAGAAGGGCGACGGAGACCCCATGGAGGATCCCCTCTTCATCCTGGAGAGTGGCGAGGTGTACAGGAACCCCACAGAGGTCAAGATGAGCCAAATCGTGATGCCCTGCCACGCCAACCACTGTGGAGAGCTCAGCGTAGGACAGCTGCTCAAGTGGATGGACTCCACAGCCTGCCTGTCTGGTGAGCTATGACCTTAACCTCATAGTATGACCTCTAAAGAAAAAGTGGTCCCTCTCAAGTCCCAACCTGGGGCTCTGGCCCAAAATAGTACACTTTTTGGAAATAAGGTGTAATTTGGGACACTGACTGCAGCCCCCCGAGACGTAGCATGAGATCAACAGCTATGGAGTCCTGTCAGCTGAGAAGGCACGTATGTACTGTACATGTGATGTTTGTGGACCTCTATGTTGTCACAGCTGAAAGACACGCTGGGTCTCCCTGTATTACTGCCTCTGTTGACGACATCCACTTTGAGCACACTATAGGGTAAGTATTTCACTTCTTGAAACATACCTTTTCAGTATATTTACAGTGACTTATAGCTTTTAGCTTAGCCACAGAAAGGAGGGGCTGGTGTTCTTCTGTTCACACTGTAACCACTGTCCAATGTTGATCATAGAAATGTATGTTTGTTTGTTTATTTTTTACGCAGAGTTGGACAGGTTGTTAACATCAAGGCAAAAGTGAACAGAGCCTTCACATCCAGCATGGAGGTTTGTGGGGACACCATCTTTGATCTTTGTATAGTAAATATTGAATCTATTGAATTGTTGTTTTGAAATCATTAATAATGTATGTCGGGGAGAGAAATGATACACAATGCTGTTCCATAATAGAGGATCCCTGTTTACAACCTGTGTTCTTTACTGTAGAATCTAGTCCCGTTTTAATTCACCAAATGGTAACCTATGCTCTGCGTTCAATGATAAAAATGTACAATTAGGGAATAGAGGGCACCATTTGGGACGCAACCTTACTAATATATGTATGTAACAATATGTCTGGCACTCTGCCTGGTGTCATGATATGATGCCATGTGGACTATCCGCAGGTGGGCATCACGGTAAACTGTGAGGACCTGTTCAGTAGCTGCCAGTGGAATGTGTGCAATGCCTTTGCCACCTTTGTGGCGCGACGCACCGAGGAGGGGAAGGTGAGGGCTGAAGAGCGAGGGGGCACCCATCTTGGTTTGACAGTGTTGGACGTATCAACCACATCAATATGTCATGCTTCAATAGGAGGACACACACACAGTGTTGGGGGGGGGTGTGTGTGTGTGTGTGTGTGTGTGTGTGTGTGTGTGTGTGTGTGTGTGTGTGTGTGTGTGTGTGTGTGTGTGTGTGTGTGTGTGTGTGTGCGCGCACGCAGGTGCAGCTGAAGCAGGTGATTCCACGGACGCAGACCGAGCAGATGGAGTACAGCATCGCTGCAGAGAGGAGGAGGATGAGACTGACTCATGCTGAGATCATCACAGACCTACTGAGCAGCAACACAGCTCAACTAGGTATTATACTGTCAACACACAGCTCAACTAGGTATTATACTGTCAACACACAGCTCAACTAGGTAGTATACTGTCAACACACAGCTCAACTAGGTATTATACTGTCAACACACAGCTCAACTAGGTAGTATACTGTCAACACACAGATCAACTAGGTATTATACTGTCAACACACAGCTCAATGAGATATTATCCTGTCAACACACAGATCAACTAGGTATTAAACTGTCAACACACAGCTCAGCTAGGTATTATACTGTCAACAGACAGCTCAACTAGGTAGTATACTGTCAACACACAGCTCAATGAGATATTATCCTGTCAACACACAGCTCAGCTAGGTATTATACTGTCAACAGACAGCTCAACTAGGTAGTATACTGTCAACAGACAGCTCAACTAGGTAGTATACTGTCAACACACAGCTCAACTAGGTAGTATACTGTCAACACACAGATCAACTAGGTATTATACTGTCAACACACAGCTCAATGAGATATTATCCTGTCAACACACAGATCAACTAGGTATTATACTGTCAACACACAGCTCAGCTAGGTATTATACTGTCAACACACAGCTCAACTAGGTAGTATACTGTCAACACACAGCTCAACAAGATATTATCCTGTCAACACACAGCTCAACTAGGTAACTGTCAACAGACAGCTCAACTAGGTATTATACTGTCAACACACAGCTCAACTAGGTATTATACTGTCAACACACAGCTCAGCTAGGTACTATACTGTCAACACAAGGCTCAACTAGGTAGTATACTGTCAACACACACCTCAGAACACAGCTCAGCACACAGCTTAGCTAGGTATTCTACTGTCAACACACAGCTCAGCACACAGCTCAGCACACAGCTCAGCTAGGTATTCTACTGTCAACACACAGCTCAGTTAGGTAGTATACTGTCAACACACAGCTCAACTAGGTATTATACTTTCAACACACAGCTCAACACACAGCTCAGCTAGGTAGTATACTGTCAACACACAGCTCAGCTAGGTAGTATACTGTCAACACACAGCTCAACACACAGCTCAACACACAGCTCAGCTAGGTATTATACTTTCAACACACAGCTCAACACACAGCTCAGCTAGGTAGTATACTGTCAACACACAGCTCAACTAGGTATTATACTTTCAACACACAGCTCAACACACAGCTCAGCTAGGTAGTATACTGTCAACACACAGCTCAGCTAGGTATTATACTGTCAACACACAGCTCAGCTAGGTAGTGTACTGTCAACACACAGCTCAGCTAGGTAGTGTACTGTCAACACACAGCTCAGCTAGGTAGTATACTGTCAACACAGCTCAACTAGGTATTATACTGTCAACACACAGCTCAACACACAGCTCAGCTAGGTATTATACTGTCAACACACGGCTCAACCAGGTATTATACTGTCAACACACAGCTCAGCTAGGTAGTGTACTGTCAACACACAGCTCAGCTAGGTAGTATACTGTCAACACACAGCTCAACTAGGTATTATACTGTCAACACACAGCTCAACACACAGCTCAGCTAGGTATTATACTGTCAACACACAGCTCAACTAGATATTATACTGTCAACACACAGCTCAGCACACAGCTCAACACACAGCTCAGCTAGGTATTATACTGTCAACACACAGCTCAGCTAGGTAGTATACTGTCAACACACAGCTCAGCTAGGTAGTATACTGTCAACACACAGCTCAGCTAGGTAGTATACTGTCAACACACAGCTCAGCTAGGTATTGTACTGTCAACACACAGCTCAACTAGGTATTATACTGTCAACACACAGCTCAACTAGGTATTATACTGTCGACGCACAGCTCAACTAGGTATTATACTGTCAACGCACAGCTCAACTAGGTATTATACTGTCAACGCACAGCTCAACTAGGTTTTATACTGTCAACACACTGAAACACATCTCAACTAGGTAACTGTCAACACACAGCTCAGCACACAGCTCAACTAGGTATTATACTGTCAACGCACAGCTCAACTAGGTATTATACTGTCAACGCACAGCTCAACTAGGTATTATACTGTCAACACACAGCTCAACTAGATATTATACTGTTAACGCACAGCTCAACTAGGTATTATACTGTCAACACACAGCTCAACTAGGTATTATACTGTCAACACACAGCTCAACTAGGTATTATGCTGTCGACGCACAGCTCAACTAGGTATTATACTGTCGACGCACAGCTCAACTAGGTATTATACTGTCAACGCACAGCTCAACTAGGTATTATACTGTCAACGCACAGCTCAACTAGGTTTTATACTGTCAACACACTGAAACACATCTCAACTAGGTAACTGTCAACACACAGCTCAGCACACAGCTCAACTAGGTATTATACTGTCAACGCACAGCTCAACTAGGTATTATACTGTCAACGCACAGCTCAACTAGGTATTATACTGTCAACACACAGCTCAACTAGATATTATACTGTCAACGCACAGCTCAACTAGGTATTATACTGTCAACACACAGCTCAACTAGGTATTGTACTGTCAACACACAGCTCAACTAGGTATTATACTGTCGACGCACAGCTCAACTAGGTATTATACTGTCGACGCACAGCTCAACTAGGTATTATACTGTCAACAGACAGCTCAACTAGGTATTATACTGTCAACACACAGCTCAACTAGGTATTATACTGTCAACACACAGCTCAGCTAGGTACTATACTGTCAACACAAGGCTCAACTAGGTATTATATTGTCAACACACACCTCAGAACACAGCTCAGCACACAGCTTAGCTAGGTATTCTACTGTCAACACACAGCTCAGCACACAGCTCAGCACACAGCTCAGCTAGGTATTCTACTGTCAACACACAGCTCAGCTAGGTAGTATACTGTCAACACACAGCTCAACTAGGTATTATACTGTCAACACACAGCTCAACTAGGTATTGTACTGTCAACACACAGCTCAGCTAGGTAGTATACTGTCAACACACAGCTCAACTAGGTATTATACTGTCAACACACAGCTCAACACACAGCTCAGCTAGGTATTATACTGTCAACACACGGCTCAACCAGGAATTATACTGTCAACACACAGCTCAGCACACAGCTCAGCTAGGTATTATACTGTCAACACACAGCTCAACTAGATATTATACTGTCAACACACAGCTCAGCACACAGCTCAACGCACAGCTCAGCTAGGTATTATACTGTCAACACACAGCTCAGCTAGGTAGTATACTGTCAACACACAGCTCAGCTAGGTATTGTACTGTCAACACACAGCTCAACTAGGTATTATACTGTCAACACACAGCTCAACTAGGTATTATACTGTCGACGCACAGCTCAACTAGGTATTATACTGTCAACGCACAGCTCAACTAGGTATTATACTGTCAACGCACAGCTCAACTAGGTATTATACTGTCAACACACAGCTCGACTAGATATTATACTGTCAACGCACAGCTCAACTAGGTATTATACTTTCAACGCACAGCTCAACTAGGTATTATACTGTCAACACACAGCTCAGCTAGGTAGTATACTGTCAACACACAGCTCAGCACACAGCTCAGCTAGGCAGTATACTGTCAACACACAGCTCAACTAGGGATTCTACTGTCAACACACAGCCCAACCAGGTAGTATACTGTCAGCACACAGCTCAGCACACAGCTCAGCTAGGTATTAAACTGTCAACACACAGCTCAGCTAGGTATTATACTGTCAAAACAACAGCTCAACACACAGCTCAGCTAGGTATTATACTGTCAACACACAGCTCAGCTAGGTATTCTACTGTCAACACACAGCTCAGCTAGGTAGTATACTGTCAAAACACAGCTCAACTAGGTATTATACTATCGAACATACAGCTCAGCTAGGTATTCTACTGTCAACACACAGCTCAACCAGGTAGTATACTGTCAGCACACAGCGCAGCTAGGTATTAAACTGTCAACACACAGCTCAGCTAGGTATTAAACTGTCAAAACAACAGCTCAGCTAGGTATTATACTGTCAACATACAGCTCAACTGGGTATTATACTGTCAACACACAGCTCAGCTAGGTATTATACTGTCAACACACAGTTCAGCTAGGTATTATACTGTCAACACACAGCTCAGCTAGGTAGTATACTGTCAACACACAGCTCAACACACAGCTCAGCTAGGTATTTCACTGTCAACACACAGCTCAGCTAGGTAGTATACTGTCAACACACAGCTCAGCTAGGTAGTATACTGTCAACACACAGCTCAGCTAGGTAGGACACTGTCAACACACAGCTCAACTAGGTATTATACTGTCAACACACCGCTCAGCTAGGTAGTATACTGTCAACGCACAGCTCAACACACAGCTCAACACACAGCTCAACACACAGCTCAACTAGGTAGTATACTGTCAACGCACAGCTCAACTAGGTAGTATACTGTCAACACACAGTTCAGCTAGGTATTATACTGTCAACGCACAGCTCAACTAGGTAGTATACTGTCAACACACAGTTCAGCTAGGTATTATACTGTCAACACACAGCTCAGCTAGGTATTATACTGTCAACACACAGCTCAACTAGGTAGTATACTGTCAACACACAGCTCAACACACAGCTCAACACACAGCTCAACACACAGCTCAACTAGGTAGTATACTGTCAACGCACAGCTCAACTAGGTAGTATACTGTCAACACACAGCTCAACACACAGCTCAGCTAGGTAGTATACTGTCAACGCACAGCTCAACTAGGTAGTATACTGTCAACGCACAGCTCAACTAGGTAGTATACTGTCAACACACAGCTCAACTAGGTATTATACTGTCAACACACAGCTCAACACACAGCTCAGCTAGGTATTTCACTGTCAACACACAGCTCAGCTAGGTAGTATACTGTCAACACACAGCTCAGCTAGGTAGTATACTGTCAACACACAGCTCAACTAGGTAGTATACTGTCAACACACAGCTCAACACACAGCTCAACTAGGTAGTATACTGTCAAGACTTTGGAACTATGGCATTGAGTCTTTCCTGACCATGTGACCTGACCAGGGAATCCTCTAGTTACAGCTTATGATGCCTCTTTATTAAGGCCCTAGCTATAGTTTATATGGCAGGGGTGGCAGACTCTTTCCATAGAGGGCCGAGTGTCTGCAGGTTTTAGTTTTTTCCTTTAAATTAAGATCTAGACAACCAGGTATGGGGAGTTCCTTACTATTTAGTGACCTTAATTTATCAATCAAGTACAAGGGTGAAGCGAAAACCAGCAGACACTCCGCCCTCCGTGGAATGAGTTGAACACGTGGTATAAGGACCCTACAAGGCCCTAGTTACAGTTTATAAGGACCATAGAAATAGAATGAATAGAACGGCCTTTGAAGCTCTAACCCTGACTATTGACTGGTAAACTCGTGGGTGCACTCGCAATGGTTGCCTGGTATTGTGATGCAATAATTTCCATGGTATTTTGGAATATTCTATCAACTGATGGTGGATTGCCATAAGTAATGTAAATGTTCATTAAAATGATGCTAACAGCCTCCCGGGTGGCGCAGTGGTCTAGAGCACTGCATCGCAGTGCTAGCTGCGCCACCAGAGTCTCTGGGTTCGCGCCCAGGCTCTGTCGCAGCCGGCCGCGACCGGGAGGTCCGTGGGGCGACGCACAATTGGCTTAGCGTCGTCCGGGTTAGGGAGGGTTTGGCCGGTAGGGATATCCTTGTCTCATCGCGCTCCAGCGACTCCAGTGGCGGGCCGGGCGCAGTGCGCGCTAACCGAGGGGGGGCGGGTGCACGGTGTTTCCTCCGACACATTGGTGCGGCTGGCTTCCGGGTTGGAGGCGCGCTGTGTTAAGAAGCAGTGCGGCTTGGTTGGGTTGTGCTTCGGAGGACGCATGGCTTTCGACCTTCGTCTCTCCCGAGCCCGTACGGGAGTTGTAGCGATGAGACAAGATAGCAATTACTAGCGATTGGATACCACGAAAATTGGGGAGAAAAGGGGATAAAATTAAAAAATATATATATATATGTAAATTATGCTAACTGATGTGGCTCATGCAATGGAGTGTATCTTTTGTAATGTCAGTTGAGTTGACTCAACAAATCAAAGCACAGATTGGAGGGTACACTTCCTGGTTTTACTTCCTGGCATGGGTACACTCCCATTGGATGCCAGTCCACCTATTATGCCATCATTGACTTGAATGGAGACACCCTTTTTATTCATTCTGTTTCTATGATAAGGCTTCCTTTAAGGCCCTAGTTGGAGCTTATAAGGCCCACATACAGTGCATTCAGGAAGTATTCAGACCCCTTCCCTTTTTCCACATTTTGTTACGTTACAGCCTTATTCTAAAATGGATGACATTCATTTTGTTCCTCATCAATCTACACACAATACCCAAAATGACAAAGCGAAAATGTTTTTTAGACATTTTTGCAAATCTATTCAAAATAGAAATACCTTATTTAGGTAAGTATTCAAACCCTTTGCTATGACAATCAAAATTGAGTTCACGTGCATCCTGTTTCCATTGATCATCCTTGATGTTTATACAACTTAATTGGAGTCCACCTGTGGTAAATTTATTTGATTGGACATGATTTAGAAAAGCACACACCAGTCTATATAAGGTCCCACAGTTGACAGTGCATGTCGGAGTAAAAACCAAGCCATGAGGTTGAAGGAATTGTCCGTAGAGCTCCGAGACAGGATTGTGTCGAGGCACAGATCTGGGGAAGGGTACCAAAACATTTCTGCAGCATTGAAGGTCCCCAAGAACACAGTAGCCTCCATCGTTCTTAAATGGAAGAAGTTTGGAACCACTAAGACTCTTCCTAGAACTGGCTGCCCGGCCAAACTGAGCAATCGGGGGAGAATTGGCCTTGGTCAGAGAGGTGACCAAGAACCCAATGGTCACTTTGACAGAGTTTACTATATGGAGATGGGAGAACCTTCCAGAAGGACAACCATCTCTGCATGACTCCACCAATCAGGTCTTTATGGTAGAGTTGCCAGACGGAAGCCACTCTTCAGTAAAAGGCACATGACAGCTCGCTTGGAGTTTGCCAAAAGGCACCTAAAGATTGAACTCTTTGGCCTGAATGCCAAGCATCACGTCTGGAATAAACCTGGCACCATCCCTATGGTGAAGCATGGTGGTGGCAGCATCATGCTGTGGGGATGTTTTTCAGCGGCAGAGACTGGGAGACTAGTCAGGATCGAGGGGGAAAATGAACAGAGAAAAGTACAGAGACCCTTGATGAAAACCTGCTCCAGAGCACTCAGGACCTCCGACTGGGGCGAAGGTTCACCTTCTAACAGGACAACGACCCTAAGCACACAGCCAAGACAACACAGGAGTGGCTTCGGGACAAGTCTCTGAATGACCTTGAGTGGCCCAGCCAGAGCCCTGACTTGAACCTGATCGAACATCTCTGGAGAGACCTGAAAATAGCTGTGCAGCGATGCTCCCCATCCAACCTGACAGAGCTTGAGAGGATCTGCAGAGAAGAATGGGCGGAACTCCCCAAATACAGGTGTGCCAAGCTTGTAGCGTTATACCCAAGATGACTAGAAGTTGTAATTGCTGCCAAATGTGTTTCAACAAAGTACTGGGTAAAGGGTCTGAATATTTATGTTAATTAATGTGGTATTTCAGTTTTTTTATATATCTTTTTTGCAACATTTTCTAATTGTTTTTGCTTTTGCTTCGTCATTATGGGGTATTGTGTGTAGATTGATGAGGGGAAAAACGATTTAATCTATATTAGAATAAGGCTGTAACATAACAAAATATGGAAAAAGTCAAGGGGTCTAAATATTTTCCGACAGCACTGTAAGTCCTCAGAGCGGCAGGGGGTTAAGCGTGTTGGGCCAGTAACCGAAAAGTTGACGTAAATGTAGTTATAGCTTATAAGGTCCTAGTTATAGCTGATAAGGCACTATTTATGACCTTTACTTGTCACAGGATACCGCAGATGTCCAAGTCCCACTTATCTCTAATATGAAATGATATCAGTGGCAGTCACACCCGTGCCCAGCCTGGTGAACAGCAGCATTACAGTCTAGTGTGTGTCTGTGTGCGTGCCAACAGGAGAGTGTCAGGAATACCAGGGTGCGGTGTCAGCAGAGCGAACACGGGTGGAGAGTGTGGAGTTGGTGCTGCCTCCCCATGCCAACCACCAGGTCAGCACCTTCGGGGGTCAGATTATGGCCTGGATGGAGAACGTGGCCACCATCGCAGCATGGTGAGTGTCTGGTCTGTAGCCTGTCCTTCTCATAGAGATGAGGTTTCTTACTGTGACAGAATATGGAGATAGTTAGTATATATTAAAGGCCCCATGCAGATGTAATTTCTGGGTAACAAGTACCTTACTGTGATTGTTTTTCAATTAAAATTGTCAAAAATAAACAAAAATATCAATATCTCAAGCAAGAATTTTGCTAGGACTGTCTGAGTGGGGAGGGGAAAAGTAAAAACTAGCTGTTATGGGCAGAGAGGGTTGGACCTCTCTTTCTTATTTGTCTATTAACTAGTTAACTGCCTGCTGATGTCACCAGGCAGACCAAAAGCTCTTACTCTAAAAGGGCATTATCATCATTTGAACGGTATTATTCCAACCTCATAGTGTGGAAATATATATAACACAGAAAAATCACATTTTGACTGCACTGGTCTTTTAATATACACTGAACAAAAATATAAACACAACATGTAAAGTGTTGGTCCCATGTTTCATGAGCTGAAATAAAAGATCCCAGAAATGTTCCATAAGCACAAAAAGCTTATTTCTTTTACATTTTGCGCACAAATATTTGTTTACATCCCAGTTAATGAGCATTACTCCTTTGCCAAAATAATCCATCCACCTGACAGGTGTGGCATATCAAGAAGCTAATTAAACAGCATGATCATTACACAGGTGCACCTTGTGCTTGGGACAATAAAACACTTTAAAATGTGCAGTTTTATCACACAACACAATGTCACTGATGTCTCAAGTTTTGGGGGAGCGTTGCTGAGGAATATTTCTGTCTGTAACAAAGCTCTTTGTGTGAAAAACTCATTCTGATTGGCTCCCACCCATGGCTGCACCCCTGCCCAGTCATATGAAATCCATAGGTTTCAATTGACTGATTTCCTTATATGTAACTCAGTAAAATCTTTGAAATCGTTCCATGATGCATTTTATATTTTTGTTCAGTGTATTTAGTAGAATGAGTAGATGATCTAAACCAGGTTGACTTTTTCTTCTGGAGAATAAATGTGATAATGCTCTTAGTCTAATATGCTCTCTTTCCTTCATTCCCTCTCTCGCTCATCTCACTCTTACTCTCTAGTCGTCTGTGTAATGCTCACCCCACTCTGAGGACCATAGACATGTTCCACTTCCGGGGCCCGTCTCACATCGGTGACCGGCTGGTGCTAAAGGCCATTGTTAACAATGCCTTCAAACACAGGTGAAACACAAGTCTTATTCATTAGGCACCAAACTGAAGAAAATGAGAACCACAGTCCAATAACAACCGCCTGGTTTCGTTTCTGTTGAAAAACGTCGATTTTTTGTTGTTGCTGCGGTGAGCCCTAATGAACTGAATGAACTCAATTTCAGCTTTGAGGGATATTTACTGGCAACATACAATGAATGGGAAACTGGTATGGCAACCTTTTATGTTTGTATGATATTAGTCTATGTAACCTATTTGTGCTTGTGTGTGGGTGTTCCAGTATGGAGGTGGGTGTATGTGCAGAGGCCTACCAGGGTGCGGGTGCATTGCGGCACATCAACAGCGCCTTCATGACCTTTGAGGTGCTGGACAAGGACAGGAAGCCACGTACATTACCCCGGATACGACCCGAACCTGTGGTGAGTTCTGCAGATGACCTCAGAAGAACAGGCTGTTGGACCTGTGGAGTGTGTGTGAGAGCTAGAGAGTGTGTGTGTGTGTTTATGGGGGTCAATGTATATTGAGAAATGCCATATGGTTGTTGAATTTGTAATGTTAAGAGATACATGCCTTTGCTCATCCAATGTTGGTGCAGAACTGTGAAGGCCCATTTCACTTGTTTATTTAATTGTCAGGATGGGAAGAGGCGCTATCAGGAGGCTATTGCTAGGAAGAAGATCCGTCTGGATAGGTGAGGAGATGAAAATCATCACAGTACTATTCCCCATTTCTATCAGTTAGTGCAGGGGGTGTCAAACTCATTTTTCCCCTCCAGTAGATGAGCCCCCCCGCAAAAAATGTATTATATACAGTATATCATTTTTTTGCTAAGACATCATGCCAGGCCACATTAAATCAGGCTGATTGAGTGATACCCCTGAATTAGTGTGTAAACCAAACCATTGAGTCAACACATTTTCATCTGTTTTGACATCACTATACACTGTCTGTTTACAGAAAGTACATAATCTCCTGCAAGCAAACGGAGGTTCCTCTGTCTGTGCCCTGGGACATCAGCAACCAGGTAACACACAAACGGACCACAACCTACTACTACTACTCCTAGATGAAATGTGTTTTGGGGTTTGGTAACAGATTTAACTCTCTACTGCCTCCCTGTGTACTGGCCTGTGCTTGTTTTGAAACAACAATCATTCTTCTGATTCTGAATCCAAACCTTATTTTCCCCAGATGTATCTCAGCTACAACAATGTGTCTGCACTGAAAATAATGGCTGCTCGAAGCAACTGGATGTTAAGCTCTGAGAAAAATAAGGTTAGTATTGTAAGTAGAAAAGTGTAAGAATATGATTGAACACCATTGATATTATTCATTAGAATGATGTTGAAGGATTGCATGTGCCCCCTCTCCTCCTCCCCACTGTCTAATCAAATCATTACTTTCTAATGCACAGTCATAGTTGCACCCCCCCGAATTCGGCCCACACGTTGATTTGATTAAGTTGGGACTGGGAGGAAGGAATGTGCAACAAGTCAACCGTCTTTCTTAAAGGAGCTAGCTACATATAACATTCCACTAAATAGCACTAAATGTCAATAATATATGTCTGTGGTAGTAAAGGAATAGGCTCTGCTTTAACCTGTAAAGATTCTATATTCATGATATATTCCTTCCTGATCTGTTCCAAGGTCAGCCTGTACACGCTGGAGGAGAACCAGATACTGTGTTTTAAGGTGGAGACTCATGTCACTGTCCCTGCTGAACAGGCATTCCATCTGCTCTCAGACCTGCGCAGGAGACATGAGTGGGACAGGCATTACCAGTGGGTAACACATTCACAACTGATGTAGTCACAACAGTCACAGCTAGTCAGAACACAGCCACAAGTGGTCACAACCATTCACAAAGTAGTTACTATAATCCTTTTGATATCCATGGATTGAAATCTACATTTGGATTGAAACCTCCATTTCACAGTGTGCCTTTTCCCTTTCGTCCTATGTAGAAAATGTGATGTGATCATCCAGGCAGATGAGGATGACACTATCTACCGCGTGGCCACTCCGTGTGTCAGTAAGGGGGGGAAGGGCCAGGACTTCATCCTCCTGGCCTCTAGGAGGAAGCCCTGTGACTCCAGGTAACACTGCCTGTCTGTCATCCATCAGCATCCTGACTTCATCAATATGCTTTATGTTTTGCTTGGTCATTGTTCCCCAATGACTCAACAATCCTTCCTACTTTCCAATGGCACTACATTATTTTTATGTTCTCACTTCACCATAACTTACCCGGGTCTGGTTGTGTCCCACAGTACTGTATCTATCAACCTGCCCAATTCCACATCTTTATCACGCTCTAATGGTGCGATCCACCTCTTCTGTCCACCTCAGGGACCCGTACCTGATTGCCCTGCGCTCTGTCACCCTGCCGACCCACCCTGCCACTGAGGACTACACCCGGGGGGAGGTGCTCTGTGCCGGCTTCAGTATCTGGGAGGAGTCCAACGCTGTCACCAAGGTGGGCCAATGGGGCTCTTCGCTAGCTAAGCGAAAAGCTTGCCTGGTCCCAGATCTGTTTGTGCTGTAAAGCCGACTTCTATGGTCATTGTCATGTCAAACATGACAGCAACCGTAGTTGGTAAGACAGTAGAAACAGATCTGGGACCAGTTAGCTCAGTGATTTTCTTCATCCCACAGTGTATACACCTTATCCTGTAAGTTGAGTGTGGAAAGAAGTGCAAGCTTTCTACCCACCCTCTTCGGGAGGACAAAAATAAATTGAGTTTTTACATCTTTTTCTTTTGTTGTTACATACACATTTTACATACATGGTACTTTTTATATTTTTCTACAGTAGTTACATAGCAAGAATAAAGACATTTGATATTTTGATATACATTACATCTAGATAGATGATAAACTCAGCAAATAAAGAAACATCCCTTTTTCAGCACCCTGTCTTTCAAAGATAATTCGTAAAAATCCGAATAACTTCACATATCTTCATTGTAAAGGGTTTAAACACTGTTTCCCATGCTTGTTCAATGAACCATAAACAATTCATGAACATGCGCCTGTGGAACGGTCGTTAAGACACTAACAGCTTACAGACGGTAGGCAATTAAGGCCACAGTTATGAAAGCTTAGGACACTCAAGAGGCCTTTCTACTGACTCTGAAAAACACCAAAAGAAAGATGCCTAGGGTCCCTGCTCATCTGTGTGAACGTGCCTTAGGCATGCTGCAAGGAGGCATGAGGACTGCAGATGTGGCCAGGGCAATAAATGGCAATGTCCGTACTGTGAGACGCATAAGACAGCGCTACAGGGAGACAGGATGGACAGCTGATCGTCCTCGCAGTGGCAGACCACGTGTAACAACATCTGCACAGTATCGGTACATCCAAACATCACACCTGCGGGACAGGTACAGGATGGCAACAACAATTGCCCAAGTTACACCAGAAACGCACAATCCCTCCATCAGTGCTCAGACTGTCCGCAATAGGCTGAGAGAGGCTGGATTGAGGGCTTGTAGGCCTGTTGTAAGGCAGGTCCTCACCGGCAACAACGTTGCCTATAGGCACCAACCCACCGTCGCTGGACCAGACAGGACTGGCAAAAAGTGGTCTTCTCTGACGAGTCGCGGTTTTGTCTCACCATGGGTGATTGTCAGTTTCGCGTTTATCGTCGAAGGAATGAGCGTTACACTGAGGCCTGTACTCTGGAGCGGGATTGATTTGGAGGTGGATGGTCCGTCATGATCTGGGGCGGTGTGTCACAGCGTCGTCGGACAGAGCTTGTTGTCATTGCAGGCAATCTCAACACTGTGCGTTATGAGGGAGGAGGATGTCTTCCCTGTGTTACCCTTCCTACAGGCTCATCCTGACATGACCCTCCAGCATGACAATGCCACCAGCCATACTGCTCGTTCTGTGCATGATTTCCTGCAAGACAGGACTGTCAGTGTTCTGCCATGGCCAGCGAAGAGCCCAGATCGCAATCCCATTGAGCATGTCTGGGACATGTTGGATCGGAGGGTGAGGGCTAGGGCCATTCCCCCCCCAACATTTCTGGGAACTTGCAGGTGCCTTGGTGGAAGAGTGGGGTAACATCTCACAGCAAGAACTGGCAAATCTGGTGCAGTCCATGAGGAGATGCACTGCAGTACCTAATGCAGCTGGTGGCCACACCAGATACTGACTGTTACTTTTGATTTTGACCCCCCCCCCCTTTGTTCAGGGAGACATTATTCAATTTCTGTTAGTCACGTCTGTGGAACTTGTTCAGTTTATGTCTGTTGTTGAATCTTGTTATGTTCATAAAAATATTTACACGTTACGTTTGCTGAAAATAAACGCAGTTGACAGAGAGGACGTTTCTTTTTTTGCTGAGTTTAGTACTTCTACATTATACATCATGTTTTCAGTCAAATATTATAGAACATGTGCTTTTTTTTTTTTTTTTTTGGACCACATTGTCTCTGTGTTTTACCTCAGATCTCCTACTACAACCAAGCCACGCCAGGAGTCCTCCCTTACATCTCCAACGACATTGCAGGCCTTTCCTCAAGCTTCTACGGCACCTTCCACTCCTGCAACAAGTACCTGGAGGAGAACAGAGACAGCCTGGCCGTCCTGCCCCCCTCTGACCTGTGACCGAATGGTTTCATCATGCTGGCCCAGCACCTCCTACCCTATCCACCCCTCTCCTCCTTAGGAGATCTAGGAGATAGTTCTGGGATACCCCCCTCTCGACTTCAACTGCCAAGGAAATCAGGACTTATGCATTTCTAAAATGTGGGATTTTCAAATGTGGGATTAGTCAAAGGACTTTTTGTTGTTACTACTGTTACTGTCTTTGATGTGATATTCCAGTGTACATTTTCTACACTACAAGTTACTTACTTATTGCAGTTGTGCTCTGTATTAAATGTTAGATCTTATCTGGGCATTAAAACAGTTAGTAGCCCTATGAACATGAGAAGTATGCAAATGAGTTTGTTATGCTGCAGTTAGGCTCCCAAGTGGCGCAGCAGTCTAAGGCACTGCATCTCAGTGCAAGAGGCATCACTAGAGTCCCTGGTTTGAATCCAGGATGTTCCACATCCGGACGTGATTGGGAGTCCCATAGGGCGGCTCATAATTGGCCCAGCATCGTCCGGGTTTGGCTAGGGTAGGTCAACTTTGTAAATAAGAATTTGTTCCTAACTGACTTGTCTAGTTAAATACTCTTAGACTGCCAGAACTTAGCCTGGTCCCAGTTTGGCATGACAATGACCACGGCAATTACTTGGCTATACAGCACAAACATATCTGGGACCAGGCTATTTAGACCTAATCTTTTTAAAATGTGCAATACTACGCTCTGTATTAAATGTTAGATCTTATCTGGGCATTTAAACAGTTAGTAGCCCTATGAACATGAGACATGCAAATTGGTTTGTTATGCTGCAGTTGAGTCTGACATGCTTGTACATGTTCTGCCTTGTCTCTAGCTACTGAACTGTGGATAAAAAAAGCAGACTAGTTCATGCCTGAGCATTTAGATGCAGCTTGTTTTAAAATACTGGGAGGATATTTCCTACCTCATTGAATCATGTTTGTAATCAACCTTTCAAATCTGTAGTCAAGATGTACATTGACTGTAATTTTGATTTGAGAGACTAATCTCAAAGAGACAAACGGTTAGCTTTTAAAAAAATAAATAAACAGATGTGGACAATGGCCAAGTATTTCAACATGAGTAGATGCCATGAGGTGAATGAATTGCTGTGATTTCACTCAAACAATAAACACTAGACCTTGGTTTGACCTCTCTTGTTCATCTTCCCGGAATCCTCACATTCCTTACTCCTTGTGGTTTCATAAACAGAATTAAAGATAAACAAATAGCCCCCCAAAATACAGTTCATAGCATTTAACTCTTGAGAAGCATGGTGGAGGGATACAGGGGGACCAGAGGTGGTGATCAGGCAGTCTGGTTGACCGGTACAGGATGCAGGACCTCCATCTTGGCATGGCTGGCCTTCACACTGGCCACTCTCTCCTGGGCTCGGAGGAGTTGGTTGGTGTGCTTCGTGGCCAGATAAGTGTCTCTGTTCACTCTGGATGTAATGGCCTCCTCCTTTAGAGACTGTTGCCTGTAATACGTAACAGATAACACGAGAATGGTCCCACTTTAAAATAACTTCCAAGGCTTTATGAAGCCTTCAAAAACCATTTATAACACTCATAGATAACACTCACTCAACATTCATAGATGCCTCTCAAATTATCAATAATCATGCCATGCTAAATACAGTGCCTTCGGAAAGTATTCAGACCCCTTGACTTTTTCCACATTTTGTTACTTTACAGCCCTATTCTAAAATGTATTAAATATTTTTTTCCCTCAGCAATCTACACACAATACCCCATAATGACAAAGCGAAAACAGGATTTTAGGCAAAAAATAAAAAAAGATACCTTGTTTACATGAGGTCGCAGGAATTATCCGTAGAGCTCTGAGTGGCCTCCATCATTCTTAAATGGAAGAAGTTTGGAACCACCAAGACTCTTCCTAGAGCTGGCCGCCCAGCCATACTGAGCAATCAGGGGAGGAGGGCCTTGGTCAGGGAGGTGACCAAGAACCCAATGGTCACTTTGACAGAGTTCTAGAGTTCCTTTGTGGAGATGGGAGAACCTTCCAGAAGGACAACCATCTCTGCAGCACTCCACCAATCAGGCCTTTATGGTAGAGTGGCCAAATAGAAGCCACTCCACAGTAAAAGGCACACGACAACCTGGTCTGATGAAACCAAGATTGAACTCTTTGGCCAGAATGCCAAGCGTCACGTCTGGAGGAAACCTGGCACCATCCCTATGGTGAAACATGGAGGTGGCAGCATCATGCTGTGGGGAGGTTTTTCAGTGGCAGGGACTGAGAATAGTCAGAATAGAGGCAAAGATGAACAGAGCAAAGTACATAGAGAGCCTTGATGAAAACCTGCTCCAGAGCGCTCAGGACCTCAGACTGGGGCGAAGGCTCACCTTCCAACGACCCTAAGCACACAGCCAAGACAACGCAGTAGTGGCTTCGGGACAAGTCTCAATGTCCTTGAGTGGCCCGGACTTGAACCCGATCGAACATCTCTGGAGAGACCTGAAAATAGCTGTGCAGGAACGCTCCCCATCCAACCTGACAGAGCTTGAGAGGATCTGCAGAGAAAAATGGGAGAAACTCCCCAAATACAGGTGTGCCAAGCTTGTAGCGTCATAACCAAGAAGACTCAAGGCTGTAATCACTGCCAAAGGTGCTTCAACAAAGTACTGAGTAAAGGGTCTGAATACTCATGTAAATGTGATATTTCAGTTTTATTTTTTTCATAAATTAGCAAAAATTTCTAAACCTGTTTTTGCTTGGTCATTATGGGGTAGTGTGTGTAGATGAATGAGGGTAAAAATGATTTAATCAATTTTGGAATAAGGCAGTAACGTAACAAAATGTGGAAAAAGTCGAGGGGTCTGAATACTTTCCGAATGCACTGTAGGTGGTAGAAAAAAGGGTCTATTATAACATTTCTTATATATTATTATTATACATTTCACATGAAGCAGCTACAGTATTTAGGCTTTATAAATGGTTTTAAAATCATACTGAATGACAATGATAAGATGATGAGTTTAGAGGTGATCCTCTTGCTGACCCTACAGTACCTGTCCTCTATGCATCCCATTATGCGTTCCCTCTGAATCCTGGACTGCTGCCTGCTGCTGGCAACCATGACACTCCTCTCCTGCTGGGCGTGACTCTGCCTCTGCCGCACAGCATGCCTGTTGACCGTCTTGGACAGGAAGGCATGCTGCCTGCTGAAGGCGACAACCATGGCCCGTTCCGATGCACGCCTCCTCTTCTCCTCCAGGAACACAGCGTGTCTCTGCCTGACCTCCTGCACCTCCCTGTCCCGGCTAGCTCTCAGCAGGGCCAGGGCCCCCTCCACCTCCTTCTGCTCCTTCTCTCTCACCTGGAGCACTACCTCCCTGCGGGCCTCCAGGAGGCCGTGGCGCTGGCCCTGGGCGCCCTCCCTCCGAGCCTGGGAATGGGCCACCTGCTGGGCCCTCCTCTGCAGGGCCTCGGCCTGCTCCCTCATCCGGTAGGCCCGCTGGATCACCTGGAAGGGGGCTAGGCTGATGGAGCCAAGGCAGCGACCCATCAGACGCTTCTCGGCGTTGATTAGGGGTGGTCGAGGGTGGGGCAGCTTGGGTGTCTCGGGACGCTGTGTGTGGAACAGGCGGATGGCGCTGCGGATGTCCCGTCCCCCCTGCTGCCGGGAGATGAGCATGTTGCTGACAGGCTCGACCTGGTGGACCAGAGCCTTGAAGCCGATGAGGCGGAAACACATTTTCCCAAGCTTCTCTTCATAGAACTCCTCTGCAGCACTGAAGTCTGATCAGAGACAGACAAGATCATCACAAATATACTCCAATAACACTATTGTGATGATTAGAATGGTCATACTGGAGTCTAATGTTACTCTTACATCTGCACACCAAATGATACCCTATCCCCTATATAAGTCCTTGGTCAAAAGTAGTGCACTATATAGGGAATAGTGTGCGATTTGAGATGCAACCTACCTCTTTCCGCCTCACTGTACTTGGCTCTGTTGGACCTCATGGTCTTACTGTTCTGAGGGGTGTTATGCGGAGGACTGATGTCTTTCTGTTTCTTGGCCTCTAAAGACGCCTGGCTTGTCACCACCTCTTGTAAAACCTGTCAAACAGGGAAAAAACACTTCTTTAGTTCACATGTAATTACATATATTGCATGGGAAAATGCATGGGAAAACGAAAATAGCTGTCACAGAAACATGTCAACTTTTTACCTCTGGGCTACCAGCCTGCACCAATTTCTTCAGATTGACATACAATCTCTTGATTTTCGCATCTTGCCCTTCGTGCCTCTGCAGAACATTCTCAGATCATGACAAATGTTGTTTACTAAAACAGAAACTCTACAAATATTATCAGATGTTTGCCTAGTTGTTTATTTTTAAATGGTTTCACAATGACAGTATTCATAGAACTTATACATGACCCATTTCATCCATGTCTGCAAATTAAAGTGGAATAATGGAGGCCATAAAAGCTGGATTGAGTGGGTGTTTCATTCTAGGAGTATCAAGTGTCTTATAGTAGGAGTAATGATCTACAATCAGGTCCCCCCTGTCCATGTAATCTTATTTATTATGATCTAAAAGCAAAACGGATCCTAGATCAGCATTCCCACTCAGAGCCGGTTGACACTGAGCTACATTGCAGGGTGTAATGAAATTATTGGGGGTCCAAACCTGCAGGTGCTGTTTAGCTGTGCACTCTTTGACCCATGTCTCCTCCTGGGTCTGTTGACTGTCTGTCTCCACAGAGGCAATGGGGGACAGATGGACTCTGATGCTGAACCTCTCCCGGCTCGGCACAGCAGGGACAAGTCTGACAGAATAAAAACAGATAACATTTCAGTGAAACAGGATGACACAGAATACACAAGGAAAGAGAGGTGATTGTCTGCGGTCAATGAGCTATAGGAAAATGATCTCCTATACGAGGCTTTGGTTTCCAATATAAATCAATTCTTTAAAGGGATAATCAGAAGTTGAAACAATAACAGTGTTCTCCGCACCACTGTTTTGGTAAAAAGCTGAGGGATGGGACTGGAGAAATGTAATTACTCTCAAAGGACTGACCATCAATGATCTAAAAATTATAGTTTTAACCATGTTTTGAGGCTATACAGTGTTTGTTTACAAACATTGGAGTAAAACAAGCTAATATTTGGGGTTCTGATGGGGTGCGACAGTTATATTCTTCAAGAATCAATGGGTACATATCATTAATTTATAAGTCAAAATATTGATGTAGCAACTGCTGATTGCCCCTTTTATGGAATACTTGTGTCAATTTTCATTGAACAGTATGGCAACAGTAAATGCTTTACCCAAGCCTTTTTCTGGTCAGATGTCCCCTGATCCACCGTTGGATGATCAACGTTGGAGAATAAACGGACTGGATCCTATTGACCTCTGATATAATCTTATGGATTGCTCTCATTTCACTCTGATAAGGCCCCTGGATGAGACAATTTAAATGTTTATGGAAAAATTATGGAGGATACACCATGGATATAACATGGGAAACACATTTCAAATGACATCAAGGAGCACAAGAAGGCCTACAAACCATCTTAGCTGCTGGATAGAGGTTCAAGTAAAAATTATGACAGAGGGTTTTGAAATGCAGAGGGAGGATCCAGTTTTCAATGATCTCCTCGTCAGAGACCACAAAGTTATCCAGAGCCTTCAGTGACCAGATGCTGTTGATGATGCAGTGTCTGTAGTTTCCCTTTAGGCTGAGCGGTGTGTCATAGAGGGTCAATGCTGTGAGGTTAGGACAGCCTGACAACCCCTCAATGTTCTTTCTAGTCCCCATGTTGTTGTCATGGAGATGGAGCAGCTGGAGTCGTCTCAGGCTGTCCCAGAACACTACGCCGGGGAGTTGGGTTATCTGAAAGACAGATGGAATACATCTATCTAGCTCTGGTCCAGGGCTTTACTGCCCATTCCTCTATTAATGAGTAGCAGTAACACCCTAGACCAGAGCTAGAATACATCATGCTCACATTTCATATTCTGAATGCAAGGCATCTGCAAAATTCCAAAAAAGAGAGCAAGATACAGTATTAACCATGATGTTTAGTATGATACAGAATATATATGGTTTAAAACAATCAGATACAGACAGTATCAATCAGGTATAGCAAAGGAACCTTGATATACCACTCAAATCAAGTGAATTGAGTCATATCTAGGTCTCCCTCAGAAAGAGGTCTTCTGATATCAATGGGATTTCCTGGTTATATAAAGGTTAGGCCTTAATTAAATAAAAAGTACCTGATTTCCTTTAAGATCCAACTTCACTATATGCACACATGCGATGAGAGCATCTATCGTGGATATAAAATTGTCCGCCAAGATGCATACTCTTAGTGACCTGCAGCTTCCCACATTATCCAAGTTTTTCAGCAGTAAGCAGCTCAGATTGACCATAACAACCTGTTGAGGGTCAGTCTCTTTCTCCACCAGGTCCAAACCTGGTCCCTGTCCATGGCTTAATATAAGGGACTCCGAGCAGGTCACCAGGTATTTCCTTTGGGCATCAAGTGAATCCATTTCTTTAGTGGTCTTCACATTTTCCCTCTGATTTGAAGAGGCATATTACACATGCTAGTGGTCATAATACAATAATAGCCTAGCCACATTTGTTTAAAAAAACTGAACAAAGTTAATAAAACCAAAAGTTAGCACGTAGAACATAGGACAATCATGAGTTGATTGTAAAATATTTTGCTATTTCATATAAGAATTTTGCTCACTCTTGCAGTGCTGCCGTCTCTGTGAACTGCAAGGTTTTCATGTTGTCATGGATACAGTTAATATGTACATTTGCGCTGTGCGGAAGCGTCAGACAGCAAGCATGGTGTGTTGACCGTGCGGTTCTCGCTTTGCTGTCATCCGAATAAAATAGGTGTTATCATAAACTTTTGGCCAATGTCGATATCGACAACTAACTGTATATATGACGGGGTTATTGGCTATTTAAACGTCTGAAAGAAACGAACGGATGACTAAATGTTGAAAATAAATGTTTATCTGAATGTAGGCTATGAATTGGATTGCGTTTATCATTGAACATTTAGCACACACATTTCTACAATCATCACAAGTCCTACACTAGCATAGCTGGCATCATGCCTACAAAACCACAGGTGAAGAGAAGAACCACCAATCATAAAACGACTTGTTGTAGCCACAGCCTTCTGTTTCACTTAATCTATTCAATAATTTGTTACTTTGTAATTAGTCTTGCACTGCCAGACAGACCGGCTTCGTTTGGCCGCCATGCTAGTTTTGCAGAGAAACATTGTAGCCATGAACATCGCGCATATTAAATACCATGTGACTAAACTCGGAAATGAGACAGGCAACAACACTACAGCAGCTTAGTCAGAGCATTTCAATCCATATCCACAATAAGTGTTTAGGCTTTTTTGTTAAAAGGTGAATGACGCTAATGTTATGTAACTCATTCTACGCATTATTAGACCACTTGACTTTGAGCCAGACAAATGAACGAACAAATAAGTAAAAAGTTGCAAATCGGAACAAGTGAGAAACTTCAAAGATTTGATACTTTACGTGGTAAGTGTAGTCTTATAGAATTAGGAATTCATAGGATCTCTATGTGTAGCTTGTTGTAACTATTCATACTTGAAGGCTTCAATGCAAAAGCTTAATTTACCTGGCCTAAGCTTTTGCTCCTAAATTTGATTGATTGGCTGCATAGGCTAGTCATACTCTTAAGGAGCCTATCGTTACTCCTTATGTTATTTTCAGAGGTGAATCGATTCTCAATTTCAATACGGTTGTTGAAACATAAAGCCCTTTACTTTCATATCACATCAAAACATCCACTTTCTGTACACAGGTGGGATGAGCTATAGGAAGACATTGGAATGGCTGGAATGGAATTAATGGAACGGAGTCAAACATGTTGTTTCCATATGTTTGATACCAATTCCATGAATGACATTCCAGCATTACATTGAGCCCGTCCTCATATAGCTCCTCCCATCAGCCTCGACTGCTGTAAACGGTTTTAATCGGCATTATCACCATTGCAGCCAACAGTATTTTTCAGTGACAACATGTTTCTGGCGGCCTTCTTCCTTTACACACAGATGTTCGGAGAATGCTAGAGAGCTAATTAGCACAGGTGGTCCCTCTCTCTTTCGTCTGTCATCCGTAAACTCGTGCTATAGCATGGAGATATGTCTGTGTGGGAACACTAATGTGTATCAATTTAATTAACCTTATTTTTTTTTTTTTTTTTAAATCGCTGACATGAAAGAAAAGGTCCTTATGCTTCCAAAACCGTACCGCAAGTGATGTGTTAATCTTAATGTTCAGACCAAGTGTCAGGGCTCTTAAAACTTTGTATGGGTACATGGGACAGTAGCGTGCCACCTGGCCAACATCCAGTGAAATTGCAGAGTGCGAAATTCAAAAATACTAAATTCAAATATTAAACATTCTTGAAAATATATGTGTTATACATCAAAATAAAGCTTAACTTCTTGTTAATCCAGCCGCCGTGTCAGATTTCAAAAAGGCTTTACGGCGAAAGCAAACCATGCGATTATCTGAGAACAGCACCCCGCATACAAACACATGAAAATCATATTTCAACCAGGCAGGTTCGACACTGTCACGTCCTGACCATAGAATAGAGAGTCCTTATTTTCTATGGTGGAGTAGGTCAGGGCGTGACTGGGGGGTTAGTCTAGTTTATATTTTCTATGTGGCGTTCTAGTTTTGTTTTCTATGTTGGTGTTTGGTATGATAACCAATTAGAGGCAGCTGGCTATCGTTGTCTATAATTGGGGTTCATATTTAAGTAGCATTTTTCCACCTGTGTTTTGTGGGATATTGTTTATGTGTAGTTGCATGTTAGCACTCCATTGTCGTCACGTTTATTTCTTTTTTGTTTTGTTTTGTGTGTTTCTCTATTAAATATGTGGAAACCATATCACGCTGCACCTTGGTCCGATGATTATTCCAACGATCGTGACAGACACAAAAGTCAGAAATAGTGATATAAAAAATGCCTTACCTTTGATGATCTTCTTCTGTTGGCACTCCAAAAGGTCCCAGTTACATCACAAATGGTCCTTTTGTTCGATAATGTCCTTCTTTATATCCATAAAAACTCAGTTTTAGCTGGCGCGCTTCAGTCAATAATCCACTCAGTTTCCCTCCATCAAAATGCATACAAAATGAATCCCAAACATTACTAATAAACTTTTCCAAACAAGTCAAACAACGTTTATAATCAAACCTTAGGTACCCTAACATATAAATAAACGATAAAATTTAAGACGGAGAATAGTATGTTCATTACCGGAGATAAATAAGAAAGAACGCGCTTTCCTCCACGCGCTTGGAAACACTACAGCCAAAATGGGAGCCACCTAGAAAAACAATTTCTACAATTTCTGGGTCATTTTTCCAAAAAGCAGCCTGAAAATCTTTCTAAAGACTGTTGACATCTAGTGGAAGCCCTAGGAACTGCAATTTGGGAGGACTTGGGCTTATAATTATAGTACTAGCCATTGAAAATAGTGGTAAGCTGATTTTTTTTTGGGGGGGGGGGGTTGTCCTCGTGGTTTCGCCTGCCATATCAGTTCTGTTGTACTCACAGACATACTTTTAACAGTTTTAGAAACTGTAGAGTGTTTTCTATCTAAATCTACCAATCTATATGCATATCCTAGCTTCTGGGCCTGAATAACAGACAGTTTACTTTGGGCACACTTTTCATCCGGATGTCAAAATACTGCCCCCTACCCCAGAGATGTTAACAAAACTCCCCTGTACAGAAGACGCCTTCGTCCAATGACTCTTATGTGTAACGCAATGGAACTGATAATCAATACCAAGAGTTAGTCTAGTCACTAATCATATGCCATGTTGTGTTGGAGAGCATCAAAACTGTGATGTATCATGTATAATTGTGAATGACTGATCTACAAATAATAATGAGTTGTTATTTATGATGCAAGGTGATTTGTAGATCAATCATTCGGCAGTCGCCTGCACTGTCGGCTTCAATGTCGAACAAGTCCACATAAGCTAATATATGTGCGTCATATAATGTACACCCTAAGAACTCAAATCTGATTTTCTTTCTATATCTAATCTTTTTTTCTGACTGTCCACTCCGTTTTACATGTGACCCATATCAGTTTTGCGCATTCACTCTGGTAGGCCGTCAATGTATATAATAATTTGTTCTTAACTGACTTGCCTAGTTAAATAAAATGAAAAGAAGTAGCACACAGATGCAGTGCTCATTTCCTGTCACTGTTCAATTCAATTGTAGGGTGGTTGTCATGGTAACGGCAGGTCATGTGCAAAAAAAACTAAACAAAAAAACAACACTTCAGTGTAAAAAATAGCATCCAGACAGAGGTTACATATGTAGGATGGTGGTTTAAATCATAAGTCAAAAGATCAGATTCCTTGTGTTTTTTGTTGTTGCTGTTTACACAATAGGGATGAGATCAGATAGGTATCAGATATGCAAATAATTTGGAAACAAGTTCTGAATTGGGCTGCCTGTCTAAACACAGCCATGTTTGTTTTTCATTTAGGTAAGCAGGTGCAACCTGGAGAGTTTTGGGATCTAGTTGTGTTAACTGCTGTGGATGACGAGCAGAGAGAAGCATATTAGCTTCAGATCTCAGAGAAACTTGAGAGGAAAGAGATCCCACTTGGCATTCCTTATCACGTGTTCTCAGATCCACCTGGAGCCAAAATAGGTGAGGATAACCTACATTATTGTTCTGTTTCTGATTTCATGATTCCGATATTAAGTGTCTCAGAGTAAAATAGTGCTGCTCTAGGATCAGAATTTGAATCAGAATCACCTTCATTCATCAAGTACATTTACACATACCCAGAATTTGACTTTGTTAAGTGGCTCTGCCAGCAGTAGACAAACATATAAAGACAGAATATATACAGAGGAATTTACACATAATCTACATTCAGTATACAAAATATAGGTACAATAAACATAAAACAATTACACATGATAGAAGAGTATAGGTGCATTTACACATTTTCCCGTTTTGGATTTTTAGATCACATTGAATAAGATTACATGGACAAGGAGGACCTGATCCTAGATCAGCACTCCTACTCTGAGACACCTGATACATACAGCCCCTGATTTTGTTGAAGCATTTCGCTTTGACTGAATTGAACTTCTCTCTCAGGAAATGGAAGCACGACACGGCATTCTCTACAACAACTGGAAGACATCTATGGAAAGGCGTTGGGTGGATACAGGGTCCTCCTAATTCATGCAGGTATAATCACTCATTCATCTACACTTTAGTCATGATTTACTGTGTGAATGTAACATTTTCAAACCGTTTAGTAGTTGGAAATTATGTAAAAGTGATATAAATGTAAGATAGGCCTATATTATTGAAAAATGGTGTGCAAGAACTACTGTACGTCTACTGTAAGACACTTTGGATAAAAATGTCTGCTAAATGGCATGATTGTTATTGACTGTTTTCAAATTGCTCTGATTTTCCTAGGGGTATTCAGCCAGCGTTTGCCCAATGCCAGTGCCCTGGGGAAATCTTCACCCCCATGCCCCTGGGAGATCCTCTGTACCAGATGCTGGAGCTCTAACTGTCCGTGTTTGTCAATTTCCCCTCACACATGAAACCGGATGTGCTGGTGACCAGTGTGGATTGTATAGAGCTCTACAGCATAGCAGTATCAGATTTGACAGGTCTGGTTGACAGGTCTGGGTTCACTGCTCTAGCCAATCCCTCCCCCATCTTCATTGGAACCACACACCAGCAGGAGAAGTTTGGATTGGCCAACATGGAATACAGGACCTGCCTCCATTTCCTGCGCAAACCTAGTGTCAAGAAGATGCATGACAACGGTGTTGTGTGTAAGATCGAGGATAGCTTTGTGTCTGTCGAATGATGCGGAGTATATCTACACAGACAGTACATATGTGGACTACCAGACTGCGATGTCTTTACTTAGTCTGTTCAGAGAGGTGCGTCCTTTGGGCTAAGAGATAGATGCCTATTGGGACTTCCTACAGGCCCTGGGTTCCCAAGCCATGGTGGCGTACACCAACAACATGGCCAACGTCACCAAGCATCAGAGCAGCCTGGTAGAGATGCTTCAGAAGATGTTCCACCGCCTCAAGGGAACCCCGCTCAACGTGGTGGCCCTCAACCACTCCAAGTTCTACCACATGGGCATCACCACCGTGTACCCCTTCTACCTCAGCGAGGCACCGTGCCTGAGGGGCGTGCGGGGCCTATACAAGGTGCTAGGTTGCAGCCAAAACTTCAGCTTTAAGGTCTGCTGTGAGATGCTCAGTGACTTGAAGCCCGGTTCTTCTTTATCTCCAGGCTCTGTGGTAGAGTACTGTAGGCTCGAGGACGCTGGCTACATGGGCGGGCGGACCATCCTATTGGGTAGAAGTGGGCCAGAAGGTGCCCGATGGAACCTTCATGCACTCCCTCTGCGTGAACCGCCAGGGCCAAACAGGTGTCGCCGCCTTCGGCATAGAGGACAACCTCAAAAAGCCTGTGGGGGCCCCTGCAAATATGGAGGGGTTGAACCTGTCAGATTGTTGGGCGTATTTAAAAATGTGTCTATGGGGAAATTATATGGTAATGACAATCTATTTTTTAACAATGACTGAAAATAATTGAAAAAAAGATTTCAAAGTTGTGTGTCTCTTTATTGTTCTAAGCTTGTATGAGGCCTCATAGCCATCAGTTCTGATTCTATTTCTATGTGCATTCCACTGGTGCTCTGCTCTATTTTTGAACACAAGTGTAAAGGACGGCTCTTGACATCCTATGCAGAGTTCTACAACTGCACCATCGAGAGCATCCTGACCGGTTGCATCACCGCCTGGTATGGCAACTGCTCGGCATCTCGGTGCTACAGAGGGTAGTGCATCACTGGGGCCAAGCTTCATGCCATCCAGGACCTATATACTAAGCGGTGTCAGAGAAAAGACCAAAAAATTGTCCAAGACTCCAGTCACCCAAGTAATAGACTGTTCTCTCTGCTACCGGATGTCAAGTGGTACCGGAGCACCAAGTCTAGGACCAAAAGACTCCTTAACAGCTTCTACCCCCAAGCCATAAGACTGCTGAACAATTAATCAAATGGCCACCCGGACTATTTACATTTGTTTTTACACTGCTGCTACTCGCTGTTTATTATCTATGCATAGTCACTTTACCCCTACATACATGAACAAATTACCTAGACTAACCTGTACCCCCTTACATTGACTCGGTACCCCCTGTATATAGCCTCGTTATTGTGTCACTTTTTTTTCAGGCCAAAAATAATTGAAAACTGACCGATGGCTTGTGCAAGACAATGTAAGGTAATGGCCACCTGCTGTTTGAAAAGAGCAACACACACACAGATCAGTTGTCATAGTGGTCAGGCATTCCTCTCCAGAGATGTATTTATTTTTAGCCCTCTGTCATGATCCCTCTTTATCTGGTCCTGCTCTATTGTGACTGAGAAAGGGATAGTGTTACTGCTTCACTCCTCTGTTCCACCAAACTATACAACGTACACAGGAATAAAAAAAAAAAGTTCAATGGGAAATTATAAATCAAGACCAACTCAGACATGTACAGGTAATGGCTTGTTCTCTTTCAGTGTTTTGTGCTGCCTAAGAGTATATGTCAGGGTCTAAATATGTACTATAGAATCCTATTAAGAAGCTTTGCTTTGAAAAACGTATGTCCAATAGGGTGGTAGTAACTTTTGCTGCCATTTTTTTTTTACCTTCAATTCTTCCTTTGGTAATTAAACTAGGATACAGAGAACTTACATTATTTAACATTGGAAAATACAAGTGACGGGAAATGCATTCTATAGATGTACTAAATCCCTTTCAGGGTGTGACCTATGGAAAGCGTTTCAGCTTTTTAAAATGAAAGTACCTCAGTCACAATCAGGCTAATAGCTCACAAAATGATGCTATGTCTATGCTAACACTGGGCTAACTCCCTTTCTGAAGATGAGTGGAAGAAGAAGGTGAGCGAGTCATACTCTGTGATCATCGAGAGGCTGGAGGATGACCTACGCATCAAAGACAGCGAGCTGATAGACCTCAAACAGGTCTTCAGGTAACAGAGGCGATACATTTATTCTCTATTCAGTCTTTCACATGTCATGTTATAACATGCCAAACATGTTATGATAATGACTTCAGGTAACATTATCTCTCTGTGGTTAAAGTGATGCATTCATCCCTATTCAGTCTTTCACATGTCATGTTATAACATCATAACATGCAAAACATTTTATGATAATGACTTCAGGTAACATTATCTCTCTGTGGTTAAAGTGATGCATTCATCCCTATTCAGTCGTTCACATGTCATGATATGACATCACAGAAATGTTATGATAGTAACTCATGCCCAGTCTCCATATACATGTCATAGTTCTAGACAATGTCCAAATCTCTTCTGTGTTGATTATTGCTGTTGGTATATGTTTTATTAAATGCATTATACGTTTTACATCAGTGTCCTAATTATGGTGTAAAGTACAGAGTAATAACTATTGTAATTTTACACTCGACTTACATTTGTATTTGTATTTGGATGGCTCAGCTCTGATGAAGCTTTCCAGAAAGTGAACTTGAATTACCGGACAGAGAGCGGACTGTCCCTGTTGCATCTCTGCTGCATGTGTGGCGGTATGTACGATTATTACTATTAATAACCTCTTACCAAAACATTACAGTGTTACATATGCTGCTGCACTCTTGGCTTGATGCCCATGAGCTCATTGGCTTTGATTGTGCTCCAGTGTTTTTTTTAGCCTGGTCCCAGATCTGTTTATGCTGTCTAACCAGCAATATAAACTGGGTGGTTCGAGCCCTGAATGCAGATTAGCTGAAAGCCGTGGTATTCGAGGCCGTATACCACGGGTATGATAAAACATTTATTTTTACTGTCCTAATTCCGTTACTAACCAGTTTACAATAGCAATAAGGCACCTCGGGGGTTAAAAAATAAAGAAAAATAAAGAATAAAGAAAAACCCTTGAATGAGTAGGTGTGTCCAAACGTTTGACTGGTACTGTAGATCTGGGAACAGAGACAATAGAGGATCTAGATAATTTTTCTAACCTCTCTGAATTATAACCAAATTATGAGTGTAGGCCTACTATATTATGTATTGGATCACACAAAAATTTTACTTTTACATTACCATGTAGTTTATCAATAAAATGGTCTGATGGTGATGTGGATATACTCGGTATACATATCCCAAAATAAATAAATAATTTCACTCCAATAGATTT
Source organism: Salvelinus namaycush (assembly GCF_016432855.1). Classification (NCBI taxonomy): domain Eukaryota; kingdom Metazoa; phylum Chordata; class Actinopteri; order Salmoniformes; family Salmonidae; genus Salvelinus; species Salvelinus namaycush. The sequence goes on from NC_052315.1 coordinate 9,946,129, forward strand.
TTATAGAAAGTTAGCAAAAATAGATAAGATCTTGCTACCATGGAAAGGAAAATACCTGTCTATTTGTGGAAAATCACCCTGATTAACTCTTTGGGAAGATCTGTTGACCTATTTGCTTTTGGCCTTGCCTACACCTAGAGAACAGTTTTTTTAATTATTAGAGAAAAAAATATAACATTTTATTTGGAACGGCAAACCAGATAAAATTAAACGGGCCTATTTATGTAATGAAGATGAATTCGGAGGGCAGAAATGATAACATATTAGAGCATTAGACCTCTCACTAAAGGCTTCAGTTGTCACGCCCTGACCATAGAGAGCTGTTTATTCTCTATGTAGGTTGGGGCGTGACAGTGACTAGGGTGGGTCATCTAGGTGATTAATGATCTATGTTGGCCTGGTATGGTTCCCAATCAGAGGCAGCTGTTTAACGTTGTCTCTGATTGGGGATCATATTTAGGCAGCCATTTCCCCATTGTGCTTTGTGGGATCTTGAGAATGTATAGTTAGTTGCCTGTGAGCACTATAGCAGCGTTTCGGTTTGCATTTATTGTTTTCTTTGAGTTTCACTTCAAAATAAAGAGGATAGAACCATACCACGCTGCATCTTGGTCCACTCATTATAAAGATCCTGACATCAGTCATACAAAAGTTATACTTAAATCCAAACTGGTTCTCTAGCAAATTAGTAAGAACGTCTCACCCTATGTTTAAGAAAGGCCTTTTTCACTTTATTCAGATTACAACCTCTCACTTTCAGTTATTTACAAAGGAAATCATCTCCCAAATATCCCTATTTTTAAATCATCCACCAGAAAAGACAGAACAAATAATATAACAAATATTGTGGTTAAACTCAAATAAAACAATTGTTAAAAAAAACATTCTTTTTAGAAAATAAAAAACATATATATATATATATATATATAATCTTCGTAAATTATATCATAAATAGGATTGGTGGAGATATGTCATACATGCAGCTAAAAAAAACATATGGGAATGTCTGCTCTACCCACAACTACAACCAACTAATTGCATCATTACCTCAAAAATGGAAGAGGAAAGTGGAAGACGGAAAAAGTAAGGAACTTGTCTGTCGGCATTAAAGACCAAAATTGGTTAAAGAAAATTGTGATGAATAAAAAAGTATTCCAGTTTCATTTAAGGATAAAAAAAAATTGACAGCCATACCATATAGATTGCAAAATTGTTGATTAGAGATTTTTGACGTACCGATTCCATGGCACATGGTTTATGAACTGATACGCAAAATTATACTTTTAGCAAAAATGTTTATCTTTAATTTACAATCTGTAGAAGCTATGAGAATAGAAAGGTTCAGAACTTTTGTGAAACAGCACAGCAAATTTGAAAAATATATGGCAAATTTAAATCCAATGTGGATGGTGTTAAGAGATTGATGGGAGGGGTTGAATGGAGCTGAAGGTTGGGACTAATAACAACTAATTACAATAAGATAACTAATGTAAAACATACTGTGCCGTAAAACGTATATAGGTTAACAACTTTTTTTTAGAGCACAGTTTGAACGAATGGCAAATAGAAATCAAACCGGATGGACATCATAAATATATGGGAGCGTTGAGGTTAGAGGAAGGATAAGAGTAAAAACAAACAAAAATAAAACAATTGTAAAATAGACTGTGTCCATAAAATGTATATAGTATGTATAAGCTGGAAATACAGGCCTAAGCATTGTTGTTCAATATTTTGTGATCACTAGTGTACTACTGCTTTCACAGAACAGCGCAAACTGGCTCTAACCAGAATAGAAAGAGTAGTGAGAGGCCCCGGTGCACAACTGAGCAAGAGGACAAGTACATTAGTGTCTAGTTTGAGAAACAGATGCCTCACAAGTCCTCAACTGGCAGCTTCATTAAATAGTACCCACAAAACACCAGTCTCAATGTCAATAGTAAAGAGGCAACTCCGGGATGCTGGCCTTCTATTCTTGCTGATAATTGACCTGTACGCCAATGCAGATATTCCATTCAAAATCATCCGTTTCCAGCTACAATATGTTTTTACTAACATTAACAATGTCTACACTGTATTTCTGATCAATTTGATGTTATTTTATTGGACAAAAAATGTGCTTTTCTTTCAAAAACGAAAACATTGTGTATATATTTTTTCCCCAAAAATATATGAGGGATTGGAAGTGATGCAGACAATTACATTGATAGAAGCCACAATCTATCTGAAATATTAAAGCTGATCTACCCCCTAAAAAAATTATGAAATATATATATTTTTTTAAATAAAAAATTATAATAAAAATTAAAACATAGACAATATACCACAGACAGATCTGATGCGAGGCTAGTAAATTGTTTTCTCCAGGGAATAAAGTCCACATAAGGACTCTGATGCTGAAAGGCCTACGTCCATCCAGGCTTACCAGGAATGGGTTCACTGCTCTACACCTGGCTGTCTATAAGGTGAGAGAATGGTTAGACACCGGTTGCCTTCATGCCTTCATCTGAAGACTGTGTTATTGATATAGTTATAAAGATATGTATGTTTCCATAGTGAGTAGGTTACTGTTTATGATGTGTGATTATTTTGTGAATGTTTCTATCAATTGGCCTTTTATGTTAAATGCGATGGAGACATTCCATGGTTTTACCAGATGGTGGAGCGCAAGTCACATCACAAAGCACACATTATTCTATGAACAGTGTGATATCTCCTGTTTTGCTCTCATACTAAGGACTAGAGAGAGTTCATCTAGTCCTGAGGCACACAGGATCAGTATTACAGATCTGTCTATTTGAGGACTCGGCTTAATCAAGATGCTGATGACTTGGAGTGAACGTCATCTGTATCTTCCCTGATTCCTTACCTCCTCAAAATGCCTGAAGAGAAGGTCAAACGGGAGGAAGCTTAGCTTCCCCAACGTGTTTAGAGAGAGGACACAAGGAATAAAGGAAGTACAATTGAAATTCTCCTCAAGTGTGATGTTAAAGTGAAAACAAACCTATGTGATTGACAGTAGTTGTGTGTCCTCCCAGGACAATGCGGAGCTGGTGACGGCAATGCTCCACGGAGGGGCAGACATCCAGCAGGTTGGGTACGGTGCCCTCACCGCCCTGCATATCGCCACCATCGCTGGGCACCATGAGGTGGGCACGGCCCCTGTTCATACCAGTCTCAGACATTACCTCACATTCTGTACAGTACTATTCATATTTAGGAATAGTTCTGCTGGTGTCAGCAACAATGGGTGTTCCAACAAGTGATTTTGTGTTATGATAATAATATGTCCTGTAATATAGCCTACATGTTGTCATTCTTAGGCAGTGGATATCCTTCTCCAGCATGGAGCCTATGTCAACGTCCAGGATGCTGTGTTCTTTACTCCTCTGCATATTGCTGCTTACTATGGCCATGACCAGGTAATGGTTTAAACATTGAGTCCTAATATAACAGTGTAGGTAGTTTCATCCAAGATATCCCTCTTTACCTTCTGCCAAGCAATGGATGTGTTGAAATCTGTTCATTCCCTTTTCTTGTTACCGGGGATGTAGGCTACGTCCCAAAATGGCATCCTTTTGCTTTCATAGTGCACTACTTTTGACCAGAGCCATAGGGAAAATAGTGCCATTTGGGACTTATCTGTACAGTGTCTATTACAGTTATCCCCCCCAGGCCCAGTTCCCACTTCCCTGTCAAGTTTGTCTCAAGTGGGTCTCTCCAAGCTCTGCTCCCATCGCGACAACAAGTTGCCTCTGCTCTGTTAGTAGAGGAATGCGCACTAATGCCCCGTACCAGAGCTAGGTCTCTCCAAAATACACTTGAGTATCTTACCCAGTTATTCTCTGATGATATCATTTTGCTCTTTTGTAGCTTTGGCTCCCAGTTCGCTCCTCTACCTGTAGGTTTTACAGATGCTCACCAGCCCGTGGCTGCAAACCTTCTAATTTAGAGTACCCTGCGTGCACAACCAATGAATTCCTAGTCTCCGGCAGCGTTTGGAACTGACGATCTGCAGTCCATAAGGCATCTCCCTACAATTTTGGGCCCTGACAGAAACATGGATTACACCAGAGAACACTGCTACTCCAGCTGCTCTCTCGTCCTCTGAATATGTGTTCTCTCATAGTCCAAGAGCATCTGGTCGTCGCGGTAGTGGCACAGAGCTACTCATTTCTCCTAAGTGGACATGTTCTCTTTTCCCCCTATCTCACCTGTCTATCTCCTCACTTGAATTCAATGCTGTCACTGTCACTTGTCCAATCAAGTTTAACATTGTTGTCATATATCACCCACCAGGTGCTGTTGGAGAGTTCCTCAATGAGCTTGACACCTTGATAAGCTAATTTCCCGACCATGGCTCACCACTCATCGTACTGGGCAACTTTAAACCCGCAACACCCGACTTCAATTAATTCCCCCCCCCCTCTTTCCTTCCACTCCTTTCCTCTTTTGATCTTAGCCTTTCTCAGTCATCTCCCATTCACAAGACAGACAGACTAATCGCACTGCACCCCCCCCCCTGCAGGTTTCTGGTCACTACTTTGTTTCCTATTCTCTCTCTCCCTCTCTCCTCCAACACTACCCACTCAGCCCCATCCAGATGGTGATGCACTGCCTCAATCTTTGTTCTCTCTCTCCCACTACTCTCTCCTCTTCTATCCTATCTTCTCTTCCTTCTCTCCTGCTAAATCCTTCTTCCTCCTGTCTCCTGACTCTGCCTCTTCGATCCTACTCTCCTCCCTTTCCGCCTCCTTTGACTCCCACTGTCCGCTTTCCTCCCGGCCGGCTCAACCTTCCCCTCCCACTCTGTGTCTGAGTGACTAACTGCGTGCTAAAAGAACAGGGCTGCAGGCAGCTGAGCGGAAATGGAGGAAAACTACATTTTCGGATGACCTATCATCCACTCCACTTTACCTTCTCTTCCTCTGTATCCACGGCTAAAGACACATTCTGTCACTCTAAATGTCAAGCTTCTACCTACAACCCTGGGAAACTCATCTCCACTTTCTCCTCCCTCCTTAATCCTTTGATGACATCTGCTTGTTATTCCCTCAGCCTATTGAGTCCACTGGTCCCAATCAGAACTACCCTACACCTTGATCTCTTTCTTCCCTCTCTCTCCAGATAAAATCCTGTGACTAGTGATGACTGGCCGCCCAAAAACCTGCCCACTTGACCCCATCCTCCCTTCTCCAGACTATCTCTGGAGACCTTCTCACTTCCCTCATCAACTCATCCCTTTCCACTGGCTGTGTCCCCTTTGACTTAAAGATGGCCAGAGTTGCTCCCCTCCTCAAGAAACCAACAGTCGACTCATCAGATGTCAAAAGCTACAGACCGCTATCTCTTCTTTCTTATCTTTCCAAAACACTTGAGTGTGCTGTCTCTGACCAACTCTCTCGTTATCTCTCTCAGAACGATCTTCAAAACCCTAACCAGTCAGGCTTCAATGCGGCTCACTCAACTAAGACCACTCTCCTCTGTGTCACAGAGGCTCTCCGCTCTGCCATAGTTGACTCTCTCTCTTCTGTTCCCAACCTCCAGGTAGCCTTACTATTAAGAGCGTTGGGCCAGTAACCGAAAGGTCACTGGTTTGAATCCCAGAGCCGACAAGGCAGTTAACCCCCAACAACAACTGCTCCCTGTGCGCCGATGACGTGGACCTTCGATTCAGGCAACCTCTCTGATACATTTCGGGTTGAATACAGTCAGTTGCGTAACTGGCTTTCCCTTACCTTACCTATCCGCTGCCTTCGAGACCGTGAACCATCAGATACTCTTCTACCACCCTCTCAGGGTTGGACAACCTCTGCACATTCCTGGATTGCATCCTTCCTGGCAGGTCGCTCCTACAAGGTGGTGTGGAGAGGGTCTGTGTCTGCACCATGGGATCTCACTAATGGTGTCCCCCAGGGCTCGCTTCTAGGCCCTCTCCTCTTTTCTCTTTACAAATCACCCGTCTCTGCCACTCGGCTCGGACCTACTCATGGTCTCTCCTATCATTGCTATGTGGATGACACTCAACTACACTTTTCCTTCCCCTGACACCCAGATGGCGACACATCTCTGCGTGCCTGGCAGATATCTCAGCTTGGATGCTGGCCCACCACCTCAAGATCAACCTCGACAAAACGGAGCTGCGCTTCCTACCGGGGAAGGCCTGCCCGCTCCAAAACCTCTCCATCATGGTTGACCACTCCATGCTGTCCCTCTTCCAGAGTGCAAATGTGACCCGTTTCAGGAAACTAGGTGTATGTTGCAAGTCACGGCTTCAGAAGAGAGCCATTTGAACTTTTTAAAATGTGTTTTTATCATAATGCGTTTTTTTGACAGAAATACCTTCTGGAACGTGAACTTTCATGTGCCTTAAAAACAAAGTGTTAATTTACGAGCCTTGTTGGCGAAGCCACATATAAAGCAGCAACCTTCCCACTAGCCATGATTGGCTGAGATAATGAGTGGGCTGAACATGTCGAAAAAGGAGTTCGGATTGGTCTGCCATATAGAAGGCTTCTGTTTATTTGAACTGGTGAGTCTGTGTTGGTAATCCTGTCAAACACTGCTTTTTTTATGTATCGTGTAGTGGAGCTGTATAAGTGTCTCTCTCCACTTTCTGGAGGATCGAGTTTTGAAATCAGTGGAATTAGAGTATGATAGCTAAAGAGAGGGAGAAAACACCTGTCTCCGGATTACATCTTCAAACTAAGGGCAACCCTGGCATGACATCCGTGACAGGGAGACGCGTCCATCATGCATGATGATGTATACGGGTAAGATAGTCTAGTGTTAGCTAGCTACCATTTCAGATATTACACATTTCAAATTTTGACAGAAAGTGGTTTCATTTCAAGCTAAAGTGTACTGTACTAGCTAGCTAACATTAGCTGGTTGGCTCCCTAGCTAACGTTATTTGTATGACGTTATTATTCGAATCCCAGAAATGTTTGCTTTGCTAGTTAGAGCCTAATGTTAGCTAGCTAACAATGAACCTGGTTGGTTAGCTCCCTGCAGATTCATGCAGGGTAGTAATGACATGATTTGACAATATGTTCATTGTTGTTTAACTAGCTAATGTTAGCTGGCTGACTCGTTAGCTAACGTTACATGACATGTGTGATCTTACACGTTGTTTACCTAGCTAGGTTCATTGTTTACTTAGCTAGCTAGCTACACGTCTTAAGCTAAAGTGTACAACACCAGTTGAATATGGCCAGTGTGTCACGACTTCCGCCGAAGTCGGTCCCTCTCCTTGTTCGGGCGGCGTTCGGCGGTCGACGTCACCGGTCTTCTAGCCATCGCCGATCCACTTTTCATTTTCCATTTGTTTTGTCTTTGTTTTACACACCTGGTTTCAATCCCAATTTTTTGGGCAAAAAAGCGTAAGGAATTTGTTGCCCGCAGAGCTGGTTAGGATGTTTTCATGTTATCCGAGGTAAACAAACCATCGGCCAGAGCATCAAGTGTGTGCTCTGAACGCTCTGACAGCGAAACGAGATGGGTGGGGCTAAAGCTTAAGAGGGTGTGAACGATGCTGAATGGGTGTAGACAAAGAGCTCGTCACTAGATACCAAAACATTCAAAAGCCATTTTCTAAAAAGTGAGTTTACAAGTTTATCAACTTTCAAAGCAGAATTACTTTCCCATTGTTCCTCAAAATTAAGTGTATGATATACCATTTTGTAGCTCTGACTGTCTACTTTTATCCAATGTAAAAAGCACAATTTCAAATTTTGCTACATAAGACCGAATCCAGGTTGTGAGTCACAAATAACCTCGTTGTGTCGTTCTCTGCAAACATCAAAACAGGTTCATGCTCTACAACATTCATAGAGTATGACCTTTCCTCACACAGGAAGTGGCGTAGGTCCTAATCCAGGAACTTTGCATCTCCCGTCTAGACTACTGCAACTCTCTGTTGGCTGGGCTCCTCGCTTGTGCCATCAAATCTCTGCAACTTATCCAGAATGCCGCAGCCCGCCACGATTGTGATGTGTTGTTGTCTCACCTAGCTATCTTAAGGTAAATGCACTACTTGTAAGTAATTGTGGATAAGAGTGTCTGCTAAATGTCTAAAATGTATATCTCTCAGGTGGCTAAGCTGTTGTTGAAGTTTGAGGCGGATGTAAATGTGAGTGGGGAGGTGGGAGACAGACCGTTACACCTGGCAGCTGCCAAGGGCTTCCTCAGCGTCGTGAAACTGCTGCTGGCAGAGGGGAGCAAGACTGAAGGTGAGAGTTAGTGCCGTAGGTCTAGGAGCTACATGGTACATGCTTGAGTTTCACTGTGTCTGTAAACATGCTCTCAATACATTCCACGGTTCAGGTGATATACTGTTTATCTTGATGGGACGTGCGCTTGAGTGGGGAACATTAAGATGTAACTGCATAGTGGACCTGATGTTCATTATGGTCTACCGGTACTTACCATCATGTTTATCTACAAGTCACACAACGACTCAGTGGATTTATTCATGGGTTCAGCAAAGTGTTCAAAGTTGTGAATGGTTTTAGTAAGGAAATTACTAGCTTATTTAAAGTTGCCCAACCAGAGAACAACTCAGTCCTTCTTCCTCCACAGTGAATGCTCAGGACAATGAGGACCACGTCCCGCTCCACTTCTGTGCCCGTTTCGGCCACCATGAAGTGGTCCACTTCCTGTTGCAGGGCAACTTTGAGCTACAGCCTCACTCCGTCAACATCTATGGAGACACCCCTCTCCACCTGTGAGTTAACTAATGATACAGTACATCATAATGATAAGAACATCTGGGGTGAAACCATTTAGAGTACAACACGGGGGAAATAGACAGAGAATGATGTCACTGGCTCATGTCAGTACCCTCTGAGGAGTTCAGCAGCAGATTGAACTCTACAGGGGCTGTATGTATCAAGTGTCTCAGAGTTGGAGTGCTGATCTAGAATCTGCCCCCGCCATCTATGTAACCGTTATTCATTGTGATCTTAACTGAAAGTCAAAACTGATCCTAAATCAGTGCTCCTACTCTGAGACACTTGATCACTAAGGGATTTACATGATCCACCCACACCAAAACAGTCATGATGAAGGCACGACAATGCCTCTTCACCCCCAGGAGGCAGAAAAATGTTGGCATGGGCCCGCAGATAAGACTTCTAAATAGATAAGAGTCCACAAAATAGCTACCCTGACTATCAGCATTGACCCTCTTTTGCAGTAACTCTTTTGACTCATCACATACACTGCTGCTACTGTTAATGATCTATCTTGTTGCATAGCCACTTTACCCCAGCCCATATCTACCTCATACCCCTGAACATCGACTTGGTACTGGTTCCCGTGTATATAGCAAAGTTATCTTTACTCATTGTGTATTTATTCCTCGTGTTATTATTTTTTCTATATTTTTCTCTCTGCATTGTTGGGAAGGGCCCGTAAGTAAGCATTTCACTGTTAGTCTACACCTGTTATTTACAAAGCATGTGATAAATAAAGTGTGATTTGATACATATGGCCCCTGGTCTTTTTCACTGAGACTGATAAAAGCTACTATGATCTCCTTATGTGTCTAGATGTATCTGCAACTCATTGCGCCTGTGTTCCACAGGGCCTGCTACAATGGCAAGTTTGAGGTGGTGAAGGAGATAGTGCAGCTGTCAGGCACAGAGAGTCTGTCCAAGGAGAACATATTTAGCGAGACCGCCTTTCACAGGTAATAACCCTAGTGTACCCCAATGAGTTACCTTCTCCGTCTGTACTGGTCCAAGATAACAGCAGTGTCTACCTCTCTCCACAGTGCCTGCACCTATGGGAAGAGTCTGGAGATGGTCAAGTTCCTGCTCGGTCAGAACGCCATGAGCATCAACCATCAGGGCCGAGACGGACACACAGGTGGCTATGTCTCCTTGTTACCTAATCTAGGGCCAGGAGGTTTTCCCTGGCCAGGTCACGCGATCAGACCCTAATGTTAAAGTATGACTGAGGCCAGGAGTTTTTGTTGACCAGAACTGAAGAGGAAAAGCTCTTGGCCCTACAAATAACATCTAAACCACCCGAGAGCACTTAATAAGATCTAGTTCCAATTCAAATTTGTTTGAACACGACCTTGACAATTGGCAAGGACTTCTAAACCAGCCGAAAGCACTCAATAAGTTCAAGTTCCAACTTTGTTATCCCAGAGGGAAATAAGTTTTGCAACAATAGTCATACATAAAAAACGACTTTGACAATTGGCAAGGACTTCAACACAAATAAGGTCCATATGAATGGAAGAAGAGCGGTTGATCTGACTGCTTAGGCTAATAAACTTTGAACCCTGTCACTATCTCTGTAGGTCTGCACAGTGCATGTTTCCACGGCCACATACGTCTGGTCCAGTTCCTGTTGGACAGCGGGGCTGACATGAACCTGGTGGCCTGTGACCCCAGCCGGTCCAGTGGGGAGAAGGAGGAGCAGACCTGCCTCATGTGGGCCTATGAGAAAGGTATGTCAGTGATGGACACATGGGTCTGTCTAATGGGAGGCCAAAGACAAAGCTGTATTTCAGAAAGGCTAGATTTTGTAAATAGAGCTGAGATGATAACATTTTTACTAGATCTCTTTTTCACAGATGATTGACTTTGCTTGAATTGTGAGGAGGATGGTTTGTAACTTTCAGAGATTTGGCGTTGCTAGGAAACCTTGACAGTACTGTACACTGAGTAACTGTTTGTAATTGATTTTACTCTCCCACACTGTCACCCTACCCCTGTCTCAGTAAGAATAAATAGTGAGAGTATAAGTAATAGTAGTGACTGTGTACTACATAGTAGTAGTAGTGACTGTAGTACTGCCCAGTAGTATTAGTAGTCGTTGGCATACATGTAGTAGTGACTGTACTATTACCCAGTAGTAGTCAGTGGGGAACCATCAGGGCCCTCTACGCCCTCAGAGAGGGCCTAAGGATAGATACACATCTGTATATATTTTTATATATTATAATTTGTAATTTTGTTTTCATTGATTTAATATTTTTGTTGCCTTAATTGTAATGATCTTCCTATTGAATTTCTTCAGTTTGTGTTGGAAAAAGAAGGGTTATTAATATCCAAGAGAAAAAATATCCAATCTGAATTTTTCTTTGGTAGTTTCTTGGTAGAAATAATCTAGCTGGGCTCAACACTCATTGGCTAGGCCCTCAGGCTTTGAATAGAAGGCACCAGCCAACGTCATTGACATTGACTTCAATTAGAGCAGCATTTTGGAATGACAGTAGAATCAACCAATCACAAATTGTCTTGTAATAGGTGGGACAATTGTATGATGCCTAAGTATACATCACTAATTCAGAGCCAATAGCGAGCCTTATCTTGTTTTGTCACGCTTGAGCCTAGCTAGCTGGCTAGCTTTTTGCAGTGAGTGTATGTAACGATGGCGATGGCAACTGCAGAGCGAGTAATCGAGGACAATGCCTGATTTGGTGCAACGAGGAAATAGTTTTGAAAGGCATTTTCCAGTTAATAATTATGAGCGCTATCCGTGGATAACCGGCTGTGAGCTGACAAAAAAGCTTTACTGTTGGAATTGCCTGCTCTTCAGCACTGATAATACTATAGCTCAACCTGGACGACTGGTTTCAAAGATTTAGCCTGTTAGACAAAGTCAGCACTTCGACTCCAAAACTCAACTTCACACCTGTGAGCTACAGTGAGTTTTAAAACATTTGGGGAAACAAGTGTAGACCTTCTTCTCAACAAGCCGTGGCGCAATGAGACACTTGCTCACAATGATAAAGTCAGGCACAACAGGGAGATTCTAAAGCGCCTTATTCATACGGTTGTGTTTTTAGGAAAGCAAGAATTGGCGTTCAGAGGACATGATGAGGGTAAGGAATCAGCTAATAAGGGAAACTTTTTGGAAATACTGGATTTCTTGGCTGAGTATGGCAGCATGTTAAACTGCCATTTGGCTAAGGCTACCGTGTTCACAGGCACTTCCAGCAAAATCCAAAATGACCTGATACATGCAGTCGCGAATGTAATGACAGATGTCATGAAGGAGGAATTGAAAAAGCACTCCTTTGTAACCATCATGGTTGACGAGATGACAGACATCAGCATTGAAGCCCAAATGTCTTATGTGTTGCGTTACTCTACCGATGGTGGTGAGAAGGAAAGGTTTTTCAAATTTGAGGATGTAACTGAGGATAAAAGGGCAGAAGCGGATGCTGCCCGAATTATCAGCTTTTTAGAGGAGTGTGAATGCACGGCCAAAGTTGTGGCACAGTGTTACGATGGGGCCGCAGTGATGGCCTCTTCTATAAACGGAGTACAAGCCAAGGTGAAAGAAACTATCCCGCAAGCGCTGGTGATGTCACAAGGTGCTGGTTAACTAAAAGAATGCAAGATTTTTTTCTTCTCATCTTCGTGGCCTAGCAGCGTTTTTCTCAAGATCTGTCAAACGAACAAAACTACTGGATGAAATATGCCAGCGAAGACTACCCAGAGTGGCGCCAACACGATGGAACTTCTCCTCACGCTTAGTTTGCACTGTGTAGGGAGAAAAAGTGGAACTCATTAAACTATTTGAATACATAGTGGACCATCACAATGACTCATAGTGGACCATCACGATGAATCCAAGATGGCGTAGCAGTGTAGGCGTGTTTCGTTTCGTCCTCTCGTGTACTTTTGTATTTTTCGTATTTTTTGTATATATATATTTTTTTAATTCTATCTCCTTTCGATTTTTAATTCGATTATACCTTCCGGTAACCTACCTCACCCAATGTGATACGGAATCGCTATTATTTTTTAACTTTGGAACACATTCAAGAACCCCCAGTAGCTAACCAGCTAATCAGCTACAAGCTATTTAGTCATTTTTAGCCACTGCTAGCAGCTTTTACCTTCTGCACAGACACCAGCCCTGTTATTAGCCTGGATATTACTCACCAATTTACCAGCATCGGACTGTCTCTCCACAACAACGCCGGATTCCTGCCGTAATCCCTGAACCACTACTTCTGATCCTCACAGCTAGCTTGCAGCTAGCGCCACTGCCACGAAGCTAGCACCAGTTAGCAAACAAAATTCTACAATACCTCTTTCGCCATCTGGCTTGGATTCTCTACGCAGACGACACCATTCTGTATACTTCTGGCCCTTCCTTGGACACTGTGCTATCTAACCTCCAAACGAGCTTCAATGCCATACAACACTCCTTCCGTGGCCTCCAACTGCTCTTAAACGCTAGTAAAACCAAATGCATGCTTTTCAACCGTTCGCTGCCTGCACCCACACGCCCGACTAGCATCACCACCCTGGACGGTTCCGACCTAGAATATGTGGACATCTATAAGTACCTAGGTGTCTGGCTAGACTGCAAACTCTCCTTCCAGACTCATATCAAACATCTCCAATCCAAAATCAAATCTAGAGTCGGCTTTCTATTTCGCAACAAAGCCTCCTTCACTCACGCCGCCAAACTTACCCTAGTAAAACTGACTATCCTACCGATCCTCGACTTCGGCGATGTCATCTACAAAATAGCTTCCAACACTCTACTCAGCAAACTGGATGCAGTTTATCACAGTGCCATCCGTTTTGTTACTAAAGCACCTTATACGACCCACCACTGCGACCTGTATGCCCTAGTCGGCTGGCCCTCGCTACATGTTCGTCGTCAGACCCACTGGCTCCAGGTCATCTACAAGGCTATGCTAGGTAAAGTGCCGCCTTATCTCAGTTCACTGGTCACGATGGCTACACCCACCCGTAGCACGCGCTCCAGCAGGTGTATCTCACTGATCATCCCTAAAGCCAAAACCTCATTTGGCCGCCTTTCCTTCCAGTTCTCTGCTGCCTGCGACTGGAACGAATTGCAAAAATCTCTGAAGTTGGAGACTTTTATCTCCCTCAACAACTTTAAACATCTGCTATCTGAGCAGCTAACCGATCGCTGCAGCTGTACATAGTCCATCGGTATATAGCCCACCCAATTTACCTACCTCACCCCCATACTGCTTTTATTTATTTACTTTTCTGCTCTTTTGCACACCAGTATCTCTACTTGCACATGATCATCTGATGATTTATCACTCCAGTGTTAATCTGCTAAATTGTAATTATTCGATTTATTGCCTACCTCCTCATGCCTTTTGCACACATTGTATATAGATTCTCTTTTTTTCTACCATGTTATTGACTTGTTTATTGTTTACTCCATGTGTAACTCTGTGTTGTTGTCTGTTCACACTGCTATGCTTTATCTTGGCCAGGTCGCAGTTGCAAATGAGAACTTGTTCTCAACTAGCCTACCTGGTTAAATAAAGGTGAAATAAAATAAAAAATAAAAAAAAATAAAAAACTCTGATGAAGACACTGTTCACAGCGCAGATTGATACATGATGCACCTGACAAGCTTCGAGTTCAGCTTCCTGCTATCCACGTTCTATTCCATATTTGCATACTCCGACGGGCTGTTTGGAATATTGCAGAACAGGGAGTTTGACATGCAGTTCTGCTTGTCCAGGGTGGATGACTTCTGCAACACCACAGAGAGGGAAAAAGTAAAATTTGATTCCATCTACGAGGACACTGTGAGTGAGACCGGAGTACCAAGGGGGCGCAGGACACATATGCAAGGAGACATTCGCGGGCAGTACCAACAGCTACACAGTGCGATCATCGACAACATTGTCACTCAGCTAAGAAACAGGTTCAATGACCATGAAAAGCTCATGTTCCTTGCCCTCCTTGACCCACAAAAGTTCCCAATATATAGGGAAACGCCAAACTTTCCAAACGCTGCGTTCTCAAGTCTCGAGGAAAGCTATGGCCCTAATTTTGATTTGCCGCGGCTTTAAACAGAACTCACAGTTATGTACTCAATGTCTGACTTCGAGGGTAAGAGCCCGGCTGATCTGCTCCACTTTCTACAGCAGAAGAGACTAATTGATAGTATGCACCAATTGTATCTTCTTACCTGTCTAGTTTGGACCATTCCAGTGTCCACTGCATCAGTAGAAAGAACATTTTCTGCACTAAAAAGGATCAAGACATATTCCAGGAACACCACTGGACCGGCCCCGACTGTCAGCCCTGGCTTTGATCTCAATCGAAAAATAACTTCTTTCGGATTTAAAATCAAGCTATATGAACCTGCCATTGCCCATTTCATAAAGAAGGACAAGAGAATGGATTTTGTTTTTAAATGTTTAACCTTTATTTAAATAGGCAAGTCAGTTAAGAACAAATTCTTATTTTCAATGATGACCTAGGAACAGTGGATTAACTGCCTTGTTCAGGGGCAGAACGACAGATTTTTACCTTGTCGGCTCGGGGGATTCAATCTTGCAACCTTTCTGTTACTAGTCCAACCCTCTAACCACTATGCTACCTGCCTAGTGGTATAATGGTGACTATTTCAACTTTAGATCACTGGTTGTGTGGTAAAAACATAGGTAATGACGTTGCAATTGGAAATACTGGGTACATGACATTTCGTGTTGTGATGTATTTTTTTATTGTTGCATGCTGGAGATAGAACATCGAAATCAGCGCAACTTTTTTCTCTCTGACAGGATATCCTGTCCGTGGTCTTGAAACAATGTGAGTAGCTGTGTGGTTGAATTTATTCCGCCACTATTTGAGTGACTGTTTGTTTTGGCAAATGTTTCTTTGAAACGATGCAACCGTATTTTCTTCTAACGTGGTTCCTGCTTTCAATATTTGCAACCGTTGTGTACGTGTGCTGCTTCTGTGAGCCACAGCTGAGGCGTGGTGTAGGACCGTTTGACCCTGTCATCAAAGAATTGCTTCTCCTACATAGGTTTGCAAAAGAAAGGTCTCAAGTCATGCTCTGGAAACACAGGCATCCGAGTTCTCTATCTATATGTATGACGTCAGATGTTTTTCCGCAACTGAGGGCCTAGCTCAAAATAGTTACGGTTCACCACTAGTGGTGGTGGTGGTGGTGGTGGTAGTAGTGGTAGTAGTAGTAGTAGTAGTAGTCGTCGTCAGATCAACATTATTCTCCCACCAGGGGGAAATTCATTTGGTCACATGCTTAAAAACACAGTACATGAAAACACAGAAACTACACAATATAATTAATTAACAGTACTATCGCTACACATTTAAAGTGAAAGTGCAATAAGCTGTAATCTCGAGGGACCAACAGACTATTTTACAGCCTAATGGATGTTGGAATAAAAGAGTCCCCATATCGATCTGTTTTGATTTTCTTTTGAAGAAGTCTCTTTCCTCTTGTCTGGCTGCTGCTGTGTCTGAATTTTGAGTGAAGGGGATGAGTACTGTCCTGTAAAATATTTTCAAGTTTTAGGAGAATGAGTTTTGTGTACAGGCTGATTCTTGATCTATACCAATTATCCTTCCCGCCATCTTAATCAAGCACTGAATCCTGACGTAGTCTTGCTCTCGCATGTTTCCAAACACACATATCAGACCAAAGGACAGCGCACTCTGACTCTGCAGGACAGATTTATAGAACATTTGTAAGATATGGCAGTCAACATTAAAATTGTTCAGTTTGCTGCATGTCAGAGGCTTGACAATCATTTCTGTACAGTGTGTACAGTATCGGTGAAAGTATGCAACCTTGAGGTGCTCCTGTATTCACTGTTCTAGATGTAGAGATGACGGAGGTAAACTTCACTTGTTGAGTACTGTTCACAAGGAAACTATTAATCCATTGATCAGTAGAGAGTTGACATCCAAATTCAACAGTTTATCCAGCAGTAGGTGGTGTTGGATGGTGTTGAACGCGCTACTGAAGTCAATGAATACAATTTTCACGAGGCTATTTGCCTTATCTAAATGTTTGAAGATATTGTTCAGCATGACCAGTAACTCATCATCAGCACCTCTGGAGGCACGGTAGGCAAATTGGTTTGGGTCTAATTGGGATGAGAAACCAGAAAGAATTTGTTTTTGAATAATTTTCCAGGATCCAGTTGCAGAGGGAGGTGTTTAGTCCCATGATCCTTAGCTTAGTGATGAGCTTTGAGGGTACTATGGTGTTGAACGCTGAGCTGTAGTCAATGAATAACATTCTCACATAAGTGTTCCTTTTGTCCAGGTGGGAAAGGGCAGTGTGGAGTGCAATAGAGATTGCATCATCTGTGGATCTGTTTGGGCAATATGCAAATTGGAGTGGGTCTAGGGTTTCTGGGATAATGATGTTGATGTGAGCCATTACCAACCTTTCAAAGCACTTCATACAGGCGGCGACAAACGCGGAGATGCCCGGGACCATGGTAGTCCACAAAAAGTGTTGCCGCATAAAGGTCAGGGTCCGACGGGAGCCCAGCTGGCAGGCAAACCTGGAGGAATGGGCCCACTCCAGGACTGATGAGGGGACAGCGTCAGGCACAAACATCCGATTATCTGGCCCCCACCCACGGGGTTCGGCTGGGAACGCTGCACCTCACAGACGTGCTTCCCTATTCCCCAGCTGAATGGTGTCGCCAGACATGAGGTGGGAAGGATGGTCTCGGGGTCCGAGGGTGTAGCCATGGGGCTATAGCGGCGTGACAGCCTGACAGCGCATCTGGCTTGATGTTCTTGGATCCTGGTCGGTAGGAGAAGAAGAAGTTAAACTGGGTGAAAAGCAGGGCCCACCTAGCTTGCCAGGAATTGAGACGCTTGGCGGTGCAGAGATATTCCAGGTTCTTGTGGTCCGTCCACACAATGAACGGATGTTCCGCCCCCTCCAACCAGTGTCTCCACTCCTCCAGCACCATCTTCATCGTGAGAAGCTCACGATTCCCCACATCGTAGTTCCTCTCCATGGCGTTGAGGCGATGGGAGAAGAAGGAGCAGGGATGTAACTTGAGGTCCAGGGCAGAACGCTGGGACAGGACAGCCCCCACTCCAACATCCGAAGCATCAGCCTCCATCACGAACTGACGGGACGGGTCAGGATGAACCAATATGGGAGCAGTGGTGAAGCGGTGCTTGAGGTCCCGGAACGCCCGGTCAGCAGTTGAGGACTATGTGAACGGAACCTAGTGAGAGCAGACAGGGGGGAAGCCAGGGTGCTGTAATCCTGGATAAAGCGACGATAGAAGTTGGAAAATCTCAGGAAACGTTGCAGCTGCACTCTAGACTTAGGCTGGGGCCATTCCACCACCGCTCTCACCTTCCCGGGATCCATCTGTACATGCCCTGCAGTGATGATGTAAGCAAGGAAGGGGAAGGTGTAGCGATGGAATTTGCATTTCTATGCTTCACAAAAAGCTGTTTCTCCAGGAGGCGCTGGAGTGCCTGCCGGACGTGGAGCACGTGTTATTGGGCTGAGTGGGAGAACAAGGATGTCATCGAGGTAGACGAAAATGAACTGGTTCAACATGTCGCTGGCACCAGCAGTTCAGACTATGAGGGGATTGTGTCGCTGGAGCCAAGAGAATCTCAATACCACGGGAACCTGAGAAGACTTAATCAGCATAAATTGGATTGCCTCGCTGTGGTTCCATGACACTCAGAGGTTGATGGGAGTGGTATTGTGAGTGACCCGGCCTTTAGAGTGCCCGTCCAGCACTCTAATGTCCATGGGAATGGAGAGGGGCTGAGTGGGGATGCCCAGCTTGGACGGGGTAGCGTCCAAAAAACTCATCTGCCCCAGAGTCGATGAGTATCTGGAGGGATTTCGACTGGTTCCCCCACAGCAGGATGGCATGGAAAGGGGTGCGAGTAAGGCGAGAGGAAAAGTTCACCGTATGGCCCACCAGAGTACTCGCCCCTTCTTGATGAGCCTGAGTTTTTAATGGGCAGGTAGCTCCGAAATGTCCCGTAGCTCCACATTCTAGACAACTCTGGGTGTGGAGTCGACGTAAGCACTCAGCCGGAGTCAATCTAGCCCTGCCCAGGTGCATGGACTCCGAAGGAGGTGAATTGGCAGCCCTCAGTGATTCGCGAGAGAACTCGGGGGATGTCGGGTTCACTCGGACATGTAGACTTCGGCGGTCTCCGGGATTCCTTGGAGACGAGGTGGGAATCGAGGGCGAACTAAGGTGACAGGGCACAGATTCCCTCTCCCTCCTACGCTCTCGAAGCCGTCCATCGATCCTGATGGTCATGACTATGAGGGAGTCAAGGTCCATGAGCAGCTCCCGGGCTGCGAGCTCATCTTTGATCACCTCCAATAATCCGTGAAGGAACATGTTGAACAATGCTTCTGGGTTCCAGGCCCTCTTAGCCACCAAAATGCGAAAATCCACCGCGTAGTCTGCCACACAACGGGAGTCTTGACGTAGCTGGAGCAGCTTACGAGCAGCCTCTCTCCCGGGCAATGAAGAATCAAACACTTTCTGAACTTCCGCCACAAACTCCTCTAGACTGAGGCAAATGTCGGACTTTTGCTCCCACACCGCCATAGCCCAGGCGAGTGCCCTCCCCATACATTTAGCATTATGATGTATGCTATCCTTGAACGGTCAGAGGGGAATGAAGAAGGCTGCAACTCGAAAATGAGGGATCACCGGGAGAGAAAAGCCCAGCAGGTTCCAGAATCTCCAGCGTAGGCGGGGTTCTCGGGACAGTGGGGTAGGCTGGGAGATTACTGGTGTGACCCGCTGCCCAGTAGGGAATTTACGGAATTGCTCCAGCAATGTATCAAACGCCTTGTAATGGCGTTCTGCCAGGGTATGGAGTCCCTCCATAAAACATTGCAGTATCTCCTCATGTCTTCCAATGGTGGCTCCTTGCAGGGAGACAGCATTATGGAGCTGGTCTGAGTCTGCTGGGTTGGTCAAGACCAGTTCGTACTATCAGAACTCAGGATAAAACCCAGATGCAGACAGCTAGAGTCACAGATGTTTATTGACCTAAACAGGGCGTAGGCAAAAGACAGGTCAAAGGCAGGCAGAGGTCCGTAATCCAGGGCAGAGTCAATAAGGTACAGAAAGGCAGGCAGGCTTGGGGTCAGGGCAGGCAGAATGGTCAGAACCGGGGTAACTAGGGAACAGAACTTGAGAAAGCAGGGAGACTTGAAAACAGGCTGATAAGACCTGACAAGACAAGACAAACTGGCGATAGACAAACAGAGAACACATGTATAAATACACTGGGGATAATGAGGAAGATGGGCGACACCTGGAGGGGGGTGGAGACAAGCACAAAAACAGGTGAAACAGATCAGGGTGTGACACTTTTGGCTTGTTGTTTTTAGGTATTGGGACAATCAGCAACTTCTTCCATAAATCTGCAATTATCCCACCGTTCAGTGACAGCTGGAACGGTAATGCGAGCTGGCCTGAAGTCTCTTGCTGCTGACGCCATCTGGACCATATGGTTTTCGTGGGTTGACACGTTGAAAGTATTGCTTGATGTCATTCACAGAGATCTGTATATCAACAGCTGGTATGCTGTCTATACTGTCCAAGGCCACTTTCTGCTGCGATGTAAAATCACACATGTCAAACCTACAGTAGAAACTGTTCAAATAATTTGCAAAAGCAAGGTCATTTTCAACGGTCTCTTTGGTTTGTATCCTGTGATGGTTTGTAGCCCTTGCCAGGCTTTCCTACTGTCCTTTAAAATGTTTTCTAATTTGTCTTTGCATGCTGCCTTGCACTCCATGAATTTGCTTTTCAGTTGCCTCTGAATATTTTTCCTTTCCTTTTTACTGCCACCTGATTTAAACACTTGTTTTTTCTGGACGAGGAGCTCATTAAATTCCAGAGTTACCCACGGTTTATTATTGGGGAAGATGTTGACTTTCTTTTGGGGAATAACGAGATCCTCACAGAAACAGATGTACTCAGAGACAGTATCCGCTGCCTCTTCCAGGTCATCGGAGCTGTCCGTCAGGGCCGCCCAGTCAGTGGACTCAAAACAGTCCTGGAGGGCTTTCAGTCGCTTCAGGAGTCCAGCATTTAATCTCCACCTTTTTAGCCTTCTCTCGCTGCAGACGCGCTTTGTAGACTGGGATGAGCTAAACCATGTTATGATCCGAACCCCCAAGTTTGTGTAGTGCCTTAGAAAAATACGCACCTGGGATGTTACCATAACAGAGGTCCAGACAGACTTCACCTGGGATGTTACCATAACAGAGGTCCAGACAGGCTAAATTTTGGGTAGGACATGTAACATATTTCTGATATGATGGTAAGTGTTCAGATAGATTGCACATTTTAAAGTCTCCCATGGTTAGCTTTACTGCTTCAGGTAAAGCTTCAGGACTACCTGGCCCGATGACTCCTTGCTGTCCCCAGTTCACCTGGTCGTGCTGCTGCTCCAGTTTCAACTGTTCTGCCTGCGGCTATGGAACCCTGGCCTGTTCACCGGACGTGCTACCTTGTCCCAGACCTGCTGTTTTCGACTCTCTCTCTCTACCGCACCTGCTGTCTCTAACTCTGAATGATCGGCTATGAAAAGCCAACTGAAATTTACTCCTGAGGTGCTGACCTGTTGCACCCTCTACAACCACTGTGATTATTATTATTTGACCCTGCTGGTCATCTATGAACGTTTGAGCATCTTGGACATGTACTGTTATAATATCCACCCGGCACAGCCAGAAGAGAACTGGCCACCCCTCAGAGCCTGGTTCCTCTCTAGGTTTCTTCCTAGGTTCCTGCCTTTCTAGGGAGTTTTTCCTAGCCACCGTGCTTCTACATCTGCATTGCTTTCTGTTTGGGGTTTTAGGCTGGGTTTCTGTATAGCACTTTGTGACATTGACTGATGTAAAAAGGGCTTCATAAATACATTTGATTGATTGACTCTGTCTCAGCTTGGGATACAAGGTCATAAGTCACGTTGGCACCTATTTGGGTGTCAGTGAAGGGGGGTTATGTAAACAATAAATAGTCAGACCTGATTTATTTTCCGTGGCAGGTAGTATGGTCATAGTTTAATGTCTTTAGTACAGACCTGGTGCTTAGTTGTAATATTGGCAGTATTGCAATATTTCTCGTTGATAAATGCACAAACTCCACCACCTTTTCTCTTACCAGAGTTGATGTTTCAGTCCATTCTAACAATTGTGTAGCCATCCAGCTCCACAATGGAGTCGGGATCCTGTTCCGTAAGCCAGGTCTCAGATAGACAGATCAGGCAGGATTGTTGGTACTCTGAGAGGTGTTGGGTACAAGCCCGTAGATCCTCAGTCTTATTCCTTATGCTTTGTACATGTCCATCCATAATAGATGGAAGAGGTGTTCTGAAGGGCTGTTTTTTAATCAGATTCTGAATTCCCCCTCTACCGCCACACTTCCTTGGTTTAGATGTCTTTTCTTGGGAAAATGTTGATTTATTAATTGTGGTATTCCATTGCAGTGTAGACTTGCAGCAAAGGGTCGGAGATTAAGCAGGACATCTCTAATGTATGATATCCGCGGTTGCGGCTTGCTGTATACATCGAAGGTTAGATTGACAGCTTGTTTGGTGCGTTTCACAACAACAACAAAAAAGATTAAAACTAACAGCCAAAGTACTGCTATTTGCCTCATTATTAGTTATCCGATTGATTAACATTAGAAACTTGGTTGATTGAGGTGAATCTCAATTTTAAAACCCTTTAGACAAAAAAAATTGTAGTAGTAATCATACATGTAGTAGTAGTAATCATACATACAGTAGTAGTAGTAGTCATACATGTAGTAGTAATCATACATACAGTAGTAGTAGTAGTCATACATGTAGTAGTAGTAATCATACATACAGTAGTAGTAGTAGTCATACATGTAGTAGTAGTAATCATACATACAGTAGTAGTAGTAGTAGTCATACATGTAGTAGTAGTAGTAGACACTGCAGTAGTAGCACTACTAATGGTGACTTTGGTAGATGGGTATAATGCGGTAATAATGGGTTTGTTTATAGTGAATGCCACCGTATCAACCCTGTCTGTATATCCCTGTATCTGTGACCCTGTCCCGGTGTCCCTACCCCAGGTCATGATACCATCGTCACTCTGCTCAAACACTACAAGCGTCCCCTGGACGACTCCCCATGTAACGAGTACTCTCAGCCTGGCGGAGGTGAGTGGGAGAGGAGGGGATCACTGGTGCACTTTGACTTCAAGGCCCTAACATCTAGGGCCATCTCATAGGGTGAATCTCAATTGTATTGGCTTGATTCCTCATGTTCTCTCTACTTACCGCCTTCTCAAAACGCATTGGAGGAGAAGGTCAGAGTGGAGGAACCTCTGATATTCTTCTCTAATACGTTTTAAGGAGCCAAGGAGAGAGGATGTAAGGAATTAAGACAATTGAGAGAACAAATATTCTCTTTTTGATGCTATACTGTATGTCTTTGCTATGCCATATAATGTACATCTAATGCTATGTATCTTTAGGAGAGGCCAACAAAGGAGAGGATGTTGACTATAAACATTAGTAATGTTCAAAGATAACACCTCACCAAGATGTTAGAATACAACACAAGTAAATGTTATTTTCAAACAATGAATAAATAATAGGTCTACAAAGGAGAGAATGTTGACTATTAATTAACATGTGTAATGTTCAAAGTGCAAGATAACACCTCACCAAGATTGCTGACTACATACAACAATGTACATGTGATAATCTAAAAGAATAAAGATTGAGCAGAAACATGGGCCATTTTCTTCATCCTTTCAGATGGGTCCTACGTGTCTGTGCCGTCCCCCCTGGGCAAGATCAAAAGCATGACCAAAGGTACTGGAGTAAAGTGAAGCACATGACACGCTGCATCCTGCATCATCCAAGCAACACTTCACATCACTGTCAGCTGACAGTGACATGCTCACTGGTTACTGTTGCTATGGGACTTATTAGAGTTTGTCTCCTATATATGATTATATGGTCATCGACAATAGCAAACAACAGGCCAATGTTAAAAAATAAAAATAACAACAACAAAAAGAGAGAAAAAAGCTCACTGGTTACTGTTGCTATGTGACTCAGGTAGGGCTGACCCCATTTAGTCGACTGGTCGATTGTTTGGTGGATAGGCTGTTGCTCGACCAAGATTTCTTTAGTCGAGCATTAGCAAAAAATGTAATAAATCATATTGTGTACAAGACACCTGTCTGATTGGCGCCTGTCTGAGTGGACTGATCCATTGAGATGACACAGTCCATCACTCCAAGACATGTGCTACTGAAATTGTATATGGTTATATTACATAAGAACAATGACTCAACACTAAGAAAAATTATATTATTTTATAACAAATGCGCTTTCTCCCGCATTGGATAGTGGTCGCTGTCCGCGGTTCAGAAACACATCAGTGTGCTGTTGAATTGCCGCCTTTTTCTTGACTATGTTGCTATGTGCATAATAGCAACGTTAAACAGCACATTGGTGTTGAGAACAATGTGGTGGAGGCAGCAGCAGAATAAGGAGATGAGAAAACAGCCCTTGCCTTATTGTCTAAGAAAGGTATTCCCAAACTGGGGTCCGCGCAAACTGGTGTCCACGCAATGCCGTCGGGGTACGCCAAATAAAAATGTGATTCAATTTTTTTATCACATTTTCAAACCGTCCATTTAGTAAGGCTTGCGTCCATAGAGACACATACCAGCTCTACTGGTAGTACTGCTACTACCAGCAGTACTACAGCAGTACTACACCTGCACCTGTTGACGACACAAGTTGTTCTGCTTCCACGAGCACATCCAATGCTAGCATCAGTAACTACATTTGTTGTTAGCTCAGCTAGCATGGACACTGACAGTTGTGAATCTGATGGAGCCGAAGAGCTACTGACCCCTTACCCGGGAAAGCACCGAACAACAGACAGGGACGTTGGACCATCGAAGAGGCGCAAATATGATGTGAACTACATTGATTTGGGGATCACTTACACTACCGTTCAAAAGTTTGGGGTCACTTAGAAATGTCCTTGTTTTTGAAAGAAAAGCTAATTTTTGGTCCATTAAAATAACATAAAATTGATACAGTGTAGACATTGTTAATGTTGTAAATCACAATTGTATCTGGAAACAGCTGATTTTTAATGGAATATCTACATAGGCGTACAGAGGCCCATTATCAGCAACCATCACTCCTGTGTTCCAATGGCACGTTGTGTTAGCTAATCCAAGTTTATAATTTTAAAAGGCTAATGGATCATTAGAAAACCATTTTGCAATTATGTTAGCACACCTGAAAACTGTTGTTCTGATTAAAGAAGCAATAAAACCAGCATTCTTTAGACTAGTTGAGTATCTGGAGCATCAGCAGTTGTGGGTTCGATTACAGGCTCAAAATGGCCAGAAACAAAGAACTTTCTTCTGAAACTCGTCAGTCTATTCTTGTTCTGAGAAATGAAGGCTATTCCATGCGAGAAATTGCCAAGAAACTGAAGATCTCGTACAATCTGTGTACTACTCCCTTCACAGAACAGCGCAAACTGGCTCTAACCAGAATAGAAAGAGGAGTGGGAGGCCCCGGTGCACAACTGAGCAAGAGGACAAGTACATCGGAGTGTCTAGTTTGAGAAACAGACGCCTCACAAGTCCTCAACTGGCAGCTTCATTAAATAGTACCTGCAAAACACCAGTCTCAATGTCAACAGTGAAGAGGCGACTCCGGGATGCTGGCCTTCTATGCAGAGTTGCAAAGAAAAAGCCACATCTCAAACTGTCCAATAAAAATTAAAGATTAAGATGGGCAAAAGAACACAGACACTGGACAGAGGAACTCTGCCTCGAAGGCCAGCATCCCGGAGTCGCCTTTTCCTACTTCTGTTGCCTGTTTGAGTGTTTGTTTAACAGCCTACTGATTCCGTGAACACCAAGCCTCAAGCAACTACATGTGAACTAAACAATTCCACAAATTCATCTGTTTTTAATCTTTGCTTTACTGTAATAAAGGCGTTACACTTTTTTTTCCATTTGAACAGCCTCTCTGGTATTAATTATAATTATTTAGTGTTGTTTAACTTTTTATGGCTAACTTTTTTATGGTATTGAGTAGCTCTGATTAAAGGTGCCCATTTCAAACGGCCTCGTACTCAATTCTTGCTCGTACAATATGCATATTATTATTACTATTGGATAGAAAACACTCTCTAGTTTCTAAAACCGTTTGAATTATATCTGTGAGTCAAACAGAACTCATTTGGCACAGACTTCCTGACCAGGAAGTGGAAAGTCTGAAATCGAGGCTCTGTTCTTCTTCCTGCCTATACATGGGCATGATACGTAAGAGTCTACGTGCACTTCATAGACCTTCCCCTGGATGTCAAGAGGCTGTGAGAGAAGAAATTTAGTGTTTATCTTGGTCTGAATTGGAATACAAGCTCTTTGTATGACGTGTCCCTCATTTCCGGTACTCTTGGGAGCGCGAGGTGGACAGTGGGATTGCCTTCTGTTTAGCTGCCGTTATGGACGACTACTATCTCCGGCTTTGATTTTATTTGATACATGTGACCATATCATCGTAAAGTATGTTTTTTCAATATAGTTTAATCAGATTATTGAAATTTTTTCGGGAGTTTTGCCGTGTTCCGTTCTCTGACTTTGTTGACGATGGAGAGATCCGTGCCACTTGGCTAGTGCGCGTGCTAAATCAAGAGGGAAAGTTGCCGTTCTAAATCCAAACAACGATTGTTCTGGACAAAGGACACCTTGTCCAACATTCTGATGAAAGATCAGCAAAAGTAAGAAACATTTTATGATGCTATTTCATATATCTGTCGTACATGTGAACTAGTCGTGGGCGCCCAACGTTTGGGTACTCTAGCTATACCGAAGCTGCATATCGTAATGAAGTTATTTTTAGAATTCTAACACTGCGATTTCATTAAGAACTAATGGATCTATCATTTCCTATACAACATGTATTTTTTTGTTATGTTAATGAATAGCTATTTGGTCAGAATATGTGTGTCAGAAAAAGTGTCAGGAAAAATCCGGACATAGTGGGAAAAAGTAGCTAAGTTAGCACAATGTGTAACCATTGATTTCAGCTCTAAATATGCACATTTTCGAACAAAACATAAGTGTATGTATAACCTGATGTTATAGGACTGTCATCTGAGGAAGAAAATCAAGGTTAGTCAAAAATTATATATCTTTTGCTTGTTTGTTACGATCGCTTACTTTTGCTACTGGGAAATTGCTTGTGTTTTTGGCTATTGTGGTAAGCTAATATAACGCTATATTGTGTTTTCGCTGTAAAACACTTGATAAATCGGAAATATTGTCTGGAATCACAAGATGCCTGTCTTTCAATTGCTGTACACTATGTATTTTTCAGAAATGTTTTATGATGAGTATTTAGTTATTTGGCGTTGGTGTCTGTAATTATTCTGTCTGCTTTCGGTGCAATTTCTGATTGTAGCTGCAATGTAAACTATGATTTATACCTGAAATATGCACATTTTTCGAACAAAACATAGATTTATTGAATAACATGTTATAAGACTGTCATCTGATTAAGTTGTTTGTTGGTTAGTTTGGTTGGTTCTTGGTTAGTTAGGTTGGCTTTGTGCATGCTACCTGTGCTGTGAAAAATGTCTGTCCTTTTTTGTATTTGGTGGTGAGCTAACATAAATATACGTGGTGTTTTCGCTGTAAAACATTTAAAAAATCGGACATGTTGGCTGGATTCACAAGATGTGTACCTTTCATATGCTGTATTGGACTTGTTATTGTGTGAAAGTTAAATATTTTAAAAAAATATATTTTGAATTTCGCGCCCTGCACTTGAGCTGGCTGTTGTCATAAGTGTACCGACGTCGGGCTTGCAGCCATAAGAAGTTTTAAGCTGTTCCAAATTGTCAGAAAAATTATATTTATAACGATAATAACGCTCCTTTTTTGTGATCTCCTCCTTAATGTTATTATTATTATAATCATTATTATAATAATAAGTAATGTCATTATCATTAGTAGGCTTAGTATAGCAGCCTTGTATAACCACCATCGAGCTGTAGGCCTAAAACCACATCCTGTTTAGTCTAAATATCGTAACTTACTTAGGCCTATATTTCAATTCTTAAATAGGCTACTGTATCAATCAATCATTCATTTGTTCATGTCATCACACAGCATACGAGTCATTCATGATTTGAAATGCAATCAAGAATTTTAGTTTTCATATAAAATAAAGCAAACCTTAAATAATTAACTTAAACAATAAATAAAACGTTCCAATTCGGAAAATTGCATTCACTAATGAATGCGACTGCTTTTAGTCTTTGCTGTAATAAATGCTTAACAAAGAAAACATTACAACAGACTCTCTGGCACGCTTATAATGTATTGAGTGTTTACATTGTTCCAAACGCTCAGGGAAATGATATTGTATTCTATACAGCACCTGTTTGGCACACATAATATGCACGCAGCGCTTGCTCCATTCCTTATTTTTCTTGATCTCCAGTATTTTCCACAACTAGTCACATTTATTCCACACATCCGACTTCCCCTTTACCTCCTGAGCAACCAGTAAACATTCCCCCGTTTCGAGTTTATTTGTCACTTACTCTGCATCCATTTTGCTGTCACGTGTTCAGAGTTTGTAATAACCAATTTATTGTTGTGATTATGATATGCTATAGGCCAGGCCCTATTGTGTCCTATTCCGACGGAATTAGTTTTACTAGGGAAGGTCGGGTAAACATAATTATGTGTACGAGCACAAAACACCACATCTGTAATTTTAGTCCCGTCCCAATCTGCCATGTCATTCATTTTTACATGGCAGGAGAGAAACAATTCCAGCCAGATTAACCTTCTGTTTATTGGTGAACTCCAAGGTCTTCTGATAATACTAGTCCCGTGTGAATCGACATCCCTGTGTTTTGAGAAAAATATCTGAGTTTGACAAGTGTTGCTCGTGGATTGCAAAAGATCACAATAATTGATTGGATAAAATGTAACTAAGTGTCACATATAAGCTATATATGAATGGCCTACATCAACTTTCACAGTGAATGTTTTTGTTTATATATTTTGTCCGTATTAATTGAATATTGCCAAATGCATCAGTAAAACAAAATATTGTGCCTATTTAATGCAACCCTTGTCACGGCCGTTGAAAGAACTTGACCAAGGTGCAGCGTGGTGAGCATACATATTCCCTTTTATTAGGTGATCAAATCAAATTTATTTATATAGCCCTTCTTACATCAGCTGATATCTCAAAGTGCTGTACAGAAACCCAGCCTAAAACCCCAAACAGCAAGCAATGCAGGTGTAGAAGCACGGTGGCTAGGAAAAACTCCCTAGAAAGACCAAAACCTAGGAAGAAACCTAGAAAGGAACCAGGCTATGAGGGCTGGCCAGTCCTCTTCTGGCAGTGCCGTGGGGAGATTATAACAGAACATGGCCAAGATGTTGAAATGTTCATAAATGACCAGCATGGTCAAATAATAATAATCACAGTAGTTGTCGAGGGTGCAGCAAGTCAGCACCTCAGGAGTAAATGTCAGTTGGCTTTTCATAGCCGATCATTCAGAGTATCTCTACCGCTCCTACGGTAGACAAAACAATAAACAATACCAAACAACCGTGAAGCTTAAGGCTAAGTGCCACAAACAAAGTTAACTTCCCACCAAGACAGGTGGGAAAAAGGAATACCTAAGTATGGTTCTCAATCAGAGACAACGATAGACAGCTGTCCCTGATTGAGAACCCTACCCGGCCAAAACATAAAAATGCAAATAATAAAACAAAAGAACATAGAATACCCACCCCAAATCACACCCTGACCCAACCAAATAAAGACATTTAAAGGATCTCTAAGGTCAGGGCGTGACAACCCTTGCTTTTAATAGATCACAAAGCAGCATACAACTAACCTAAACGTTTGAAATTATAAATTCACTTTCTCATCTAAAACCTTTAAAAATGTAACTGTTTAGCTCACATCTGGGGGCATTTAGGAAGTACTGCAGATCACTAAAATATCCTAATGATTATGATCACACTTTATCAATTCAAATATTATGGCGACACTATACCAAAGATGGTTTGGTATGGTTTAGAAACTTGGGAACCAAGCTCAAGTTACCAGTGTAGCCCTATCACCTGGACATGTTGAAATACTGTATCTTCATGCCTAGAATAAAAACCTCCAGGCTTCCGTCAAAACTGTCAATTTATGGAAAATATATATTTAAAAAATTACAGGGGAGAAAATGAATCCCGTCCGAATCGTACTCTGGAATAACGGACATTCTGGAGTACTAATTAGATAACCAATGTTCTCTAATAATACTATTCCCGTGAGAATAGGTCTTTGGTCACGTACACGCGATGCATACATGTGTCCCGTTAAGAGGTTCAGGGAATCGGGACTGTTTTTCCTAAACAAATCAGGGATTTTGGTAACAGAACATTTCAGTCAGAAATTGTGTAATTACAGTGCATTCGGAAAGTATTCCCCTTGACAATTTCCAAATGTCGAAAAACTGTTTTCGTTATGGGGTATTATGTGTAGATTTAATCAATTTTAGAATAAGGCTGTAACGTCACAAAATGTGAAAAAAGGGAAGGGGTCTGAATACTTTCCGAATGCACTGTATCTTGCAGCTTCAGCAACACAGACAACGTGTTAAACACTTTGATGTTCTGTGGTGGTCGCTGCAGCAGGGAGGAGAGAGAGACAACGGGTGCTCGTCACGCAGTCACTCGCTGTCTTTTTTTACCACAGCGCAGCAAGTCTGAGCCAGGCCCGGCACAATCAAATCAATTGCTGGCCGGGCTCCCTCTAGTAATTTGTGTGTCTTAATTATTTAATCAAACAGTGTGCTAAAAGTATCAGACAAGCTCAGTGAATATAGTTGATTTGACTAAAACACATAGAATGGGTCAATGTTTGGAAAAATACAAGTTTTAAACAATTTCGACAAATCGACTTGTCAAATGAACAGACAACTCTTGTTCGACAAAGATTTAGTCGGGGACAGCCCTAGACTGAGTGTGTCTTTTAATTATGATCTGGTAATCAATATAGTAAACACCAGTGTCACGTTCCTGACCTGTTTTCTGTTGTTTGGTATGTGTTTATTGGTCAGGGCGTGAGTTTTGGGTGGGCAGTCTATGTTTTCTGTTTCTATGTTGGTTTTGGGTTGCCTGGTATGGCTCTCAATTAGAGGCAGGTGTTTGACGTTTCCTCTGATTGAGAGTCATATTAAGGTAGGTTGTTCTCACTGTTTGTTTGTGGGTGATTGTTTCCTGTGTCAGTGTTTGTTGCACCATACGGGACTGTATCGTGAGTTCGTTTTGTTTGTATTCAGTACTTGTTCGTTCGTTCTTCGTTGTATATAAGTTCGTAGTCCAGGTCTGTCTACTTCGTTTGTTGTTTTGTAAAAGTATCAAGTGTTCTTCGTGTGTTTAGTTTCGTCTTGTTATTAAAGTTCATTATGTATTCACAACCCGCTGCACGTTGGTCGAATCACTACTCCTCCTCTTCGTATGAAGAGGAGGAGGAACACCGTTACAGAATCACCCACCAAACCCAGATCAAGCAGCGGGTTAACGGACAGCAACGACAGCAGCAGTGGGTCAAGGAGGATTGGACATGGGAAGAGATTCTGGACGGAGAAGGACCCTGGGCAGAGCCAGAGGAGTGTCGCCGTCCCAAGGCGGAGCTGGAGGCATCTAAAGCGGAGAGGCGACGATATGAGGAGGCAGCACGGAAGCAAGGCTGGAAGCCCGCAAGTACAACCCAAAAATTTCTTGGGGGGGGGGGGGCTAAAGGGTAGTGTGGCGAAGTCAGGTAGGAGACCTGCGCCAACTTCCCGGGCTTACCGTGGAGAGCGAGAGTACGGGCAGACACCGTGTTACGCAGTAGAGCGCATGGTGTCTCCTGTACGTGTTCATAGCCCGGTGCGGGTTATTCCACCTCCCCTCACTGGTAGGGCTAGATTGAGCATTGAGCCAAGTGCCATGAAGCCGGCTCTACATATCTGGCCACCAGTACGTCTCCTTGGGCCGGCTTACATGGCACCAGCCTTACGCATGGTGTCCCCGGTTCGCCTACATAGCCCGGTGCGGGTTATTCCACCTCCCCGCACTGGTCAGGCGACGGGGAGCATACAACCAGGTAAGGTTGGGCAGGTTCAGTGCTCAAGGGAGCCAGTACGCCTACACGGTCCGGTATATCCGGCGCCACCTTCCCGCCCCAGCTCAGTACCACCAGTGCCTGCACCACGCACCAAGCCTCATGTGCGTCCTCAGAGCCCTGTACGCACTGTTCCTCCTCCACGCACTCTCCCTGTGGTGCGTGTCTCCAGCCCAGTGCCTCCAGTTTCGGCACCACGCAGCAAGCCTCCTGTGCGTCTCCAGAGCCCTGTACGCACTGTTCCTTCTCCCCGCACTCGCCCTGAGGTGCGTGCCCTCAGCCCGGTACCTCCAGTTCCGGTACCACGCACCAGGCCTATAGTGCGCATCGAGAGTCCAGTGTGCCCTGTTCCTGCTCCCCGCACTAGCCTTGAGGTGCGTGTCTCCAGTCCGGTACCACCAGTTCCGGCACCACGCACCAGGCCTACTGTGCGCCTCAGCGGGTCAGAGTCGGCCGTTTGCCCAACGCCTTCTGCACTGCCTGTCTGCCCAGCTCCGTCTGAGCCATCTGTCTGCCCAGCGCCTTCTGAGCCATCTGTCTGCCCAGCGCCTTCTGAGCCATCTGTCTGCCCAGCGCCTTCTGAGCCATCTGTCTGCCCAGCGCCTTCTGAGCCATCCGTCTGCCCAGCGCCTTCTGAGCCATCCGTCTGCCCAGCGCCTTCTGAGCCATCCGTCTGCCCAGCGCCTTCTGAGCCATCCGTCTGCCACGAGCCATTAGAGCCGCCCGTCTGTCCCGAGCCATTAGAGCCGTCCGTCAGTCAGGAGCCGCTAGAGCCGTCCGTCAGTCAGGAGCTGCCAGAGCCGCCAGCCAGTCAGGAGCTGCCAGATCCGCCAGCCAGTCAGGAGCTGCCAGAACCGCCAGACAGTCAGGAGCTGCCAGAGCCGCCAGCCAGTCAGGAGCTGCCAGAGCCGCCAGCCAGTCAGGAGCTGCCCTACAGTCATGAGCTGCCCTACAGTCATGAGCTGCCCTTCAGTCATGAGCTGCCCTTCAGTCATGAGCTGCCCTCCAGTCATGAGCTGCCCTCCAGTCATGAGCTGCCCTCCAGTCATGAGCTGCCCTCCAGTCATGAGCTGCCCTCCAGTCATGAGCTGCCCTACAGTCATGAGCTGCCCTACAGTCATGAGCTGCCCTACAGTCATGAGCTGCCCTACAGTCATGAGCTGCCACTCAGTCATGAGCTGCCACTCAGTCCGGAGCTGCCACTCAGTCCGGAGCTGCCACTCAGTCCGGAGCTGCCACTCAGTCCGGAGCTGCCACCCAGTCCGGAGCTGCCACTCAGTCCGGAGCTGCCATTAGTACAGAGTTGTCCCTCTGTCCTAAGCTACCTCTCTGTCCGGAGCTACCTCTCTGTCCTGAGCTACCTCTCTGTCCTGAGCTACCTCTCTGTCCTGAGCTGTCTCCTCTATGTAGGAGGGGCCTTAGTGAAGGTTCCTGGACCATGGTCGGGGGCGAGGGTCGCCACTCAAAGGACGCTAAGGAGGGGGACAAAGACAGTGGTGGAGTGGTGTCCTCGTCCACCGCCGGAGCCGCCACCGCGGACAGATGCCCACCCAGACCCTCCCCTTGAGTTGTAGGGGTGCGCCCGGAGTTCGCACCTTGAGGGGGGGGTTCTGTCACGTTCCTGACCTGTTTTCTGTTGTTTGGTATGTGTTTATTGGTCAGGGCGTGAGTTTTGGGTGGGCAGTCTATGTTTTCTGTTTCTATGTTGGTTTTGGGTTGCCTGGTATGGCTCTCAATTAGAGGCAGGTGTTTGACGTTTCCTCTGATTGAGAGTCATATTAAGGTAGGTTGTTCTCACTGTTTGTTTGTGGGTGATTGTTTCCTGTGTCAGTGTTTGTTGCACCATACGGGACTGTATCGTGAGTTCGTTTTGTTTGTATTCAGTACTTGTTCGTTCGTTCTTCGTTGTATATAAGTTCGTAGTCCAGGTCTGTCTACTTCGTTTGTTGTTTTGTAAAAGTATCAAGTGTTCTTCGTGTGTTTAGTTTCGTCTTGTTATTAAAGTTCATTATGTATTCACAACCCGCTGCACGTTGGTCGAATCACTACTCCTCCTCTTCGTATGAAGAGGAGGAGGAACACCGTTACAACCAGGCTAATGATAATCTGTTGACTGACTGATGGTCAGTTATATCTTTTCCTAGTTTAGCCTACCTGATATCTGTTTGTTTTTGCCAAATTTCTTGATCATTGATCACTTGATTCAAAATTAGATTTAAATGACCTTGAACATTTTACTATCTCTCTTTAGAAAAGGCAGATGTTCTTCTCCTCCGGGCCAGCCTCCACTCAAGCTTCCAACTGCAGCTCTCTGACCTGGAGTTCAATGAGATCATTGGTTCAGGTATTACGGACAGATTCAACCTTATACTGTTTTCCTTAACAACATGCTTTATGCACATACAGACTATATTGAATAGTAGAATATATTTGCTACCCACAGGCTCCTTTGGAAAGGTCTACAGAGGCAAGTGTAAGGACAAGGTCGTTGCCATCAAAAGGTAGCTAAGCCTAAGGATTAACATCACTTACATTGGTTAGCACTGTTCTTGGCTCGCAAAACGAATGAAAATACTAACAACTAAAATACAACATAAAATGCTAAAATACAAACTACTTAAACACAAACTACTAAAATATTAAATAAAATGCTAAGACACAAATTAATTAAATATGAACTAACTTTTAATTCTCCTCTCTATAGGTATCGGGCCAACACGTACTGCTCCAAGTCAGACGTGGACATGTTCTGCAGGGAGGTGTCCATCCTGTGTCGTCTCAACCACCCCTGTGTCATCCAGTTTGTGGGGGCATGTCTGGATGACCCCAGCCAGTTCGCCATCGCCACCCAATATGTCTCCGGGGGCTCCCTGTTCTCCCTGCTGCACGAGCAGAAGAGGTGAGGCCCTAAGCTGATCTCAGACCTGTCATTTGACTACACTGTTACTGTGTTTATAGCACTGTCAATGGCCAGGAACAGAAGAGGTGGTTCTGAACTGATCTTAGACCTGTCAATGGACTACTGCACTCTTACTCTGTCTAAACATATACAGCAGTTTCGGAAAATATTCAGAACCATTCACTTTTTCCACATTTTGTGGAAAGAGAGAGAGAGAGAACAGATCAGAACAACAATTTAGTTCAGTTAATTTCTGATTCAGGAAATCCAGACAAGCATTGACTATATGTCAAATTATTACTTTGACCAATTATTCTTAATACCAATGTCTAAACATATGTCAAAGACAATGTTGAAATATTTTTTTCAAATTGGCTTATACTCCCCATCATACTGTCAACTTCACCGCAGAGCCACAAGATCAAGAAGTTAGACCTATAACCCATTGTGAGAAATCCAAACAATCCAGCAGGCCTAATCTGGTGAGATTTGTATCAAAACAGAACAGAAAAAACACCACAACACCACAACACTCCTTCACATATCACTCAAGGTGTGAAAACTTCAATCCAAAACCTCAGAGGACTAGTACCTCCCCCATTTTGACACATGACTCCCAATGTGAGTAATGTGTAAAAAAAAACTACTACTGGTTAAAAATAAAACAAAATAATTTCAAATAACAAAATCGATTTAGAATCATTACCCTTAATAAACTCCATAAAGAAAAATAATTGTACCCATACAGTCATACTAAAATAGACTTAAGGCAGCATACCCTTAGTCAAAGACAACGCCCTCTCCTTCTTCCCATTGGTCCAAATCACAAATATGGCTAAGAACTGTAAACTTCATCATAATGATCAATATTACAAATGACCTTCAAATCAGTATTACAAATGACCTTAAATTCATTATCCAAATGGCTTTCCAATGAGGATCATCAAACCACACTGGAAAGGCAGGACAGAGGTCAGAGGTTATACAAACCATTCAAATACGTGTTTCTTTCTATATTAGACTAATTATTGAAAAACAGTCAAACATTTCATACATGTCGTATCCCAGGTTTCCAGTAAGTTTCCAGTACATTTCTTATCAAAAGAATTCACGTGTTTAATTAACTCTGAAAATAGAAACTTCCGAAAATTGTGTGTGTGTGCCCCTTTAAGATATCTTGGCACTAAGACAAATGGAATATTCACTAAACCAAAAGGAAATAGAACACTCACAAGAAATCAAACATAGTATTTTAAAAACACCAACAAATAGTCATAACAAGAGTGTTGTGTGTGGGTATTTGCAAACCTTAAGTTTGCAAACATAAATGGCCAGGTCTTATTTCATTGGGTAGTTTAAGGCCTCATTCTCACTCACTGCTCTCCCCAAGACCATAGTCCCGGGAAACATTCCAAAGAAAGACAACTAAACCACCATTCTCCCGGAAAAAAAACACAACATTTAGTTAGCATTCACTATACTACACCGATTCAGCAACCCAAAAGTTATAACTACAAACAAAACCTGATAATAAGTCCACTGTACGCCCTCAAATCATTAATCGTTTGTTTTAATGTACCCCAACGTTTATGTTTGTGTGCTTAATTTAGCATGACTATCTCGCCACCGAGTCTAACATTCAGTCCCATATTATATTATATGACTGGTCTCTCTTTTTCCATAACCATGTAAAATGATCCTGGCATCATTACGAGACCAACGTCCAACAACATATGTACGAGATATTTCACATGAGATGTTTCCTGTAAACTCTCTAAATGTAATACTTTTTTTGTTGCAAATGTAGTCAATGTCTCATTGTAAGGAATCAGTGATCCTTTCTGGTAATCTAATCATTTCAACCTGTTGCATTAATGTAGTAAAAATATAAACCTGTTTAACAAATATAGAACCTTCAAAAAGTTGGTGCTTTCTCATCAGCGTAATAGTCAAAACCAACCAGTAATGGATTTTAATGACTGGACACTGTTCCACGTAATGGAAACAGATTATAATGTTAGAATACATTAACTTCCTGTGGTACCTAAACTATAAAACCCAGCAACATTAATCAGAAATGATCAAAGAATGTTTCCGACTCAACTATTCAGACCTCTACTGCCAACGTTCCACTGCGTTCCTTACAGCCCGATATAGCCCAGCGATCCCAGCGAGCACGACTAACTATTCTATTCTTACCAGTAGGAAAAAATATAACCATTCTCAAACAGTGTTCTGCGCTTATTTTTATTTTATTTAACTAGGCAAGTCAGTTAAGAACAAATTCTTATTTTCAATGACGGCCTAGGAACTGCCTTGTTCAGGGGCAGAACGACAGTTTTTTACCTCATCAGCCCGGGGATTCGATCTTGCAACCTTTCGGTTACTAGTCCAACACTCTAACCACTAGGCTACCCTAATCTCTACCGTAAGGTTAAAAACAAATTTGACAACTATCTCTTCTCTTTCGGCTTCCTACTTATGAAATGTTCAAGACTTTAAAAGTAAAATGTAATGTGTGCAAAATTATAAAATACATCAGTCAATCCATAAGAAGAAAAAAAAAACATTTTGGTGGGCACAATACTACAGCCATTTACTACCCACAACTTCGATTATAGCCTAGTTTTATCATGCAATACTTAATACACATGTTTAGTTATCAATTATGATCATGGTCACAGCTCTTTCGCAATTACTTATCTGCTATTAATAGAATTCATTAGATTTAGGTAACTGTCCCTTCTGATCAGACTACAGGTAATGAAACAAACACTTGCTGTTGTTGACAAGCATATATTCAAATCATATCCATATTATTCATATTTGATTCAGTTATTTAAATACTACTCCATTCTCAATATGTTATTCCAGCAGACCATTTAGGCAACAGACAAGACGTATTACCTCGAAATCGCCCCGCCATTCATGTTGAAAAAAATTTGCCTTTTAATTTGAACTAAGCAAGCTGCTAAAATGTTCAGTTTATATCTTAAACAAACACTGGCGGCAGGATCTGTCTTGACAAAGCATACCAATAATTGAATTACAATCAGAAACCCAGATATTAGTCAATACCATAGATCCAATGCTATTGAAATGACGAAGAAATCCCGCAAATAACCCAATTACAATGGTTTGTAGTCATAACATCAGGCACATAATAATGACACAATTCCCAGATAATTGCCTTACAGGTCCACAGGGTTCTCCGCAGAGATTCTCACATGCGCAAAAGGAATAGATTAGCAGTCAACGAGTTAAATCGACATTCATTGATTAGGAAACAGATATTGCGCTTTTCAATAAAAGCAGATGTTTTCTCATGCAACATATTCAAATTACTTTACTACGTCACATTAATCCCACAATCATTCGTTTGATGGATACTTTAGGCTTTGTACGACGTTATAAATTACGTCGAGATTCCATTTTAGGCCACTCTAACTTTATGGAAAAATCTGTGTGTTGAACATCCAAACTATTTTCAGAAAATAAAGCTCAAGCACCAAGGAGATAAGATAGCATGTGTGTGTTACATCAATTGCATAGTTTATTTAAAAAAAGTAAATTTACAAAAAAACAATGCAATTTGACATATCAGGTATCAAGCAGAAATGGACATGAAAAATAAAAATAATTTTGGTGTCCATCAATATTACAAACTTACAGTATCATATTTATGCTCATATTATGTAAACTAATAGCAAAGAAAAGTTTTGGAATTAGCCTAATCCAGACCAAATTAAATCTGTGTGACATGATACCCTTTGGATTATCATTTTAGAATGTCAGTGTACTAGCTAGTACACATTGCAGGTTTTAATCATGACCAGAGGGACTGCCTAAGTGCCAAATTATCCTAGGTAGATTTAAAACAGCATAATTCTGCGGTTCTGGTGAGAACTGGCAAAATGTTTCACAAATTCATCCATGTTGAAGGAGCGTGCCCTCCTTGACTCAACATTGATAATTCCGAGGTGACTTAACCTGTCATCAACCATTGTTGTCCTAAAGTGGGTTTTAATCCGTTTTAAAGCTGAGAAGCTTCTCTCACAAGAAGCACTGCTGACTGGTGTAACAACAGAAATCTTACAAAGTGGAAATAGCTCATGGAAGACGTCTTTATAAGGTTCTAGAAACACAACAAAGTCAAGAAGAGTAGACGGTCTGTCCCTTCCACTTTTCTCTCTCCTATCAAGAAGCCGCTTGGTTTGATGAATCTCATGTTTGAGGTCCTCTAAATCTGACTCAAAGGTCTGAGCAAAGGCAAACAGAGGCTCCTCATTCAAGAATGTTGTACTCTTTAGGTTGAGAGACTGGACCCCTTGCGTTATCTCACAATTCTTCTTTGAAAAACACCTCTGCAGCTCAGCTGTGAGACTGTCAAGCACTTGATAAAAGATAGCTCTTTGGAAGCTCTCACCATCACTTTGGTCACTATTTTTCTGTCCGAGAGTGCTCATCATCAATGAGTTGTGAAATCTTAACCTTGTTTTAGGCTGTCTTTTACACACTGTTTGTACACTTATTTTGCAGTGCTCTGCAATCTCTTTAACCACTTTCCATAGTTCTCCAAAGTAACCCTCACTTCTGTAGTCCTGTAATGTGTCTGTAAGGGCACCTACTTGATCCACAGCTCTTGCTAGGTCATGAGAGCTTGATTGGAGCATGTCAGAAAGACATTTGGCATCATCAAGCACTTTACAAAAGGTAACCAAAAGCCCTATGAAATGTAAATCTGAGAAAGAAGGCCCCTTACCTCCACTGATCTATCACCACTATTTTCAAGTGTAATATCCTGTAGCACTCCCAGAACTGCTGGAAGCGTGTCCCTCAGATTACGGCATGCCATGTATCTGCATGCCCACCTTACATCCGTAAGTCTCTGTAGTTCCCTGGGCTGCTGCTGTGGATGCAGCTCTTTCTGAACTGCAAGCCACTTGAGATGAACGTACGAGCCAGATACAAAGATATAAAGCTTCTGCAGGAGAGAAAAACAGTTAACTGCCTCAGGCACTGATTTTACAGCATCGACAAGAACCAAATCCAAACAATGTGCATTACAGTGCACATAAAATGCAAATCTTGCACTGTTTTTAATCCGTGCAGACACACCAGAATGCTTCCCGCTCATGACGGATGCACCGTCATAGCCTTGCCCCACCAGATTATTTCTGTTGTCCAGACCATGTTTTTCAAGGCAATCAATTATAATTCTTGTGAGACCTGCTGCATCTAAGCTTTCAGCTGACTGAAAGTGTAAAACGCTTTTGTGGATGGCCTCGTTGTAATAGTACCTCACAACTAAAGACATTTGTTATTTTTTCTTCAAATCTTTGGTTTCATCTGCAATAACACTAAAACTTCACTTTCTTTTACTTCTTTTATTATTTCACTTTGTACCAGCTCAGCCCTCAAGAACTTCCTTCTGGATTTGGTGGCTTGTGTACTTAGAATTGCCACATGCATTCATCCTTTTCTCTATGAGAGGGTCATGCTTTGTTATTTCTTCTAAGATTGTAAAAAAAAATGACTCTTGTTGTGAGAGTCAACAGACTCTCGATGACCTCTCTGCTCTATATTTTGAGTGGCAGTTAATATGAGCACATCTGCAATTGTTTTAATGTAAGTACAGTTTTCCTCCACTTTCTTTTTCCGGTCCTCATTTATGACATCTAACATTGATGAGTTGCTGTCAATAGCCCTTTTATGCTGATTCCAAGAATACTTAGCATTGATGTGATGCTCTGCCTTCGAATGGAGCTAAAACCCAGAATCTTTAAACAGCGTATTTTTCCAGTTACAAAAACGTGACTTTGATGTGAAGGCAGATTCAGGTGTATTGGGCAGAGAAAAATGCCTACAGGTGAAACAATAAGTCGAATCTTGATTTACAGAATATTCAAGCCATGAATTGTCCTTATACTAGGAGCTGTTGAAAGCCCTTTTCCTAGTACCATGCTGAGTTCTGGGAAATGTTTTCAAACACGACTGTACAGGACCCTCTTCTCTGGATCTTGAAATGTCTGAAATACATGTTAAATAATGTGTCATATCTCCATAGAAATGTATAATTAAGGGATCCACTAGATTAGATACTAACAGCTGCTAACTAGAATGTGTAGTTTAAAATATAGGCCTGGCCTACCATTGGGTCCTTTTAGAACAGCATATCTGGTGCTTGATGCAGTTGGGAGGTGCTCCCATCTCTTGGCAGCTCTGGCTCCCTGTCTTGCTCAGAGTCAGAGGTATCTGTGTCATCCCTTGATACATCTATTACATTAAAATAACACAAGAACCACAAAGAATCACAATAAAAATGCCACAGCCATCAAAACACGAACACATATGAATCAACAACCAACATTTTAAAGTGAGGCTTAATCTGACAAAATCATCTAGTACAAGCTGAAGCTAAACTTAAATTCTGAACAGGGTGTGTGACTGACTGCCTGGTAGATGCTCTGACC
Organism: Salvelinus namaycush; assembly: GCF_016432855.1. Classification (NCBI taxonomy): domain Eukaryota; kingdom Metazoa; phylum Chordata; class Actinopteri; order Salmoniformes; family Salmonidae; genus Salvelinus; species Salvelinus namaycush. The sequence goes on from NC_052315.1 coordinate 9,987,485, forward strand.
TGGTGGTGGTAGACTGGGTCCTTGTGAAGTCTGACCACACTGACTTTGACTAGCCTCAGGTAGGGAGCTGCTCTGGGGTCCGGTGGTGATGCAAGGTCTGGGGTCTGTTTGCACCTGATCTGCCTGTTTGTGCTTCTTTAAAAAGAAGTCTGATATCTCCCTTTCTTTTCATGTTTAATTGACCCTATGCAAAAATAAGACAGTCTATGGTTACATCTAAGCATCCAATTACCCACATTTTAGTCCAATCTTAATTACAAATCCCCATTATCATAACTGTACCTTAAAATCAACTACCAGGCTAAATTACTAGTTAGATCATGGCTATCCCTACTCTGCAGTAAGTAAGCTAGCTATAATTTCTTACACCTTTACGATAGCAAACAGGCTATCTGCAAATTGTGGTAATCATTTGAGTAACGTTAACAGACTGATAATAACAGTTGTTCGTTTTGAGTTCAGGTACGAAAATCTAACTGAGTTAATGGATTTCAAGTTGCTGAATGTTAACTTGCCGAACACTGACAACTATAGCCTACTAGTTTCTCCACATTAGCTAAACATTTGTATACTGTAACTTACGACACTGCACTGTATATGCGTGTATTACTAGCACAGATGTAAACATAATGTTAGGCTACATTGGGAACCGATCTCTCTTATTTGATTAACTGTCTGTTAATGGAGCCAAAGGTCTAACGTTAACTTACAGAGCGACTCAACTTTCGTAAAACCCGATGCTAAACCTGAAAACTTACTTCAAATATGATGCTTTCACCAATCGCGAGAAGAGCTTGTGGAGCTGTGGAAATATTCTCTCTTCTTCTTCTGTATGTTCTTCTTATTCTTCTGTGTCTCGCAACCAATGTTAAAATTCTCTCTTCCTCGTCCTTGATTTGAAAAATACGCCGCCGAACGTCAAAATAAATGCTTCTTTCAACTAGAGGTGAAATGAGATATCAATCAGCATCAAACTGCCAGTAGCGAATTACATTTTGGGGTGGCCAATCAGATGTCAGGGGTGTCCAGTGCCACCTCGGACACCACTCTGGCATGCCCCTGGGTCCAGCTGCTCAATAATGAGTGTGGTATTCCCTGTGCACAGTTTACCTAGATCTTCAGCAGCAGTCAACAGGTGAAGTTGCAGATACCATCCCCGTCGGCAAAAATGTCATTGACATTCAGTACTGAGAGAGACTTGGTCATTTCTTCAAACAATCATCTTTATTTAATATTGATTAATTATCGCAATAATGAAACCGTGGACTGTTAGGCTGAGAGTCTACCCTTTACAGACCATGCTGATCCTTATATACAGTTGAAGTCAGAAGTTTACATACACCTTAGCCAAATACATTTAAACTCAGTTTTTCACAATTCCTGACATTTAATCGTAGTAAAAATACCATGTCTTAGGTCAGTTAGGATCACCACTTTATTTTAAGAATGTGAAATGTCAGAATAATAGTAGAGAGAATGATTTATTTCAGCTTTAATTTCTTTCATCACATTCCCAGTGGGTCAGAAGTTTACATACACTCAATTAGTATTTGGTAGCATTGCCTTCAAATTGTTTAACTTGGGTCAAACGTTTTGGGTAGCCTTCCACAAGCTTCCCACAATAAGTTGGGTGAATGTTGGCCCATTCCTCCTGACAGAGCTGGTGTAACTGAGTAAGTTTTGTAGGCCTCCTTGCTCGCACACACTTTTTCAGTTCTGCCCACAAATTTTCTATAGTATTGAGGTCAGGGCTTTATGATGGCCACTCCAATACCTTGACTTTGTTGTCCTTAAGCCATTTTGCCACAACTTTGGAAGAATGCTTGGGGTCATAGTACATTTGGAAGACCAATTTGCGACCAAACTTTAACTTCCTGACTCATATCTTGAATTGTTGCTTGAATATATCCATATAATTTTCCTGCCTCATGTTTCCATCTATTTTGTGAAGTGCACCAGTCCATCCTGCAGCAAAGCATCCCCACCACATGATGCTGCCACTCCCGTGCTTCACAGTTGGGATGGTGTTCTTCGGCTTGCAAGCCTCCACCTTTTCCCTCCAAACATAACGATGGTCATTATGGCCAAACAGTTCTATTTTTGTTTCATCAGACCAGAGGACATTTCTCCAAAAAGTACGATCTTTGTTCCCATGTGCAGTTGCAAACCGTAATCTGGCTTTTTTTATGGCAGTTTTGGAGCAGTGGCTTCTTCCTTGCTGAGCTGCCTTTCAGGTTATGTCGATATAGGACTCATTTTTACTGTGGATATAGATATTTTTGTACCTGTTTCCTCCAGCATCTTCACAAGGTCCTTTGCTGTTGTTCAGGGATTGATTTGCACCAAAGTACCGGTACGTTCATCTCTAGGAGACAGAACGCGTCTCCTTCCTGAGCAGTATGACGGCTGTGTAGGAATGATCCCATGGTGTTTATAATTGCGTACTATTGTTTGTACAGATGAACGTGGTACCTTCAGGCGTTTGGAAATTGCTCCCAAGGATGAACCAGACTTGTGGAGGTCCACAATTTTTTTCTGAGGTCTTGACTGATTTCTTTAGATTTTCCCATAATATCAAGCAAAGAGGCACTGAGTTTGAAGGTAGGCCTTGAAATACATCCACAGGTACACCTCCAATTGACTCAATTAGCCTATCAGAAGCTTCTAAAGCCATGACATCATTTTCTGGAATTTTCCAAGCTGTTTAAAGGCACAGTCAACTTAGTGTATGTAAACGTCTGACCCACTGGAATTGTGATACAGTGAATTTTAAGTGAAATAATCTGTCTGTAAACAATTGTTGGAAAAATTACTTGTGTCATGCACAAAGTAGATGTCCTAACCGACTTGCGAAAACTATAGTTTGTTAACAAGAAATTTGTGGAGTGGTTGAAAAACGAGTTTTAATGACTCCAACCTAAGTGTATGTAAACTTCCGACTTCAACTGTACCTCATACTAAGATTGTTCAGTCATAGCTGGTTGAACCCCCCCTGGTGACTGGGGGCACCGTAAGCCACTTTGGGTTCATCCTCTGGTCATCTGCCTCTGGTGCTGTCTCCCAGATGCCAGGAAGATTAGGAATACTGAGGCCTTGGTTCTGTTCCTCCAGGCTCCCTCTATCTTGGTGACACCCACCAGATCTTATCTATGGAATGATAGCTGTAGGTTTTTACCTAGCCATCACTTAATCAGTTGCCAGCCCCAGCTTAAAAAAACTCCTCTCAGTTCACTCAGAATGAAGGAAAGAAATGTCTTACTACATTATTAGTTAAGTTAATAATTTCTAACTATTAATCTCAAACAAATAAGGTGAATACCATATTTTTCCCTCACAGTTTTGATCTATATTTTTTGTAGCTGTCTATTTACCAGTACATACCGATGCTGGCACTAAGACTGCACTCAACGAGCTGTATAAAGCCATAAGCAAACAAGGAAATGCTCATCCAGAGGCAGCGCTCCTAGTGGCCGGGGACTTTAATGCAGGGAAACTTAAATTCGTTTTATCTCATTTTTCCAGCATGTTAAATTTGCAACCAGAGGGAAAAAACTCTAGACCACCTTTACTACACACACAGAGATGCGTACAAAGCTCTCCCTCGCCCTCCATTTGGCAAATCTAACCATTATATCCTCCTGATTCCTGCTTACAAGTAAAAATGAAAAAAAGGTAGTACCAGTGACTCGCTCAATACGGAAGTGGTCAGATGACGCAGATGCTAAGCTACAGGACTGTTTTGCTAGCACAGACTGAAATATGTTCTGGGATTCTTCCGATGGCATTGAGGAGGACACCACATCAGTCACTGGCTTCATCAATAAGTACATTGATGACGTCATCCCCTCAGTGACTGTATGTAGATATCCCAACCAGAAGCCATGGACTACAGGCAACATCCGCACTGAGCTAAAGGGTAGAGCTGCCACTTTCAAGGAGCGGGACTCTAACCTGGACGCTTATAAGAAATCCCATTATGCCCTCCGACGAACCATCAAACAGGCAAAGCGTCAATACAGGACAAAGATTAAATCCTTCTACACCGGCTCCGATGCTCGTTGGATGTGGCAGGGCTTGCAAACTAATACGGACTACAAAGGGAAGCAGAGCCGCGAGCTGCCCAGTGACACGAGCCTACCAGACGAGCTAAATGACATCTATGCACGCTTTGAGGCAAGCAACACTGAAGCATGCGTGAGAGCACCAGCTGTTCCGGATGACTGTGTGATCACGCTCTCCATAGCCGATGTGAGTAAGACCTTTAAACAGGTCAACATTCACCACACAGGGTGTGGTGGCTGTTGTAGAGGCTGTCTGTGATGTTGTCCACGATGTCCTTCCCCAGCTGGAAGTCCCTGCTGTGTAGACCGAGACGAAGGAAGGGAGGCCCCCTCTGCTCCAGGCCCAGCAACAGCTGCTCCACCACCCAGTGCTTGTCTCTCCCCCTGTACGACACAAATGCATCGTAGTGGTGACGACCCCTGGGGTTGGGCCTCCACACGGTCTCCTCCAGCCAGCCACGGGTGATGTGGCAGAAGGCCATTAGGTAGTCCCCGGCCAGCTGATGGAGCAGCACCACCAGCACGAAGAGGAGCAGGCCCAGTGAGGTGCAGAGGAACAGGACAAAGCCCATGTCCAGGGAACAGTGGGCCGAAGAGTACCTGGGGAAGTTCTGGACGCCACCTTCGTTTTTGCATGTCAACTCCAACTCCCAATTTAGCTAAAAAATTACCTGGACTTGTATCTGTCTCCTGACCCAGCCAGGCGTTGTCACAGCTGCAGTGCAGGCAAGGACTGAAGAACTCCATATTCATCAGGCTGGTCAGTGGCTCTGGAAAGCCCTCTAACATGCTAAACTCCTCTCGGGATTGGACTTGAATCAAAATGAGGGAGTGCAGGTCTCTGCTCAGATCCTCTTCCAGAGTGAGGATACTACATTAGATCAAGCTCAGGCTCTCCAGCCTGGTTAGGTTGTGGAACATGATGCTCAGCACTGGCTGCACGATGAGGTCCACTCCTGTCAGCTTCAGATGCCTCAGCTGCACAAGCCTGTTCAGGTTATTCATGTCCACAGTTGGTTCTCTCACAAACTCTGGTGAGAGAACCAACTCAAACTCAAACTCCAGCAGAAAGAGGAAGTACTTTGCAACGAAGTGAGACCCACACAGAAGATGTCCTGTTACAGCCCTGAGATTGACAACAGACTGAAAGAATGGTCTCCAGCAGTCCTGGAAGATCACATTCAATGGAGTGAAGAGCTGCAGGGTGAAGCCTGGTTTTGGGGTGCTGTTGCTGCCGACGGTGATGTTGAGAGGACACCAGGAGCTTATAATCATGTTAGTCAGTGCTTGAGGGAAGACTCGACCGAATATGTGCGTCAGATTCACACTCACACTCACATGTTTCTCCCACTGGCTGGATGGATGGTGAATGTACCCTGAATCTATGGTTGTCAGCGAAGTGAGGTGGATGAATGCAAATGCTGCAATTTGCATGATGGGATTATTGAACAGTGTTAAAGTCTCTAAGCTTTGCAGGCCAGAGAAACTGTTCTCTGTAGTCTGAGATATCTTGTTACTCCCTAGTTCTAGGAACCTCAATTCAGCTGTTCAGTTGTATAATTATGCTCTACATAATGAGATATGAATTTGGTGGTCATCCAATTGAATGAAGACTGGCAGTTCTTCCACTGCTTTTCGTGCAAGCTGTGTTGTATCTGTGTGCATCTATATATCTTGTGCATCTCATTTTTATATCTTGCACATAATGTGCGATCTCTCCTGGATCTGTTGTTTAGACACATTGAGAGGCGTAGGGGCAGATCAGTTTATTTTTACGCCCTTCTTTCTCACTTCCCCTTTCTCTGTCCCGGCACTACGCATCTTACTGGTCTGTGACTCACTGACACGGTTAGAGGGGAATAAAGCAGCCCAACAGTTAACACACAGGAACTTTATTTAAACACACTGAGGAAGATGAACATGGGGATGCACATGGGGATGAAAGGTTGGAATAGGTCGAGTTTGAGAGTTTGAGAGGCAGATTTATGGTACCCCCTAGACTCTCGAGCTCATGTTGTGGGGAGATGGAGTGTGAGGGAGTGTATGGGTTCTGTATAAGGAAAAGAAAGACAATGAATATACTGTACATACGATATGACAAGAACATAATAAGAGTAATGAAGGACTGTATAAATTACTTATAATCAGTAAACATGTTTACAGGTTACAAGCTATACAGAGGCAGCATACATAATGCAACAACAATTAACAACTAACTATTAAGAACAATATATATTGTTGCACAACTCACATTGGGCACGCACACCATCCCACAAGCCAAGACAGAGATACTGGATGAGTTTGTTCAGTTGTTGATGGGCAGAGACAGAGTTGTTACTGTCTGCCACTGCTTGAGGGACACTGACAGTATTGTGTGACCTGTATAGTCAATAGGATGGGCAGATGTCCAGCATCCTATCAGGGCACAGGTCACACAGGTCAGAAAGAGTTTGAGAGGCAGATTTATGATACCCCCTAGACTCTCGAGCTCAGGTCGTGGGGAGATGGAGTGTGCAGGTCACACACAGGATTTATGGATGCATTCATAAGGAAACCTATAGTAAAGTGTTTTTCACAGGTTGTGAGGTGCTGATAACAGTCACCGGCAGGGAATTCGTAACAGTATATCTTTCTCACATTTAAACTTTCGTAAAACACTTTACTATAGGTTTCCTTATGAATGCATCCATAAATCCTCTACAACAGCTAATCTCAGCAAAAAAATAAACGTCCTCTCACTGTCAACTGCGTTTATTTTCAGCAAACTTAACATGTGTAAATATTTGTATGAACATAACAAGATTCAACAACTGAGACATAAACTGAACAAGTTCCACAGACATGTGACTAACAGAAATTGAATAATGTGTCCCTGAACAAAGGGGGGGAAGGGGGGGTCAAAATCAAAAGTAACCAGCTGCATTAAGTACTGCAGTGCATCTCCTCCTCATGGACTGCACCAGATTTGCCAGTTCTTGCTGTGAGATGTTACCCCACTCTTCCACCAAGGCACCTGCAAGTTGCCGGACATTTCTGGGGAGAATGGCCCTAGCCCTCACCCTCCGATCCAACAGGTCCCAGACATGCTCAATGGGATTGAGATCCGGGCTCTTCGCTGGCCATGGCAGAACACTGACATTCCTGTCTTGCAGGAAATCACGCACAGAACGAGTAGTATGGCTGGTGGCATTGTCATGCTGGAGGGTCATGTCAGGATGAGCCTGCAGGAAGGGTACCACATGAGGGAGGAGGATGTATTCCCTGTAACGCACAGCATTGAGTTTGCCTGCAATGACAACAAACTCAGTCCGATGATGCTGTGACACACCACCCCAGACCATGAAGGACCCTCCACCTCCAAATTGATCCTGCTCCAGAGTACAGGCTTCGGTGTAACGCTCATTCCTTCGATGATAAACGCGAATCCGACCATCACCCCTGGTGAGACAAAACCGCGACTCGTTAGAGAAGAGCAGTTTTAGCCAGTCTTGTCTGGGCCAGCGACCGTGGGTTTGTGCCCATAGGCGACGTTGTTGCCGGGGATGTCTGTTGAGGACCTGTCTTCCAACAGGCCTACAAGCCCTCAGTTCAGCATCTCTCAGCCTTTTGCCAGGAATTTACGACCTGAGATAACAGAACCTGGGTGTAGGAGAGAGTGAGAGAGGGGGAAGCCACGATCTATACCCAGAAAGGGCCACATCATGACACCTCCTTGCAGCATGCCTAAGGCACATTCACGCAGATGAGCAGGGACCCTGGGCATCTTTCTTTTGGTGTTTTTCAGAGCCAGTAGAAAGGCATCTTGAGTGTCCTAAGTTTTCATAACTGTGACCTTAATTGCCTACTGTCTGTAAGCTGTTAGTGTTTTAACGACCGTTCCACAGGTGCATGTTCGTTAATTGTTTATGGTTCATTGAACAAGCATGGGAAACAGTGTTTAAACCCTTTACAATGATGATCTGTGAAGTTATTAGGATTTTTACGAATTGTCTTTTAAAGACAGGGTCCTGAAAAAGGGACGTTTCTTTTTTTGCTGAGTTTATATAACACATTATATAAACTTGTCGTAAGCAGTCATAAGTAGTTTTAAATATTCATTAGTAATGATATGAGATGCTATTCATTATAACCGGTTTTATAACATCTCATGCCGCTACTCATAACTATTTCAAAATACTTATGACAGTTTAGGAATGTTATAATGTGTTATATAGCTGTTATAAAGACTTTATTCATAAGGACACCTTCATTAAAGCGTTACTTAAACTTTTTAATTGGTATGTAAGTATAATGTTTAGTGCTGTTGTCGATCCATCATCCAGTATTTTTTATCGACATTTGTCTACTTGAAAACGTGCAGATTGTGGCTGCAAAACAATTGTTGTGAACTGTTTCATGTCTTATTTCTTGGTAGTGTCTTTACATTCGTTTCTCCCACTTATCATCATTGATCTATACTAAGTGTTACTCTGATACCTGTTTTGTCATACCTATGGTATACGGTCTGATATACCACGGCTGTCAACCAATCGGCGTTCAGGGCTCAATCCACCCAGTTTATAATAAGTGTTACTCTGCATTTAGATAAAGTCTAATAGTCTATGAGCTGACTTATTGATCTTCTGCTGTGTACCGTGGTATCAGTTGATTGGCAGGGCTAGGAAGCATCGATCTGTGTTACTTAGTGTTGGGGTTGTTCCTCTAATGATGTGTAATGATGTGTCAACGGACAGGATCATCGACCTGCAGTCCAAGCTCATCATCGCCATCGACGTGGCCAAGGGCATGGAGTACCTGCACAACCTCACTCAGCCCATCATCCACAGGGACCTCAACAGGTCGGTGGAGGGTGGGGGTCAGTGGGGTTTTGTGTGTGGGGGTGGGGTGATGTGCTGGGTGCATGTGTGTTTTGTGGGGAATTGATACTGGGTCTCACCCTATGTAGAAATGAAGCATAATGAGGGGTATAGATGTTGAATTGAAGCTATAGTGACTATGTGAAATTAAGTGTTTTGAGTTATTCTTCCAATCATGACACTTGCTACTTTTAGTCACAACATTCTGCTCTATGAGGACGGGCATGCTGTGGTGGCTGATTTTGGAGGTAAGCAACAAAATACAGCACCAGTCAAAAGTTTGGACACACCTACTCATTCTTTGGACACACCTACTCGTTAGTCTTTATTATTATGACTATTTTCTACATTGTAGAATAATAGTGAAGACATCAAATCTATGAAGTAACACATATGGAATCATGTACATGTTGTAACCAAAAAAGTGTTAAATAATAACAAATAATTTGAGATTCTTCAAAGAAGCCACCCTTTTTAAAGGTATTTTCTTGTAAGTAAGCATTTCACTGTAAGGTTGTATTCGGCGCATGGGACAATTTTGGGAGGGGATTTGATTTGATGTTTTTTTCAACTGACCTTCATGTCGTAAAGTTGTGATGGACTGTCGTTTCTCTTTGCTTTTTTGAGCTGTTCTTGCCATAATATAGACTTGGGCTTTTACCAAATAGGGCTATCTTCTGTATACCAGCCCTACCTTCTCACAACACAACTGATGGCTCAAACGAGTTAAGAAGGAAAGAAATTCCTCTAACTTTTAACAAGGCACACGACAAGAGTGTCATAACATAACATAACTATCATAACACATTATAGCACTTGTCATAAGCTGTGCAAAGCTGGCCTCTTTGAAGAATCTCAAATATAAAATCAATTTTGATTTGTTTAACACTTTTTTGGTTACTACATGATTCCATATGTGTTATTTCATAGTTTTGATGTCATTGCTGTTATTCTACAATGTAGAAAATAGCAAAAATAAAGAAAAACCCTGGAATGAGTAGATGTGTCCAAACTTTTGACTGGTACAGTATAAACATACAATATAATGAAGACAGATTACAGTTGGTAAAGTAGCCATTTCCTATAGTGAATTTGTCATAAATGCCCAATAACAGCTAGTTTTCAGATTATATTTCCCCCCCTCCCGACTCAGACCACTCCAAGACAGTCCTAACAAAATGCTTGCTTGAGAAATTTTTATGGGAAACTATTATAGTAAGGTACTAAATTGTTACACAGAAGTGATTTGATATTGAAATAAAAATGGCTGCCTCACTAACCTCATTATTAGAATCTTGAAACCCTTTTTTTCTCTCTTTAGAATCCAGATTTCTGTTATCCGAGGTTGTGGACAATATGACCAAGCAGCCAGGGGTTAGTCCAACTTCCTGGTTCACCATACCATAAATGTGTGTGTGTTTAACTATACTTGTGGGGACCAGAAGTAGTAAACAAACAAATATCTGTCCCCACAAGGTCAAATGCTATTTCTAGTAGGTTTAGGGTTAAGGTTAGATTTTGGGATTAAGATTAGGATAATGGAAAATAGGATTTTGAATGGTTATAACTTGTGTGTCCCCACAAGGTTAATTAAATGTGTGTGTGTGTGCGTGTGTGTGCGTGCGTGCGTGTGAGTGAGTGTCAGTGCGTGCGTGCGTTATGCTCCCTGGAGTGAAGCCTTTGCTGAGGAACCATTTGTCCATGGTAGCCAGAGTGTTTTGCACTGCTAATTTGACTCTTGTGTTGGTGTACAGAACCTGCGCTGGATGGCCCCAGAGATATTCACCCAGTGTACACGCTATACTGTCAAGGCCGACATGTTCAGCTATGCCTTGTGTCTGTGGGAGCTGCTCACTGGAGAGATCCCCTTTGCCCACCTGAAACCTGGTAACCTCTGCATGATTAAAAACACACCAATCTGATACTGGTTTGGGAGAATGTGAATCAATGAGTGAGTATTGGTTTGTTTCAAGCATGTTAATATGTTGGATTCTCCCTGTCCTCATCAAGCTGCAGCAGCTGCAGACATGGCCTACCACCACATCCGGCCTCCTATTGGCTACTCCATACCCAAACCCATCTCTGCCATGCTAATGAGGGGCTGGAATGTCTGTCCAGAGGTCAGTGTCCTCCTACAATAGATAGATAGAGCGTAAAGACCCCTACATTTATGTGAGCTAAATTCATATGAACTAAATTCTACGTATGCTAAGTTCATATGAGCTAAGTTCATATGAGCTAAGTTCATATGAGCTAAGTTCATGTGAGCTAAGTTCATGTGAGCTAACTATACTAAGTGCTACGTATACTTACATACCCTACCTGCACTCAGCTGTGCTGTCTATACTGCCTCATGAATTACTGTTGTTGTCACTTTCTCTTGCATAATTAAACAAGTGTGTCAATAGCAGGATACCCTTGGATTAAAAATCATCACGCTTGACTCTATATTACACCCATCTGAACATACATTTCATTGTTTGCGAGATCAGACATAATATCACTATAATCCGAGTGTTCATTTTCGAAAGTTGATTTAATTTCAGCGGAACTAATTTGTATACATTTCAACTGTATTAATTATTACTTTTTCCAATTCCACAAAAAATGAACACACATCAAAATAAAGTTATCTTTCTTCTCTTTCTTGGTATGTTAGTGTTGAGACGATGCATTAAATCCCAGACAAAGCTTTATCGTTCTTATAGATTTAATGGAAAGACAATCTACTGTATTCCATTGAGCCCATTTCAGCCATTACCGGGGTGTCTTAAAGTGAAGTAGTCTCTGGCTCTGTGTTTGTTGTCAAATCAAATCAAATTTATTTGTCACATACACATGGTTAGCAGATGTTAATGGGAGTGTAGCGAAATGCTTGTGCTTCCAGTTCCGACCATGCAGTAATAACCAACGAGTAATCTAACCTAACAATTTCACAACAACTACCTTATACACACAAGTGTAAAGGAATGAATACATATATGTACATAAAAATATATGAATGAGTGATGCCCGAACGGCATAGGCAAGATGCAGTAGATGGTATAGAGTACAGTATATACATATGAGATGAGTAATGTAGGGTATGTAAGCATTATATAAAGTGGCATTGTTTAAAGTGGCAAGTGATAGATTTAATTACATCAAGATGGCAAGATGCAGTAGATGGTATAGCGTACAGTATATACATATGAGATGAGTAATGTAGGGTATGTAAGCATTATACAAAGTGGTTAGTGATAAATTGATTACATAAATGTTTCCATTATTAAAGTGGCTGGAGTTGAGTCAGTATGTTGGCAGCAGCCACTCAATGTTAGTGATGGCTGTTTAACAGTCTGATGGCCTTGAGATAGAAGCTGTTTTTCAGTCTCTCGGTCCCCGCTTTGATGCACCTGTACTGACCTTGCCTTCTGGATGATAGCGGGGTGAACAGGCAGTGGCTCAGGTGGTTGTTGTCCTTGATTATCCTTTTGGCCTTCCTGTGACATCAGGTGGTGTGGGTGTCCTGGAGGGCAGGTAGTTTGCACCCGGTGATGCGTTGTCCAGACCTCACTACCCTCTGGAGAGCCTTACGGTTATGGGCGGAGCAGTTGTCGTACCAGGTGGTGATACAGCCCGACAGGATGCTCTCGATTGTGCATCTGTAAAATTTTGTGAGTGTTTTTGGTGACAAGCCGAATTTCTTCAGCCTCCTGAGGTTGAAGAGGCGCTGCTACGCCTTCTTCACCACGCTGTCTGTGTGGGTGGACCATTTCAGTTAGTCCGTGATGTGTACGCCGAAGAACTTAAAACTTTCCACCCTCTCCACTACTGTCCCGTCAATGTAGATAGGGGGCTGCTCCCTCTGCTGTTTCCCGTAGTTCACGATCATCTCCTTTGTTTTGTTGATATTGAGTGTGAGGTTATTTTCCTAACACCACACTCCGAGGGCCCTCACCTCCTCCCTGTAGGCCGTCTCGTCGTTGTTGGTAATCAAGCCTACCACTGTAGTGTCGTCTGCAAACTTGATAATTGCACAGGGCGGGGTCGAGATCCAGGGTCTCGAGCTTAATGACGAGTTTGGAGGGTACTATGGTGTTAAATGCTGAGCTGTAGTCGATGAACAGCATTGTTACATAGGTATTCCTCTTGTCCAGATGGGTTAGGGCAGTGTGCAGTGTGATGGTGATTGCGTCATCTGTGGACCTATTGGGGCAGTAAGCAAATTGGAGTGGGTCTAGGGTGTCAGGTAGGGTGGAGGTGATATGGTCCTTGACTAGTCTCTCAAAGCACTTCATGATGACGGAAGTGAGTGCTACAGGGCGGTAGTCATTTAGCTCAGTTACATTAGCTTTCTTGGGAACAGGAACAATGGTGGCCCTCTTGAAGCATGTGGGAACAGCAGACTGGGATAAGGATTGATTGAATATGTCTGTAAACACACCAGCCAGCTGGTCTGCGCATGCTCTGAGGACGTGGCCGGGGATGCCGTCTGGGCCTGCAGCCTTGCGAGGGTTAACACGTTTAAATGTTTTACTCACGTTGGCTACAGTGAAGGAGAGCCCGCAGGTTTTGGTAGCGGGCCTTGTCAGTGACAGTGTATTGTCCTCAAAGCGAGCAAAAAAGTTGTTTAGTCTGTCTGGGAGCAAGACATCGTGGTCCGCGTCTTAAAGTGAAGTAGTCTCTGGCTCTGTGTTTGTTGTCTTACAGTGAAGTAGGATCTGGCTCTGTGTTTGTTGTCTTACAGTGAAGTAGGATCTGGCTCAGTGTTTGTTGTCTTACAGTGAAGTAGGATCTGGCTCTGTGTTTGTTGTCTTACAGTAAAGTAGGAACTGGCTCTGTGTTTGTTGTCTTACAGTGAAGTAGGATCTGGCTCAGTGTTTGTTGTCTTACAGTGAAGTAGTCTCTGGCTCTGTGCTTGTTGTCTTACAGTGAAGTAGGATCTGGCTCTGTGTTTGTTGTCTTACAGTGAAGTAGGATCTGGCTCTGTGTTTGTTGTCTTACAGTGAAGTAGGATCTGGCTCAGTGTTTGTTGTCTTACAGTGAAGTAGGATCTGGCTCTGTGTTTGTTGTCTTACAGTAAAGTAGGAACTGGCTCTGTGTTTGTTGTCTTACAGTGAAGTAGGATCTGGCTCAGTGTTTGTTGTCTTACAGTGAAGTAGGATCTGGCTCAGTGTTTGTTGTCTTACAGTAAAGTAGGAACTGGCTCTGTGTTTGTTGTCTTACAGTGAAGTAGGATCTGGCTCAGTGTTTGTTGTCTTACAGTGAAGTAGTCTCTGGCTCTGTGCTTGTTGTCTTACAGTGAAGTAGGATCTGGCTCAGTGTTTGTTGTCTTACAGTAAAGTAGGAACTGGCTCTGTGTTTGTTGTCTTACAGTGAAGTAGGATCTGGCTCAGTGTTTGTTGTCTTACAGTGAAGTAGGATCTGGCTCTGTGCTTGTTGTCTTACAGTGAAGTAGTCTCTGGCTCTGTGCTTGTTGTCTTACAGTGAAGTAGGATCTGGCTCTGTGTTTGTTGTCTTACAGTGAAGTAGGATCTGGCTCTGTGTTTGTTGTCTTACAGTGAAGTAGGATCTGGCTCAGTGTTTGTTGTCTTACAGTGAAGTAGAATCTGGCTCAGTGTTTGTTGTCTTACAGTGAAGTAGGATCTGGCTCTGTGTTTGTTGTCTTACACTGAAGTAGGATCTGGCTCTGTGTTTGTTGTCTTACAGTGAAGTAGGAGATGGAAAGCCTGCTTTTCAAGTAGAGTTCACCTTTGATTCATGTGTGGGTAGATCCGCATAACCACACAGACAGACAGACTGAGAAAGCACAGCTCTGTGTGTGTGTGTGTGTGTGTGTGTGTGTGTGTGTGTGTGTGTGTGTGTGTGTGTGTGTGTGTGTGTGTGTGTGTGTGTGTGTGTCTTTTTTCTGTGAAGAGTGTTTATAGGTTAAATAATCCTATTTTATCTCCTCCGAATCAGGATAGGCCTGAGTTCTCTGAGGTGCTGGCCACACTAGAGGAATGCCTATGCAATGTGGAGGTATGGTGTTTTTCTATAGTATGTGAATCTACACCAGAGTGGGAATAAACATGCTGCTTACATTTTCAGAAAGTTTACAGATTCCTAGCTTTCTTGTCTGTCCATGTGACACTTGTTGATGATAATGTCATACATGTATGTGTGTGATCCACAGTTGATGTCCCCAGCCTCCAGTAACAGCAGTGGGTCCCTGTCCCCCTCTGGCTCTTCTGACTGCCTGGCGAGGGGCAGTCCTGGTCGGAGTCACGTGGCCGCCCTCCGTTCCCGCTTTGAACTGGAGTACGCCCTCAATGCCCGTGCCTACGCAGTCTGGACTCAGAGGTAGGGCTTCACTAGCCTGGTCGTTGACTGGCGTTGATAATGATCATAGGTGTTGGCTACACAGCACACACCTATCTGGGACCAGGCTAGTATATCATATAGTCTTCTCCACATACAGATGAACGCAATACAGAGAGAATGGATTCGAGAGTTTCACTGAAGGAGTTTCAAATGTTTCTCTCTTTTCTATTAAGGCATGTTGACCTTTGTCTCCGTCTCTGTCTCTGTTTCTGTCTCTATGGCCTATATACTGGAATGCTAAGCATAACCAAGTTAAGTGTAAAGGCCAGTACTAGTAGGAATTCCATGGACATCATGTCTGGGCCTGTAAAGTTGTGCTTTGTTGCTGCGATAGCACTTTAGTGTGCGATAGCACACACCTTGACCCACTGTTTGAGCAA
Organism: Salvelinus namaycush; assembly: GCF_016432855.1. Taxonomy (NCBI): domain Eukaryota; kingdom Metazoa; phylum Chordata; class Actinopteri; order Salmoniformes; family Salmonidae; genus Salvelinus; species Salvelinus namaycush. The sequence continues at coordinate 10,003,127 of NC_052315.1, forward strand.
TAATGTGTACAACACTAGAAACGCTTTACTGCAACAGTTAGAGGTGGAGTTGCCCGGATATGGGTCAGGGAAAACAAAGGCAAGCAAATCTGATAAACCTTTCTATGCATTCTGACTAAGGCCTAAAGACTCCACTGGTGACCAGCCCTGTAAGCCTGTGTGTGAGTGTTTGTGTGTGTGGTTGAAGAGAAAAGGGAGTAGATTGGGAACCTGGCAACGGTCTCCAGGGACACAGTAACTGAAGTTAGGTTTGTGTGTGTTCTCTACTGCTGAAGTCTCTGCCTGCTGGAAATGTCCTGGCAGACTGGCAGTTAATCAAATGTTTCATCCATTTAGTTTATATTAGATGTAGAAGTGAGAGAGTGTGGTTATTAGGTCCTGTGCTGTTACACAGGGGGTCATGCTAGATTCAACAGAAGACATCAGAGATGTGTTTACACCTGCCTCATCTAACTCTGCCTCCTCAATCTTTTATTATTTTAAAGAGATAATTTTACAAAATGTGTCCGTAACCATTTGATGCAGATTTTCGTATTATGTAGTAGAGGTTGATTATGTAAACAGAATCACTATATTCAGCCTTATAACAGCTCATGTATGTTTTATTTTCAGCGAGGGACGACGTGATTCCCAAGGTCCGTCTCTGGATGAACTGAGGAGGAATATGCAGTTTCCACCTATTGACCGAAATGGTAAAAAGCATATTAATGAAGATACTCATCAATCCTATATACCGGTATTATAGAACTTCATCATTTGAAATGGAGTACAGCCAATTGGGTAGAATGTACACCAAAGCTGGTGTTGGTGTGTGTTGGGAAAGGAACTGGCTGTGGATCATCCCTAACCCCTGACCTCTGTGTCCTATCTCCTTCAGGGTATGTGTCAGACCCTATGAGCACCATGCGCTTCCACTCCAACTGCAGCAGCAACGGCAGCTTCGAAGACAGCAACTAACTAACATAGATGGGAAGTCTTCCAGCTCTACTATGCACTATTACTGTAGTTCATAAAGCCATAACCTTATTTCTAAATGTATCACATAGACATATTGGTTGATCTAGTCTTGAGTATAAGCTATATATATTGTTGTGTGTATTTCCTAAAGCTATTTACTACTTTCTGTGTTCACGGTGTTGAACTATTTGAATAGATTTGTGTGGTTTTTATATCTGGTAAATATTTGTTGGATAAGAGGCATTTTGGGGTTTTTGAGAATGTTTCATAGTATACCACCTGTATAGTCTATTCATTAAAAACATCTTGAAGCGTCAGAATGCTTAGGCAATTTGTGCTTTTTATTTTCAATAAAATAGAGAAATCATTGAGTTTCATTCTATAGGATTTGACAGTGATAAACAAGATGAATCCTAACCAAACAAAATCACAATTCTGATATTTTTTACACCAATTGGTCTTTAATCAGATCAGATATTTTGCCAATAATTGGGCAAAAGATCAGAATTGGGCTGCCTGTGTAAACGCAGCCTAATACCTCTACTTCTAAATATTCTTGTATAATTGATTTCTTCATATGCCATTTATTATGAATCCTGTATTTAATTTTGTTTGGTTAGGACTCATCTTGTTTATCACTGTCAAATCCTATAGAATGAAACTCAATGACTTCTCTAGGTGTTAGCAGCAACATGTTTGTTTTGACACAAACTGTTTCCTACATATGACATTTCACAATTTCACCAATTGTTATTACTGTATGTGTAGTTATGTAGCCATTTGCTGTATGTTCTATGTATGGCATACACTGTTCTCAAATGCATCAGGTAATTATATTTCAATGTATGTCCATTTCAATTGGATTTGAAAATCCTCCAAAGAAAATAAAATGTGATTCCTTGACTGACCGAAATTGAGATGGGTGAAATTGCATGGAATTGCAGAGATACCATTTCTGCCATCAGATACAGTCCAGATAAAGTAGTAAAACTTGAACACAAAAGTAATCACAATGTAAAATATGGAAATCTAAATCTTCTTTCTGTATGTATGCCGAGCAAAACTATAAACACAACATGTAAAGCGTTGGTTCCATGTTTCATGAGCTGAAATAAAAGATCCCAGAAATGTTCTATACGCACAAAAAGCTTATTTCTCTGACATTTTGCACACAAATTTGTTTACATCCCTGTTAGTGAAAATTTCTCCTTTACTATGATAACCCAGCCACCTAACAGGTGGCATATCAAGAAGTTGATTAAACAGCATGATCATTACACAGGTGCACCTTGTGCTGGGGACAATAAAAGGCCACTCAGTTTCGTCACACAACACAATGCCACAGATGTCTCAAGTTTTGAGAGAGTGTTCAATTGGCAGGCTGACTGCAGGTATGTACACCAGAGCAGTTGCCAGAGAATTGAATGTTAATTTCTCTACCATAAGCCAATGGCGTTTTTAGAGAATTTGTCAGTACGTCAAACCAACCTCAAAACTGCAGACCACGTGTATGGCGTCATGTGGATAAGCGGTTTGCTGATGTCAACGTTGTGAACAGAGTGCCCAATGGTGGTGTGGGCAGGCATAAGCTACGGACAACGAACACAATTGCATTTTATCGATGGCAATTTGAATGCACAGAGATACCGTGACGAGATCCTGAGGCCCATTGTCGAGATCCTGAGGCCCATTCATCCCCCATTCCACTTGCCTCTTCCATTTTTGCGGTAATGCTGCAATTAGTTGGTTGTAATTTTGGGTAGAGCATACATTTCCATATGTTTTTGTTAGCTGCATGTGTGACAACTCCACCAGTCATATTTATGATATCAATTTCAAAGATTATACTTTTTTTTAATAAGGACAACCTGTGTATTACTAAAGACTTAATTGAGAGGTACTTTAATATTTAATCATTTCTGCCCTCCCAATTCATATAGATTATATAAATAGGCACATTTAATTTTGTCAGGCTTGCCATATTTTTTGATTATATAATTTAAAAAATAAGTCACTAGGCCATATGCAAATAGGTAAACTGGGATATGACTAAAGAGTTAATCAGGGTGATTTTCCAGAAATAGACGGGTATTTTTCTTTCCATGGTAGCAAGATCTCATCTATTTTTGCTAACTTTCTATTAAAATGTATTGGAGTGAGATCATTTATTTATTTTGGGATATGAATACCGAGTATGTCTACATCACCGTCAGACCATTTTATTTGTCAACTACATAGTAATGTAAAAGTTGCATTTTTTAGTGATCCAACACGTAATAAAGGTTGTACATTTATCATAATTTGGTTATAATCTAGAGAGGTTTGAAAAATGATCTAGATCCTCAGGCTGTGGAGGGATCCAAATTGTGGATTTAAAGAAAATATTAATCCTCAGCGTCCAATGACACCTTTGTTTTTAAGCCCTGGATTTCTAGCCCCTTGATATTAATGTTGGATCTGATTTTAACAGCTAACATTTAGATGGCAATAATAAATACAGTGCATGCGGAAAGTATTCAGACCCCTTCACTTTTTCCACATTTTGTTATGTTACAGCCTTATTCTAAAATGAACACAGTGGCCTCCATCATTCTTAAAAGGAAGAAGTTTGGAACCACCAAGAGTCTTCCTAGAGCTGGCCACCCAGCCAAACTGAGCAATCGGGGGAGAAGGGCCTTATTCAGGGAGGTGACCAAGAACCCGATGGTCACTCTGACAGAGCTCCAGAGTTCCTCTGTGGAGATGGGAGAACCTTCCAGAAGGAAGCACTCCACCAATCAGGTATTATGGTAGAGTGGCCAGATGAAAGCCACTCCTCAGTAAAAGGCACATGACATTCCGCTTGGAGTTTGCCAAAAGGCACCTAAAAGACTTTCAGACCATGAGAAACAAGATTCTCTGGTCTGATGAAACCAAGATTAAAATCTTTGGCCTGAATGCCAAGCGTCACGTCTGGAGGAAACCTGGCACAATTTTTGCATCACAACACTGAAGTGCAAGGGCCTGTTTCAGTAATAATGAAATCCGACCTTCTTGTTGAGTATCTGATAATATACCATTTTTATAGGAGTGGTTAAAACATGCTAACAACGGTCATCTGAGCACATCAACATGTGTTTGTATGGCAGTATTACTTTAGTGTCTTGTTGCAAACAGAATACATGTTTTGGAATATATTCTACTGTATACTGGCTTCCTTCTTTTCCCTCTGTCAATTAAGTTAGTATTGTGGAGAAACTACAATGTTGTTGATTCATCCTCAGTTTTCTCCTATCACAGTCATTAAACTCTGTAACTGTTTTAAAGTCACCATTGGTTTCATGGTGATATCCATGAGCAGTTTCCTTCCTATCCGGCTAATGAGTGAGGAAGGACGCCTGTATCTTTGTAGTGACTGGGTGTATTGGTAACCCATCCAAATTGTAATTAATAACTCAAAGGGATATTAAATGTCTGCTTTCTACCAATACGTGCACTTCTTTGCGAGGCATTGGAAAATCTCTCTGGTCTTTGTGGTTGAATAACAATAAATAATAATTAAAAAAAACAGATAATTCCACTTTGACATTACAGGGTACTGTGTGTTGGCCAGTGACAAAACATCTACATTTAATCCATTTTAAATTCAGGCTGTAACACAACAACATGTGTTAAAGTCAAGGGGTGTGAACACTTTCTGAAGACAGTATGAATACTTTTACTATACTGTAAAATGCATAAACCTTTAGACAAAGCCCCTTGACATTTGATAGTAATTCAATTATGTAAATTTATAAAAGCCTATTGTCTTTGATATGGAACAAAAGTAAATTCCAATTTCACAGATGAGAAGCCATTCAATGCATAGATGTCGAGATTTCATAATAATCCCACTGGGCACACACTGCTTGAATCAATGTTGCTTCCACGTCATTTCAATGAAATTACGTTTAACCAACGTGAATTGACGTCTGTGTCTAGTGTGATGTCTACGGCTTGCATGTCGAGTAGCATGATTATGAGCTCATTAATTAAGAAGAGCATTCATCTCATTTCAGGAAGTGGTATGAACCTAGAGGGGATGATGCCAACAGAACAGCAAGTGAATCAGCCCAGGCCGTCGAAGAGAGCGCGCACCAGCTTCACCGCTGACCAATTACAGGTGAGTAGCACATATCCCCCAAACGTACCTGGGAGACCATCCCCAGGTCAATAGCATTGTGATAAAGCTGAATACCAAGGTTCATAATTTGGTTCAATATGAATTTATGCCACAGGTTTGTTCATTTTTTAATCCTTCCTGGGAGCTTAAATCCAGCCCCTGCAGATGTCACCAAGCCTTGTCAATTATGTCTGACTGTTCCCAGCCAAGGGGTTCAGGGCAAGTGACTAACATATGGATGACCTCATGTGATTGACCTGTGATTGAGCTCAGTGACTTTATGACCCCTCCAGGTGATGCAGGCCCAGTTTGCCCAGGACAACAACCCGAATGCCCAGACCCTGCAGAAGCTGGCGGAGCAGACAGGCCTGAGTAGGAGAGTCATACAGGTTAGATCAGAGATGGTCAACTGGCGACCCGTTATTGTAATGTGTAGAATTGCAGCAAACTTGTCTTAAAACTGCAACATTTTCTTTACGCCCCATGGCAAAATGTGTAGAATTGCAGGAAATTAACTCTCAAACTTCAATTTTCTCTTTCCGCTGTCAAGAGGAGCAAAACCTTTTTGCTCGCATGGGTAAGCAGACCCGCGAACCCCTGTGGCCCCAACCCCCATCAAAGTTACCCATCCCTGGGTTAGGTATTCATACACAGTTTTAATCAACACATGCCTCACAATCAGGATATGATATGACTGCATTTCTACAGTACATTTGTCTTTTTTTTCAGGATTTGTTATGTTGAAAAGAATTCATTAAAAAAAACGGTAAAAACACCCACTTGGTTTTGTGACATTTCCTCTAAAACAGCCATCTGGGATTGGTACATCTGCTCACCAAAACGAGTTATTAGGTGACCACTTTGTTGCTGTTTGAATCCGATTGGCCCTTTAATAACACACATCAATTAAGTGTGTCACTATTGAATGCTGGTACTAAAAACATGGCACTTTCTATATCCTATCCAGGTTTGGTTCCAGAACTGCAGAGCACGCCATAAGAAGCATGTGAGCCCCAACCACTCCTCAGCCACGCCGTTGTCCTCCCTGCAGCCCGGCTGCCACTCCCAGCCCACCCCAGCCCCAGAAGAGCGGCAGTACACAGCCTACAGCACCCCAGAGGGATCCATGCTCACTGCTCTGCACTCCTACATAGATGGTAAGTGGAGAAAGGTTACATCCCAAATGGCACCCTATTCCCTTTATAGTGCACTACTTTTAGGGGCTATCGGCCCTGGTCAAAAGTAGTGCACTGTAAAGTAAATAGGGAGCTATTTGGGACGCACATAGGCTGTACCAGAGACATATAGAGACAGGACACACCAGTAAGACGGCCCACCGGGCGGGAGGGGGTCAAAAAAGACAATCACTTAGTTGTGGTCAATTTGCAGTTTACAAATTATTGTAATTCGGTTCCGGCCCCCCAACCGTCCGCTCCGACAAAAAATCATCCCACTGCTGAATCTAGTTGCCTACCCATGGTTTAGAGTTATAGGAACAGCCATCTCTTGTGGACAGACTGCGTAACAAAAATAGTATTGTAACATATGTCAAAAGACTGTGGGATGCAATGACTAATGAGCAACAGTAGCTCCAGTGCTTTGGTTTTCCGTCACTGGTTATTTGGACACATCAATATTGGGTGAAGGTGGTGCTTAAGGGGGGGGGGGGGGCAGAGCCCTAGGTAATGCTCTATAAGACCAAAGCCCTGTGTAGTTCCCTATAAGACCAGAGCCCTGTGTTTCCTATAAGACCAGAGCCCTGTGTAGTGTCCTATAAGACAAAAGTCCTGTGTAGTGTCCTATAAGACCAGAGCCCTGTGTGTCCTATAAGATCAGAGCCCTGTGTAATGTCCAATAAGACCAGAGCCCTGTGTAGTGTCCAATAAGACTAGAGCCCTGTGTAGTGTCCAATAAGACCAGAGCCCTGTGTAGTATCCAATAAGACCAGAGCCCTGTGTAGTGTCCAATAAGACAAAAGCCCTGTGTAGTGTCCTATAAGACCAGAGCCCTGTGTGTCCTATAAGACCAGAGCCCTGTGTAGTGTCCTATAAGACCAGAGTCCTGTGTTTCCTATAAGACCATAGCCCTGTGTGTCCTATAAGACCATAGCCCTGTGTGTCCTATAAGACCAGAGCCTTGTGTGTCCTATAAGACCATAGCCCTGTGTGTCCTATAAGACCATAGCCCTGTGTGTCCTATAAGACCAGAGCCCTGTGTAGTGTCCTATAACATTATTATAACGTTATTATTTGAGCATTTCATTCTAATCCCCTCTCTCTCTCTACTATCAGGGATGTATGCCATGGCAAGGGCAGAGCCCTGGTTACTAGTGTCATCTAATCAACTCTCTTTCTGATCTCTCTCCTTCTCTACAGGGCACTCTCCTCAGTCTAAGCTGTTCCAGCCCCTGCTGTCCCTCCACACCATGACCTCCCAGCCTGAGCCACACACACACACACACACACACACACACACACACACACACACACACACACACACACACACACACACACACACACAAAGTCCTCAGTTTAGCAGGTTTAAATCATTGCAACATTACTAAGTTACACTAAGGTCCATGTTGTTATCTTGTGGATGTGTGTGTTTCTCTGGCCCCGTGCACATTTAAGTTACACAACAATGCATTTGTCACAACGGTTGTGATACAACAAAGAGATTTTCAAAAATGTTATAACATATTATTACACAAGCATTGTGGAGACACCACAGAATGGTTTGCCTTAACATGTTTGTGCCCCCTGTATATAGCCTCGATGGTACCGGTATCTCCTGTATGTAGCCTCGCTGTACCGGTATCCCCTGTATATAGCTTCGCTATTGTTATTTTACTGCTGCTCTTTAATTATTTGTTTTATTTATTTATTTTCTGTATTTTTCTTATAACTGCATTGTTGGTTAAGGGCTTGTAAGTAAGTATTTCACTGTAAGGTCCACAGCTGTTGTGTTCGGTGCATGTGACAAATACAATTTGATTTGATCACACAAATATGAGTTGTATCACAACCATTGTGTCGAGTACGTTGTACAGCAGTTAAACCCGCGTGTGTCCGGGGCCTTTGTGTTCTTATTGTGTCGAGTACGTTGTACAGCAGTTAAACCCGAGTGTGTCCGGGGCCTTTGTGTTCTTATTGTGTCGAGTACGTTGTACAGCAGTTAAACCCGAGTGTGTCCGGGTCCTTTGTGTTCTTATTGTGTCGAGTACGTTGTACAGCAGTTAAACCCGCGTGTGTCCGGGTCCTTTGTGTTCTTATTGTGTCGAGTACGTTGTACAGCAGTTAAACCCGCGTGTGTCCGGGTCCTTTGTGTTCTTATTGTGTCGAGTACGTTGTACAGCAGTTAAACCCGCGTGTGTCCGGGGCCTTTGTGTTCTTATTGTGTCGAGTACGTTGTACAGCAGTTAAACCCGAGTGTGTCCGGGTCCTTTGTGTTCTTATTGTGTCGAGTACGTTGTACAGCAGTTAAACCCGCGTGTGTCCGGGTCCTTTGTGTTCTTAGTGTCGAGTACGTTGTACAGCAGTTAAACCCGCGTGTGTCCGGGTCCTTTGTGTTCTTATTGCAAGGTGTCACCGTTTGATGCTGGTCTTTCATCTGAGGTGGGAAACTAGACTGCCTTTGACAAACCATTGTGAAGTTAAATCTTAAAATATGAATTCTTTGTACATCAGTATTTTAACTATTGTTGTTTAATTTATTTACTGTATGTGGTTAAGAAAATAAATATTGACAAAATGATAAAAAATAAAAAAAACTGACTGTTTTCTACTCACATCAACAACCAACAGTAAACTACCACAAATGTATGCAAAAAGTTAAAACGGGTTCAGTCAATGTAATAAATACATTTTTAAGTGGGTATTAATATGTCTTTATTATAGCCAATAATGATGTTATTAATAGGGATGGGTACCGAAACCAGGGTAATAAACGGGCCCCGGGGCTAAATTATGAAAGACCATAGTATCGATAAGCTCCGACGTTATCGGTTCTGCTTTCGGTACTGGAGAAATTAAGAAAATACATCTCCTATTTATTATTGCTACATAAACATTATCTTGCACATTTTATCTCACCAACCGTTTCTAATTTTCAATGAGATTACGACACTCGTCTATGATGCATTTTCGCTATTCCCAATCCAGAAGAGAGATCTCTCTCGCGCGGAGCCTGTCTCTCACACGCTACAGCACCCTGCTCTTAATTTGTGACGATGGCAGAGAGAGCTAAACGTTCAAAAGTGTGCTTGCTACAATGAACCAATCCACTCCTCCCTCTAATACCGGTGGTCTAAACCAAAGACAAGTGTAGCGAGGTGCGTACTGGCGACAGAGAAGTCAGGCGCAGGAGAGCGAAAACTGACTTACAACGGCGTCATTTAATATCCATAAACCATCGTCAACAGAACAATACAATAAATGTGTCAAACAAAACCTGGTAAATACCAGCATACCGTGCATAAGCACTACAAGAAACAATTACTGACAAGGACATGGGGGGGGACAGAGGGTTAAATACACAACATGTAATTGATGGAATTGGAACCAGGTGTGATGGGAGACAAGACAAAACCAATGGAAAATGAAAAGTGGATCAATGATGGCTAGAAGGTCGGTGACTTCGACCGCCGAACGTCGCCCGAACAAGGAGAGGGACCAACTTCGGTGGAAGTTGTGACAACAAGTCCAAAGCCCCTTCACGCTGACAGCTAGTGGGGGGATGACTGAGGAGAGGGTGAATGAGTGCCACCTAACCGTGACTAGGTTCATAGTGAAAGGCAACAGTGGAGTCCAAGGGCTTTAGGTAACAGTCTGTCAGTATATATTGAGTTGTATACATTTTTTGGATATAGTAGTATAAAAGGGTGCTATGTTAGTCCCATCACTCCACAATACACAACAACACAATAATGATAATTCAACACGTGAAAACGATCATTTTTGTTTACTGTAGGGAGATGAGCAAGGCACTCAACTCCAAATATACCCCTCCCTCCAGAAGTTACCTCAGTGACACATTCATTCCTACCTGGTATGGTGTAGAAAAGGCCAATGTGAACACTTAGCTGAAGGACGTGCCAAAGCTGGCCATCACATCAGACGGGTGGACCAGCCTCTGTCAGGACCACTATCTCACTGTTACAGTGCACTACACAAGCCAGGGCAGTGTAAAACTGAAGGTCCTCCACACCAGGGCAGTGTAAAACAGAAGGTCCTCCACACCAGGGGCAGTGTAAAACAGAAGGTCCTCCACACCAGGGCAGTGTAAAACTGAAGGTCCTCCACACCAGGGCAGTGTAAAACAGAAGGTCCTCCACACCAGGGGCAGTGTAAAACAGAAGGTCCTCCACACCAGGGCAGTGTAAAACAGAAGGTCCTCCACACCAGGGGCAGTGTAAAACAGAAGATCCTCCACACCAGGGCAGTGTAAAACAGAAGATCCTCCACACCAGGGCAGTGTACAAATTGCACACTGGCGATGTATTGTGGCAGAGGAGATCTCAGACATTCTGGAAGAGTTTGAGATGGAGCCGAGCAAGATTGTAGCTGTGATTGTTGATAATGCTGGCAATATGGATGTTGCCATCAAGAGGTTACACATCCAAAAAATAGGATGCTTTGCACACATATTGAATCTGGCAGCGCAGAAAATCTTCAAAATGACTTCCATTGATAAATGGGCAGCCCGAATCAGATCAGCGGTCATGTGGTTCAAGAGATCCTCGATGTCCAGCCCCAATCAGAGCAGTGGTCGTGTGGTTCAAGAGATCCTCGAAGTCCAAAACTGTCCTGAAGGAAAAGCAGCAGCTCCTTGGTAAGAAGCCAGTTCAATCTTTTAAAGTATTATTTTGAAATTCCCACATTTAACAATTTAATTCAATATTCAAGTGTGCGGTAATTAAATGTATGTTGATTTTTGTTGTTGTTTCAGGCCTTCCGCAACACTCACTCATCCCTGATGTCAAGACCAGATGGAACTTGCTCGATCTAATGATGGAGAGATTCATGGAGCAGTATCCAGCGATCCAAGCAGCAGCCTTGGACCCACGACTGCGAAAAGCAATGACCAAGGACAACCTGGACCTTCTGAAGGACAAGGACTTCCATAAGGCTGAGGAGTTTGTCCAGCTCATGAGAATCCTCTATACATCCACACTGTGTGTGTCATGTGAAAAGAATTCCACCTGTGGACAGATCATACCCATCCTCCAAAAACTGGAAGAGCACTTCACTGTGAAGCATGAAGATACGTTTGTGGCAACCATCAAAGAGAAGGTGTGGGAGAACCTCTCCGAGCGCTATCAGAATGAGGACATTCAAACCTTCCTGCATGAGGCCACAGCAATGGACCCCAGATTTAAAGGGAGGCTGGTGAGTGACGCCACTTGGGACAGGCTGAGGAAGGAAAATGTTGAAGCCACTGTGACAGGAGCAAAACCAGGGCTGTCAGAGGAGCCGGAGTAGACAGATACAGAGCACCAGCAATAGGAGGAGGAGTCTGAAGGAGAGGAAATGAAGGAGACAGTCCCTCCAATGTACAAAACAAGGAGTGCCTTGGAGGAGCTGTTCTCAGAGGAGCACAGGGAGTTGAGATTGACGATCCAACAGGACACCTCGTCCCTCAGCAAGCATGTTGACCTAGAGGTCGAGCTCTACAAAGGCCTGCCTCCCATCCCCATGGCTGAAGATCCTGTGATGTGGTGGTGGGAGAAGTGTCTGCCCCTCCTCACAAACATTTCAACAAGCTACCTCCTCCACCCCTAGTGAGAGGGTATTTGAGACTGCAGGGAACACAATAAGCCAGGAGAGGTCCCGACTTCTGCCAGAGAAAGCAAATATGTTGATCTTTCTCCAGAAGAACTGCTAATCCTTTTGCAGCCTACCTGCATGCTCCACCCATGTTTTATTTAACCTTTATTTAACTAGGCAAGTCAGTTAAGAACAAATTCTTATTTTCAATGACGGCCTAGGAACAGTGGGTTAACTGCCTTGTTCAGGGGCAGAACAGCAGATTTTTACCTTGTCAGCTCGGGGATTTGATCTCGCAACCTTTCAGTTACTAGCCCAACGCTCTCACCTACCTGCCACCTCTATACCACTGTATTTTCTTTTGCAGTAAAATATTATTTATTTCATATTTCCATCATCACAACATTAGAGTTTATAATAGTGATTCGTTCAAAACATTGCTGTTTCTTTTGCTGTAAATAATTGTGTATTTTATTTATTTTACATTTCAGAAAATAAAGCCATGTTAATTCTGTTCTAAATTTGTTTCGTTTTTTCCGTAAAAAAAGAACAAAAATTACCGATAACGAATATCGTTAACGTACCGGATCGATAAGCAGTATCGGTAAGAGTAGTAATACCGTTAAAATCTTAACGATACCCATCCCTAGTTATTAAGGATTGGCCAGTTTGCATGATTTATAATGTTTCAATAACACTTTATTTTAAGGTACACATATTAGCCACTCATTTGTTAGTTTATAAGTGTGTATATATCAGTCACTTATAAGGCCTTTATTAGGTCTCATTAGCCATGTATTACGCCTTAATTTAAGCATTCTTATTCAAACATTATAAGTAACTTATAACTGGCCAATCCTTAATAATCTAATTATTAGCTATAATAATGTCATATTAATTTTTAATAAAGAGCAAGTTACACAAGAAACAGACTAGTAAGCTGTCAAGGTGAGACGAATAAGGGCATTGTAACTCAATATGTGTACCCTATTCTAACGTGTGACCATATTTGTAATTCAATAACATGCATACACACAGTACAAACATGAATACATTCTCAGCGCTGTTTAAAAGAAAGCATCGATTTTTTAAATATACATTTCAAAACAAAACATAGGAATCTCCCATTGGAGTGGTGCTACAGTATACACAGTGTACGCATCAGTCATTGATCTTTGAAATGAAATGAGTCTTTTATTCTCTGTCCAATAGTCTTTTAGCGTCTCCTCACTGTGCTGTTAGTGATCAGTCCATGCGTTGTCCTTGAGGAGTAGAGGTGAAACTAAGACACACACTAACTCACCATCAGCTTTTACTTGGCTCTAACTTGTTGACTGTGGTAAACCAAAAATAACTCAGTCCCCATAGAGGGAGGGATACCTCTTTTTTTACCGCAGTCTTATCTAATGTTTGAAAATGTATCCTATTACATGAAAACAAGCCGTTATGTCTCAGAAAGATGAATGACTCTACATACTGAATATCATTTGATCATCTAATCTGGTACAATGGGTCATACAGTTAAGATGGCCATAAATAGCTTATTGGCATCATTGCATTGAAGTGGGATGTTAATTCATGGCAACATAGTGTGACAGTGTGACAAGAAAGCATTCCATTCAAAAATGTAATCTGATTAAAAACCCAAGAGTGTTTTAAGTGAGACATAGGCATTGGTCTAAAGACAAAAAATAAAAGTAATTTACATGAGCACCACTTCACCCAATAAAGATGACGCTAAATAATACACATTTACAATAGGCCTATATCTAAAAATACATACAGCCTAACGATATACAGTACCAGTCAAAAGTTTGGACACACCTACTCATTGAAGAGTTTTTCTTAATTTTTTTAAACTATTTTCTACATTGCAGAATAAAAGTGAAGACATCAAAACTATGAAATAACACATGTGGAATCATGTAGTAACCAAAAAAGGGTTAAACAAATAAAAATATATTTGAGATTTGAGATTCTTCAAAGTAGCCACCCTTTGCTTTGATGACAGCTTTGTACACTCTTGGAAATCTCTCAACAAGCTTCATGAGGTAGTTACCTGGAATGCATTTCAATTAACAGGTGTGCCTTGTTAAAAGTTAATTTGTGGAATGTCTTTCCTTCTTAATGCATGTGAGTTGTGTTATGACAAGCTGGGGTGGTATACAGAAGATGGTCTTCTACCAAATAAACTAAGTCCGTATTATGGCAAGAACAACTCAAATAAGCAAAGAGAAACAACAGTCCATCATTACTTTAAGACATGAAGGTCAGTCAATACGGAACATTTCAAGAACTTTGAAAGTTTCTTCAAGTGCAGTCGCAAAAACCATCAAGCGCTATGATTAAACTGGCTCTCATAAGGACCACCCACAGGAAAGGAAGACCCAGAGTTACCTCTGCTGCAGAGGATAAGTTCATTAGCGTTACCAGCCTCAGAAATTGCAGCCCAAATAAATGATTCACAGAGTTCAAGTGACAAACACATCTCAACATCAACTATTCAGTGGAGACTGTGTGAATCAGACCGTCATGGTCGAATTGCTGCAAAGAAACCACTTCTAAATGACACCAATAAGAAGAAGAGACTTGATTGGGCCAAGAAACACGAGCAATGGACATTAGACCGGTGGAAATCTGTCCTTCAGTCTGATGAGTCCAAATTTGATATTGTTGGTTCCAACCGCCATGTCTTTGTGAGACGCTGAGTAGGTGAACGGATGATCTCTGCATGTGTGGTTCCCACCGTGAAGCATGGAGGAGGAGGAGGTGTGATGGTTCTTTGCTGGTGACATTGTCGTTGATTTATTTAGAATTCAAGGCACACTTAACCAGCATGGCTGCCACAACATTCTGCAGTGATACTCCCACTAAGCGCAAATCGGCTGTGATGGCGTATCATTTGTTTTTCAACAGGACAATGACCCAACACATCTCCAGGCTGTGTAAGGGCTATTTGACCAGGAAAGAGTGATGGAGTGCTGCATCAGATGACCTGGCTTCTACAATCACCCGACCTCAACCCAATTGAGATGGTTTGGGATGAGTTGGACCGCAGAGTGAAGGAAAAGCAGTCAACAAGTGCTCAGCATATGTGGGAACTCCTTCAAGACTGTTGGAAAAGCATTCCAGGTGAAGCTGGTTGAGAGAATGCCAAGTGTGCAAAGCTGTCATCAAGGCAAAGGGTGGCTACTTTGAAGAATCTCAAATATAAAATATATTTTGATTTGTTTAACCCTTTTTTGGTTACTACATGATTCCACATGTGTTATTTTATAGTTTAGATGTCTTCAATATTATTACACAATGTAGAAAATAGTAAAAATAAAGAAAAGCCCTCAAATGAGTAGGTGTGTCCAAACTTTTGACTGGTACTGTAAGCATACAGGTCCTTCGGAAACTATTCAGACCCCTATTAATCCAGTGCTAGTGTCACGATCGTCGTATGGTGGAAGAGAGGAGGACCAAGGCGCAGCGTGAAGTGAACACATTCTACGTTTAATGACACGAAACGAAGAACACTTGACAAACTAAACAAAACAACAAACCGACGAACGTGAAGCTATATAAACAATGTGCAAACATGCAACATAGACATAGACAATCACCCACGAACTACCTAATGAATATGGCTGCCTAAATATGGTTCCCAATCAGAGACAACGATAGACAGCTGTCTCTAATTGAGAACCAATCTAGGCAACCATAGACATACATACACCTAGACTAGACACTGCCCCATAAACATACAAAACCCCTAGACAATACAAAACACATACATCCCCCATGTCACACCCTGACCTAACTAAAATAATAAAGAAAACAAAGATAACTAAGACCAGGGCGTGACAGCTAGCCTCTCTACACTGGCTTCCTGTTAAGGCAAGGGGCTGATTTCAAGGTTTTACTGCTAACCTACAAAGCATTACATGGGCTTGCTCCTACCTATTTTTCCAATTTGGTCCTGCCGTACATACCTACACATACGCTATGGTCACAAGACGCAGGCCTCCTTATTGTCCCTAGATTTTCTAAGCAAACAGCTGGAGGCAGGGCTTTCTCCTACAGAGCTTCATTTTTATGGAATGGTCTGCCTATCCATGTGAGACGCATACTCAGTCTCAACCTTTAAGTCTTTACTGAAGACTCATCTCTTCAGTGGGTCATATGATTGAGTGTAGTCTGGCCCAGGAGTGTGAAGGTGAACGGAAAGGCACTGGAGCAACGAACCGCCCTTGCTGTCTCTGCCTGGCCGGTTCCCCTCTCTCCACTGAGATTCTCTGCCTCTAACCCTATTACAGGGGCTGAGTTACTGGTTTATTGGTGCTTTTCCATGCCATCCCTAGGAGGGGTGCGTCACTTGAGTGGGTTGAGTCACTGACGTGATCTTCCTGTCTGGGTTGGCGCCCCTCCTTGGGGTGTACAGTGGGGGAGATCTTTGTGGGCTATACTCGGCCTTGTCTCAGGATGGTAAGTTGGTGGTTAGAGAAATCCCTCTAGCGGTGTGGGGGCTGTGCTTTGGCAAAGTGGGTGGGGTTATATCCTGCCTGTTTGGCCCTGTCCGGGGGTATCGTCGGACAGGGCCACAGTGTCTCCCGACCCCTCCTGTCTCAGCCTCCGGTATGTATGCTGCAATAGTTTATGTGTTGGGGGGCTAGGGTCAGTCTGTTATATCTGGAGTATTTCTCCTGTCTTATCCAGTGTCCTGTGTGAATTTAAGTATGCTCTCTCTTTCTTTCTTTCTCTCTCTCGGAGGACCTGAGCCCTACGACCATGCCTCAGGACTATCTGGCATGATGACTCCTTGCTGTCCTCAGTCCACCTGGTCGTGCTGCTGCTTCAGTTTCAACTGTTCTGCCTGCGGCTATGGAACCCTAACCTGTTCACCGGATGTGCTACCTGTCCCAGACCTGCTGTTTTCAACTCTTTAGAGACAGCAGGAGTGGTAGAGATACTCTGAATGATCGGCTATGAAAAGCCAACTGACATTTACTCCTGAGGTGCTGACCTGTTGCACCCTCGACAACCACTGTAATTATTATTATTTAACCCTGCTGGTAATCTATGAACATTTGAACATCTTGGCCATGTTCTGTTATAATCTCCACCCGGGACAGCCAGAAGAGGACTGGCCACCTCTCATAGCCTGGTTCCTCTCTAGGTTTCTTCCTAGGTTTTGGCCTTTCTAGGGAGTTTTTCCTAGTCACTGTGCTTCTACACCTGCATTGCTTGCTGTTTGGGGTTTTAGGCTGGGTTTCTGTACAGCACTTTGTGACATCAGCTGATGTAAGAAGGGCTTTATAAATACATGTGATTGATTGACTTTTTCTACATTTTGTTACATTACAACCTTATTCTAAAATGTATTAAATTGTTTTGTTCCTCATCAATCCACACACAATACCCCATAATGACAAAGCAAAAACAGATTGTTTAAAAGAACGTTTAAATGTTTTATTTTATTTTTTAAATATCACATTTACATAAGTATTCAGCCCCTTTACTCAATACTTTAATGAAACAACTTTTTTTTGCGATTACAGCATCGAGTCTTCTTGGGTATGACGCTACAAGCTTGGCACACCTATATTTGGGGAGTTTCTCCCAATCTTCTCTGCAGATCCTCTCAAGCTCAGTCAGGTTGGATGGGGAGCGTTGCTGCACAACTATTTTCAAGTCTCTACCGAGATGTTCGATAAGATTCAAGTCCACTCAAGGACATGCCACTGAAAAACATCCCACCACCATGCTTCACCGTAGGGATGGTGCCAGGTTTAGTCCATACTTGACGCTTGGCATTCAGGCCAAAGAGTTGAATCTTGGTTTCATCAGACCAGAGAATCTTGTAAACTCCAAACGGGCTGTCATGTGCCTTTTACTGAGGAGTGGCTTCCGTCTGGTCACTCTACCATAAAGGCCGTATTGGTGGAGTGCTGCAGAGATGGTTCTCCTTCTGGAAGGTTCACCCATCTCCACAGAGGAACTTTAGAGATCTGTCAAAGTGACCATCGGGTTCTTGAGCACCTCCCTGACCTAGGCCCTTCTCCCCCGATTGCTCAATTTGGCCGGGGGGCCAGCTCTAGGAAGAGTCTTGGTGGTTCGATGGGGACTTTCCATGACATTCTATAACCAGCGCGAATATGAAATACATTTCATCTGTATTTTAATGTTACATGATCATGACTTTGTTGTGCCGTTACACAGGTCGGATGTCAATAACAAACATGGTAAGGCTTGTGCATATATGGGCATGTTGTGCTACAGTATGGTGAAGGAGGATGTGGTGTAATATTGACAGTGATGCAACGGCGTGACAGAGACAGTGAGGGCACATTATCTGTCCACACAGTGCTGCTGCACAAAGAAAGCAAGGGACAAAGACTTGCAAGCAAAAAACCTTGAATGGCACACCAGAGGGACAGGGGCCAAACATGACTCATTTGTGACTTCATCAGTGTGATTTATGGTCAATTGTGGTTAGAATGCTATGAACAAGGCAAGGGTCCTCAAAGGCTTGGCACTTACTGAAACACCTTTAAATTGTAGGGCTATTACATACTCACAATTGGAAAAGTTAGAGGATTGAGACAAAGAAATTAGCCCAATGGACAATGCATGGCAAATAGCTTTCTCAATATGAGAAAATAAATGTTAGTGCTCCAAGGAGCTTGAAGAGCATAATTATACATGGGAACTATGGGCATTTCATGTACAGTATTAACCAGTAACCTTTTGGGAGGTTTCTGAATATTTGTAGTACCACCCTGTGTCTGGTTTGAGACACTGCATACAGAGTTACAAGTGCCTGCTGGGTAATATGTGGAGCAACATATTGTTATAAAATGATATACTTGATTTTTCACTCAAGTAAGTGCTGTACAGTACATTGGTAAAATCAACAATGTCTTGCAGTTGCCATTAAATGCATGATTTGGTCACAGCTATGCTAACCATACTGTTATCATTGTGCATTAAAAGACATGCTCTGGAACTTTGACAACTACTAAGCATTTTTTAAACCTCCCGCTTTGGGCTGAATGTGTCAACTTGAATACAAGCATAATATATAATTACTGTTTTAGCTCAGTTACACACAAAATCTCTAGTTTTCCCCCACGTGGGCCACCTAGTAAGTGGAGTTCAACCAATGAGCTTCAGCCCCTCGCCATATTAGTGACAGCTAGCAAGAGGCAGATGATGCATCCACAGCAGAGAGCAATGACGTGGTGCACAAATCTGCACGTGACGTACTACGCAATTTTTTTATAATAAACTCAGAAAAAAAGAAAGGTCCTCTCACTGTCAACTGCGTTTATTTTCAGCAAACTTAACATGTGTAAATATTTGAATGAACATGAGATTCAACAACTGAGACAAACTGAACAAGTTCCACAGACATGTGACTAACAGAAATGGAATAATGTGTCCTCGGTGTAACGCTCATTCCTTCGACGATAAACACAAATCCGACCATCACCCTTTGTGAGACAACCGCGACTCGTCAGTGAAGAGCACTTTTTGCCAGTCCTGTCTGGTCCAGCGACGGTGGGTTTGTGCCCATAGACAATGTTGTTGCCGGTGATGTCTGGTGAGGACCTGCCTTACAACAGGCCTACAAGCCCTCAGTCCAGCCTCTCTAAGCCTATTGGGGACAGTCTGAGCCCTGATGGAGGGATTGTGCATTCCTGGTATAACTCGGGCAGTTGTTCTTTCCATCCTGTACCTGTCCTGCAGGTGTGATGTTCAGATGTACCGATCCTGTGCAGGTGTTGTTACACATGGTCTGCCACTGCGAGGACGATCAGCTGTACGTCCTGTCTCCCTGTAGCGCTGTCTTAGGCGTCTCACAGTAAGGACATTGCAATTTATTGCCCTGGCCACATCTGCAGTCCTCATGCCTCCTTGCAGCATTCCTAAGGCACGTTCATGCAGATGAGCAGGGACCCTGGGCATCTTTCTTTTGGTGTTTCCCAGAGTCAGTAGAAAGGCCTCTTTAGTGTCCAAAGTTTTCATAACTGTGACCTTTATTGTAAGCTGTTAGTGTCTTAACGACCATTCCTCAGGTGCATGTTCATTAATTGTTTATGGTTCATTGAACAAGCATGGGAAACAGTGTTTAAACCCCTTACAATGAAGATCTATGAAGTTATTTGGATTTTTACAAATTATCTTTGAAAGACAGGGTCCTGAAAAAGGGACGTTTCTTTTTTTGCTGAGATGCCATTTATATGCCAATTTTTGTGGACCACTTTTGGCTCGGGAGCGCTACTTTCAGAACAACTGTCTAAAAAGTATACAAAATTACTGGAGAATCTCTTTAAGGTGATGTTTTGTTAGTACATAAAGTACTGTATGGCAAGATAATAAATTCCAATATTACAGTTGAAGTCGGAAGTTTACATACACCTAAGCCAAATACATTTAAACTCAGTTTTTCACAATTCCTGACATTTAATCCGAGTAAAAATTCCCTGTTTTAGGTCATTTAGGATCACCACTATATTTTAAGAATGTGAAATGTCAGAATAATAGCAGGGAGAATGATTTATTTAAGCTTTTATCTCAAATTCCCAGTGGGTCAGAAGTTTACATACTCTCAATTAGTAGTTGAAAGCATTGCCTTTAAATTGCTTAACTTGGGTCACACGTTTCGGGTAGCCTTCCACAAGCTTCCTACAATAAGTTGGGTGAATTTTGGCCCATTCCTCCTGACAGAGCTGGTGTAACTGAGTCAGGTTTGTAGGGCTCCTTGCTCGCACACGCTTTTTCAGTTCTGCCCACAAATTTTCTATAGGATTGAGGTCAGGGCTTTGTGATGGCCACTCCAATACCATGACTTTGTTGTCCTTAAGCCATTTTGCCACAACGTTGGAAGTATGCTTGGGGTCATTGTCCATTTGGAAGACCCATTTGCAACCAAGCTTTAACTTCCTGACTGATGTCTTGAGATGTTGCTTCAATATATCCACATAATTTTTCTCCCTCATGATGCCATCTATTTTGTGAAGTGCACCAGTCCCTCTGTTTCCTCCAACATCTTCACAAGGTACTTTGCTGTTGTTCTGAGATTGATTTGCACTTTTTGCACCAAAGTACGTTCATCTCTAGGAGACAGAACGCGTCTCTTTCCTGAGTGGTGTGACGGCTGCGTGGTCCCATGGTGTTTATACTTGCGTACTATTATTTGTACAGATGAACGTGGTACCTTCAGGTGTTTGGAAATTGCTCCCAAGGATGAACCAGACTTGTGGAGGTCTACATTCTTTTTTCTGAGGTCTTGGCTGATTTCTTTTGATTTTCCCATTATGTCAAGCAAAGAGGCACCGAGTTTGAAGGTAGGCCTTGAAATACATCCACAGGTACACCTCCAATTGACTCAAATGATGTCAATAAGCCTATCAGAAGATTCTAAAGCCATTACTTAATTTCCTGGAATTTTCCAAGCTGTTTAAAGGCACAGTCAACTTATTGTATGTAAACTTCTGACGCACTGGGATTGTGATACAGTGAATTATAAGCGAAATAACCTGCCTGTTAACAATTGCGGGAAAAATTACTTGTGTCATGCACAAAGTAGATGTCCTAACCAACTTGCCAAAACTATAGTTTGTTAACAAGAAATTTGTGGAGTGGTTGAAAAAGGAGTTTTAATGACTCCAACCTAAGTGTATGTAAACTTCCGACTTCAACTTTATGTCCAAAGTACATAATAATAATGGCATCAGGAGCAATCAAATCAAATTGTATTGGTTACATACACATGGTTAGCAGATGTTAATGCGAGTGTAGCAAAATGCTTGTGCTACTAGTTCCGACAGTGCAGTAATATCTAACAAGTGATCTAACAATTCAACAACAACTACCTAATACACACCATGTAAAGGGATGGAATAAGAATATGTACATATAAATATATGGATGAGCGATGGCCACGCGGATAGATGGTATAAAATACAGTATATACATATGAGATGAGTAATGTAAGATATGTAAACATTATACAAAGTGGCATTATAGTGACTAGTGATCAATTTATTAAAGTGGCCAATGATTGAGTCTGTATGTAGGCAGCAGCCTCTCTGTGTTAGTAATGGCTGTTTAACAGTCTAATGGCCTTGAGAAAGAAGCTGTTTTTCAGTCTCTCAGTCCCAGCTTTGATGCACCTGTACTGACCTCACCTTCTGGATGGTAGCGGGGTGAACAGGCAGTGGCTGGGGTGGTTGTTGTCCTTGATGATCTTTTTGGCCTTTCTGTAACAAGGGGTGCTGTAGGTGTCTTGGAGGACAGGTAGTTTGCCCCCAGTGATGCGTTGTGCAGACCGCACCACCCTCTGGAGAGCCTTGCGGTTGATGGCTGTGCAGTTGCTGTACCAGGCGGTGATACAGCCCGACAGCATGCTCTCAATTGTGCACCTGTAAAAGTTTGTGAGGGTTTTAGGTGACAAGCCAAATTTCTTCAGCCTCCTGAGATTGAAGAGAAGCTGTTGCACCTTCTTCACCACACTGTCTGTGTGGGTGGATTATTTCAGTTTGTCCGTGATGTGTACGCCAAGGAACTTAAAAAACTTTCCACCTTCTCCACTACTGTCTCGTCAATGTGGATAGGGGGTGCTCCCTCTACTGTTTCCTGAAGTCCACGATCATCTCCTTTGTTTTGTTGAGTTAGAGGCTGTTTTCCTGACACCACACTTCGATTGCGCCAGTGTTGAGGATCAGCGAAGTGGAGATGTTGTTTCGTACCTTCACCACCAGGGGCGGCCCGTCAGAAAGTCCAAGACCCAATTGCACAGGGCAGGGTTGAGACCCAGGGCCTTAAGCTTAATGATGAGCTTGGAGGGTACTATGGTGCTGAATGCTGAGCTGTACTCAATGAACAGCATTCTTACATAGGTATTCCTCTCGTGCAGATAGGATAGGGCAGTGTGCAGTGTGATGGCGATTGCATCGTCTGTGGACCTGTTGGGGCGGTATGCAAACTGAAGTGGGTCTAGGGTGGCAGGTAAGGTGGCAGTGATATGATCATTGACTAGTCTCCCAAAGCACTCTATGATGACAGAAGTGAATGCTACGGGGCGATAGTCTGGGTCCAATATGGACCTGAATTAGTATTTACCTCCATCTCTACTTGATCCTGCACGGTTGTCTTCCCTATCACCTTTCCTGCCTCTGTCTATCCATACTCCTTCAGTCACCCTGTATCCGTTCCTCTCTTCTTCTCTCGTCTATCTCTTGTCTTTCCTCCTCTTGTTGGTGTTCTTGTTGAGGATGTGTCTCAGGGTTCTGCTCATGTAGAAGGGTCTGGCTGCAGAGCCGTTGTTCACCTCCAGATCCACCACTGGGGACAGGAACACATAGCCAGTCACATACCACAGAACCTCTGAAACTCTGTTAAATACCCCCATGTATTTAGAAAGTTGGGCCATTGCGGTTTCTGCACTACGTCACATTTAAATGACGACACAACATTCTATGGCATCAGTGGCAGCACCTCATTAACATTACAAGGGGAATATTCAAATAATGACATGTATAGAATTAGAACAATATAAAACATTCTAAAAACTGGCCAAACTAAATACAAGACTTTGTATACCCATAACCTACTGCTAAACATTCTGAAACGCAGTCATATATCTCAAACTCACTGTTATTGTAAATTCCTTCAAATCCATTTGAAATACCAAACTCAAGTTTAGATACTTACCCTTTAAATCACTGTTTCATAAAAGCCCTCTTGATCCCAACCAAGACACCTCTCATTTCCTCAAACCCACTGTTTGATAACAGGCCTACCCCAAAAACTTGAATATCCCAAACCAACGATCAATTTAAATGTCATTAACCCTTAAATACAATATACAAATAAAATATAGAAATTAGATATGAAT
Organism: Salvelinus namaycush; assembly: GCF_016432855.1. NCBI lineage: Eukaryota > Metazoa > Chordata > Actinopteri > Salmoniformes > Salmonidae > Salvelinus > Salvelinus namaycush. The sequence goes on from NC_052315.1 coordinate 10,026,876, forward strand.
CGCCTAGAAAATTTGCTATAATGAAATCATTCACATTTATTTAAAAAAAGATTTCACATTTTCATGGTGTCATTGATACAAAAAGAGTTATCCTGTACAAAAACATTAAATATCCTCAGAAGAGATGTGTGTTACAGTACCTAGTATTAAAAACCGCACTACTGCAGTTCTGCACTATTCCATATAAAAATACCAAAAATGGCTTTAACATCCTTTTATAAACGGTATTTCAAAAGGTTCTCGGCGGTAGATCGTAAAACCACAAAACAATAAAGAGGAACATTTCTCCATTTAGAACTAGGCACATTTACTAGCAACTGCAGTCGGAATCCCTGAAGGGTGTCCATTCAAATCATTCACCATGAGCATCAAATGTGTTCAGAAGTCTTGACCTCCCTGAGCCTACATTATAACTGTCACTTACAGTGTAAAACCAATATCTAGTGTTACACCTTACAGTGTAAAACCAAAACAACCTACAAGTGTCTGTAACCATGTAATTTGTATTCATTTATTTTACCTTTATTTAACTAGGCAAGTCAGTTAAGAACAAATTCTTATTTTCAATAACGGCCTAGGAACAGTGGGTTAACTGCCTTGTTAAGGGGCAAAACAACAGATTTTTACCTTGTCAGCTTGGGGATTCGATCTTGCAACCTTTCAGTTACTAGTCCAATGCTCTAACCACTAGGCTACCTGCCGCCCCACAATTTAGGCGTATGTTCAGTTTATCTATCCGTAGCATTGCACATGAAGTTTTGAACTGTGTCTGTAACAGTGCCAATAAATATGGTGGACCAAAAGTGCCTCTTCAACCAAAGACTAAACAGCCATTCAAATAATCATGCTAGACAGAAAAGCCACCTCTGGGTTATTTTCCAACACATGAGAGCGCCTAAAAATAGCTCTGGGATGAAGTTCCCCTAGGTACAGATCTAAGATCAGCTTCCCCAATCCTAACCTTAACCATTGTTGAGGAAAATGCTAAACTGACCCAAGATCAGTGTCGAAGGGCAACTTCACCCTACACATGGACCTTACATTACAGTACATGGAACCATTGCACAAACACAGTAGTGTCACACGGGGGCGCCCTTGCCCTGCATCACCCCACAACCATCTGCAAAAGTACACCAATTGCATCCGAAATACAGAGATCTCCTTCTGCAGTGTATGTGCCTCTTGCAGTGTATTGGGCTAATGGCAATTTCACCCACGTCCACTGTGCTGCTGCAGCGCTCTCTAAGTAAGGCAGAGGCCAGCAGAGTGTCGACACAACAAAGAAAGGGACAGAAGCACGGCAGAGAAAAAAAGGCTAATATTAGAAGTATCAGCGGCGGTGCAGGCGGTGAGAGGGAGGAAGTTGAACAGAGCTCCGCCTCTTTCAAAACCCCACCCACATACCCCACCCTCTTGGGTCTTGCCATGTCCTGCCAAGGCCTTCCTGGTCAGTTCTGTCCAGTTAGATCACCTCCATTCATGAGTCCAGCCCAGCCATAAGGCCCTGCTCTAGTACCCTCCAGACCACAATCACCGCCACACACAGACGCTGAATGGGTTAGTCCTTCAGTGTATCAAGTGTTCTGGCTATCAGGAGAAAGAGGTTCAGTGTTGTGGCCTATCAGAAGAAAGAGGTTCAGTGTTGTGGCCTATCAGGAGAAAGAGGTTCAGTATTGTGGCCTATCAGGAGGAAGTGTAGAGCTTGGAGCCCTGCTCTCTGCGGAGGATCCTGTGCAGTTGAGGGGACATGTAGAAGGGCTTGAGGGGCGAGCCGTCGTTCCTCTCCAGGTCTTCACCTGATCCAGGACCGACGGAAGATGAAGCATTGTCACAGAGGAGGAGAAAAGGAGGAGAGACGAGGAGGAGAGGAGCAGACAACGTATAGGTAGGAAGGCAGAGAGAGAAAGAGAGAAAGAGAAAGGAGTTTGAGCCAAACAATTTAGAAAGCCAAGCAGGGAAATTAATTAGGAAAAAAAGTTGATATAGGTTTCAGTCAGCCAAAATGGCCAGTGCATTATAGCCAACTGGTTCAGTGATTAGTATGCAGCAGAGGAAAAGTTCGATAAATATAATGCATATAGCACAGGCCCTATACAATAGTCTTCACTGCAAGAACATGCAATATAAAATATTGAATTAGTAAAACAATGATAGTAGTGTAAAAAAAAAATATATATCACGCAGTGCAAGAATAACCTTTTTCTGTCTTATGAAAAAAACTGTACACCGCTAATGATAGAATTGAGAGCAACATGAAGTAGAAATGGAGAAGCATTCAATTAGCTCCCCAAGCTGCAGTCAGTTCCAACACAAACCCTGGAGTGTACTCCCTGTGTATCATATAAACACCCTCACACCCCGGACTGGCCTGTATTTAAAAGAGATGAATGGTGTACTTACAGAAACAAAGGAATAAGGTGTCCACACACATAGCATAGACGTTGAAGAAGCCATGGGCGATCAGGTAGGATCCAAATATCACCGTCTGACAATGGCAGAAAAGTCCAAGTCAGTAAGCACAATAAAGCTTACCGCATGCTTCCCAGTCAAAACAGTTTGCGCATATATTATCACGAAATTGTGTGACGTTTGTGTTATTTTTGGTTTTCTGAGTTTTTGTTCCAGCTGTTTGTGCAGACAAAAACATTTCTTGAGGCAAGTCGAAGTTTGGTTGACTAGACAATAGTAATACACCTAGTCGGAGTGGGAACGTGAAGTGTTTGGTTGATTAGACAATAGTAATACACCTAGTCGGAGTGGGAACGTGAAGTGTTTGGTTGACTAGACAATAGTAATACACCTAGTCGGAGTGGGAACGTGAAGTGTTTGGTTGATTAGACAATAGTAATACACCTAGTCGGAGTGGGAACGTGAAGTGTTTGGTTGATTAGACAATAGTAATACACCTAGTCGGAGTGGGAACGTGAAGTGTTTGGTTGATTAGACAATAGTAATACACCTAGTCGGAGTGGGAACGTGAAGTGTTTGGTTGATTAGACAATAGTAATACACCTAGTCGGAGTGGGAACGTGAAGTGTTTGGTTGATTAGACAATAGTAATACACCTAGTCGGAGTGGGAACGTGAAGTGTTTGGTTGACTAGACAATAGTAATACACCTAGTCGGAGTGGGAACGTGAAGTGTTTGGTTGACTAGACAATAGTAATACACCTAGTCGGAGTGGGAACGTGAAGTGTTTGGTTGATTAGACAATAGTAATACACCTAGTCGGAGTGGGAACGTGAAGTGTTTGGTTGATTAGACAATAGTAATACACCTAGTCGGAGTGGGAACGTGAAGTGTTTGGTTGATTAGACAATAGTAATACACCTAGTCGGAGTGGGAACGTGAAGTGTTTGGTTGATTAGACAATAGTAATACACCTAGTCGGAGTGGGAACGTGAAGTGTTTGGTTGATTAGACAATAGTAATACACCTAGTCGGAGTGGGAACGTGAAGTGTTTGGTTGATTAGACAATAGTAATACACCTAGTCGGAGTGGGAACGTGAAGTGTTTGTCATTCAACGAGTGATGACTAGTTTTCATGCACATTTTTTCGGCACCAAACATCTTAGCTAAATGTAAAATTGTGCGAACAACATTAACATTGCTGTTATTTTCTAGTTATTCAAGCGAATGTCTTTAGAGAGTATGAGAGCATAGAAGTCGCTTCGCCTAGCCAAGTTCGGCTACAAGCAAACAGAACCTACGTATGCAGGCGCAATTATCAACAAGCAATGCTGACTCATATGATGTAAGTCTATTTCTTACCAGTAGGGGGACCCAGTAGTAATTTAGTGATGGCACCTCCTCTTGAATAACTGGAATCTTACGGGTGAAGAAGAAGAATGCTAGAACACCTGGGGGGGGGGGGGGGGGGGGGGATCGGAATCCTTAATAACAAAATAACAACCTGAGCAAACACTGACAAATGTACAATTAGTGTAACATATTATCTATGGACATTGTCTTATAGAGAACGCCTCTGCCGAGAACATTGTAGTACTCTTTTCCAGCGTGTGTTGTTTGTTTAGTCAAGTTCATGCATTGGGTAATTTTAACATCAGCCCTCATAGTTAAACATACCACAAGGTTATCACCAGTGTGTGGGAAAGGGAACTCACCAACACTCCCTGAAATAAGCACTTTTCCCAAGAAGAGGAGAAAGTCTGTCACCTTATCCAGCACTGCCACCCTACAGAGGAGACAACTCATTGGAGAAGCCCAGAGGCCCAGAGAGAGACAGTCACCACCATGAAAGACAGACACAAAAAAACTGTCTGAGGGACAGACAATCAAACGAACCGATACAAAAGACGTTGTCTTACCTTACTACGTTCCTCATCAGGAGGAAGAAAGCATCTTTGGCCGAAGTGCAGAAGCTCTTTCCATATATCGCCATCTAGGGTGAGAAATTCAAAGTAAGACCATGTTATTCACGATTCCAACACTTTCTGTGAGATGGTTATCAAATAGCATGATCACAATAGTAATGGGTGTACTAACTACTGAAATGCCTCAAAGGTACTGGATGGATGGTTTGAAAAATATTTTGACTGAAACTACCCAGACTCACCATGATGTAGGCGTTCCTGTTCATGAACTTGATGAAATGTTCCAGGCACCAGAAGCAGCATTTGAGACAGCAAATCAGGAAGCGGGCAAAAGCATTGTGAGCACCTGAAAAATACATGATGATCATCTTCATGAAAATATTCCATAGAAATATACAGTACTGTATGTAAACATACGAAAGGCAGTGGGTTAAGTACGAGCAGAAAACCCACCTTTGAGTTTGTGATCCAGATACTCTAGAACGATGCGAAACATCTGCACCAAGGCCAGGATCAGAGAGCCAAATGCCAGAGAGCCTGTGTGGTACCTGGGAGGTACACAATACACTGTATTACTAATACAAAATAGAGCTTTATATCCACCACACACACACACACACTTCCCCCTTCCCATAATAGGTGTAAAACCCTCAACACACGTAGGACCAGTTCCCTCAACACAGATTATGTCTCGTCTTGGATTTAAAGGCTTAATGGAGAATCTGAAATAGTTTATTAGTGCAGTACTAGGATAACTCCCGTAGTGAATATCTCTCCAAGCAAGATGAGCCAATATAAACTATACTGAACAAAAATATAAAAGCAAAATGCAACAATTTCAACAACTTTACTGAGCAAATCAGTCAATTTAAATAAATAAATTAGGCCTTAATCTATGGATTTCACATGACTGGGAATACAGATATGCATATGTTGGTCACAGATACCTTAAAAAAAAGGTAGGGGCGTGGATCAGAAAACCAGTCAGTATCTGGTGTGACCAGTATTTTCCTCATGCAGCGTGACATTTCCTTCGCATAGAGATGATCAGGCTGTTGGAATGGCCTGTGGAATGTTGTCCCACTCTTCTTCAATGGCTGTGCGAAGTCGCTGGATATTGGCGGGAACTGGAACACGCTGTTGTACACGTCGATCCAGAGCATCCCAAACATGATCAATGGGTGACATGTCTGGTGAGTATGCAGACCATGGAAGAACTGGGACATTTTCATCTTCCAGCAATTGTGAACAGATCCTTGCAACATGGGGCTGTGCATTATCATGCTGAAACATGAGGTGATGGTGGCGGATGAATGGCACGTCAATGGGCCTCAGGAGCTCGTCACGGTATCTCTGTGCATTCAAATTGCCATCGATAAAATGCAATTGTGTTCATTGTCTGTAGCTTATGCCTGCCCATACCATAACACCACCGTCACCATGGGGCACAACGTTGACATCAGCAAACCGCTCACCCACACAACGCCATACACGTGGTCTGCGGTTGTGAGGCCAGTTGGACGTACTGCCAAATTCTCTAAAACAACGTTGGAGGCGGCTTATGGTAGAGAATTGAACATTAAATTATCTGGCAACAGCTCTGGTGGACATTCCTGCAGCCAGCATGCCAATTGCACAGTCCCTCAAAACTTGAGACATCTGTGGTGAAATAACTGCACATTTTAGTGGCCTTTTATTATACCCAGCACATGTGTAATGATCATGCTGTTTAATCAGTTTATTGATATGCCACACCGGTCAGCTGGATGGACTAACTTAGAAAATGAGAAATGCTCACTAACAGGAATGTAAACACATTTGTGCAGAAAATGCATATGGAACATTTCTGGGATCTTTTATTTCACCTCATGAAACATCAGACCAACACTTTCCATGTTAGTTCATATTTTTGTTCAGTGTCCAACTCAACACCATCTTCACCTTCCTTATGCGTTAAAAACCTATACGACTGAGTCAGCCTACCGTACAGCCCTGCTAAAGGAGGAAAACAAGGGGCATGATGGTATGTCTTGGGGCTTCTTCAGGGCCCAGTAGTAGGAAGCGAAGGCCCCGGCCAGGGTGCACTGTCCCAGGGCGATAGTAAAGTTGACCAGCCACAGGAACATCAGCACGTTGCACAGCTGCAGCACAAAGATGTAGTGGTGGTAGAGGCTCTCGCCGCCGTAGAAGGCAAAGGTGCACTGGGAGCCCGGGCACACCGTGGTCACGTTGGTCTGACTGAACGTCTGGGGAGAGATAGGGGTAAGTTATTGGGTTAGAAGGAAATCGCACCCTATTCTCTATTTACTTCTGGCCAGAGTTTACAATGGCACCCTATTCCCTATACAGTTCACTACCTTTGGCCAGAGTTTACAACGGCAAACTACTCTCTATATTGGGAATAGGGTACCATTTCAGTTTTAAATTGTAATGAAAGACCAAATGTAGCCAGAGTTAACAGATGTTGTCACTGGCTAGATACAGTTGAAGTCGGAAGTTTACATACACCTAAGCCAAATACATTTAAACTCAGTTTTTCACAATTCCTGACATTTAATCCAAGTAAAAACTCTCCGTCTTAAATCAGTTAAGATCACCACATTATTTTAAGAATGTGAAATGTCAGAATAATAGTAGAGAGAATGATTTACTTCAGCTTTTATTTCTTTCTTCACATTCCCAGTGGGTCAGAAGTTTACATACACTCAATTAGTATTTGGTAGCATTACCTTGAAATTGTTTAACTTGGGTCAAAAAAATGTTTGTAGGCCTCCTTGCTCACACACGCTTTTTCAGTTCTGCCCACAAATTTTCTATAGGTTTGAGGTCAGGGCTTTGTGATGGCCACTCCAATACCTTGACTTTGTTGTCCTTAAGCCACTTTGCCACAACTTTGGAAGTATGCTTGGGGTCATTGTCCATTTGGAAGACCCATTTGTGACCAAGCTTTAACTTCCTGATTGATGCCTTGAGATGTTGCTTCAATATATCCACATCATTTTTCTCCCTCATGATGCCATCTATTTTGTGAAGTGCACCAGTCCCTCCTGCAGCAAAGCACCCCCACAACATGATGCTGCCACCCCTGTGCTTCACGGTTGAGATGATGTTCTTCGGCTTGCAAGCCTCCCCCTTTTTCCTCCAATCATAACGATGTTCATTATGTTCAAACAGTTATATTTTTGTTTCATCAGACCAGAGGACATTTTTCCTTTCTTCCTTGCTGAGTGGACTTTCAGGTTATGTCAATATAGGACTTGTTTACCTGTGGATATAGAAACTTTTGTACCCGTTTCCGCCAGCATCTTCACAAGGTTCTTTGCTGTTGTTCTGGGATTGATTTGCACATTTCGCACCAAAGTACGTTCATCTCGAGGAGACAGAACGCATCTCCTTCCTGAGTGGTATGACGGCTGCGTGGTCCCATGGTGTTAATACTTGCATACTATTGTTTGTACAGATGAACGGGGTACCTTCAAGCGTTTGGAAATTGCTCCCAAGGATGAATCAGACTTGTGGAGGTCTACAATTTCTTTTCTGAGGTCTTAGCTGATTTCTTTTGAGTTTCCCATGATGTCAAGCAAAGAGGCACTGAGTTTGAAGGTAGGCCTTGAAATACATCCACAGGTACACCTCCAATTTACTCAAATTATGTCAATTAGCCTATCAGAAGCTAAAGCCATGACATCATTTTCTGGAATTTTCCAAGCTGTTTAAAGGCACAGTCAACTTAGTGTATGTATTCTTCTGAGCCACTGGAATTGTGATACAGTGAATTATAAGTGAAATAATCTGTCTTTAAACAATTGTTGGAAAAATTACTTGTGTCATGCGGAAAGTAGATGTCCTAACTGACTTGCCAAAACTATAGTGTGTTAACAAGAAATTTGTGGAGTGGTTGAAAAACAGGTTTTATTGACTCCAACCTAAGTGTATGTAAACTTCTGACTTGGATGATTTGTACTGCTGCCAAGCACACTGAGCTGAATTTCAATAAGCTGTAAGCTACTCCAATTCAGGGTTTCAAGGCCAATAACATACAGTATTCTAGGAGTGTGCAATACAGCAATAACGTCAATGTGACAAAGAGGAAGACAGTAAAAAGAATCGCGAACCTCTGGATCACAGGTGAGGTTGGCATACATGCATTTGTCCTGCGTCGACATGACCTTGTAGACAGCATCACCAGATGACGCTAAGAAGCTGAGGGCAAAACCAGTCAAGGGCAACACGGAAGAATAGAAACAGTGATAAGTAACAAAATGTGTGCCTGCCTATGAGCCATCTACATTGGGATTTCCACTACGGGTTCAGCAGTTTCAATAGGTTCAATTCATCCAGTCTTTATCTCTATGATGCCATTGGTGACAGATCAGGATGCTTCACATGTGTAGCTACAATGGGCAAAGCTGCATGTAAAGATAACTGTGTAAAAGTGTACACACACACACAGTGAGGACGAGGCTGAGAAGACATACATAGAGAGGATACACAGCAATGACTGCCCAGTACGCTATGCAGATGGCCAGCAGCACAAATGTGATGATCGGGTAGAAGAGAGTGGACATGATGTAACCAATGGCCCTGGAGAAAAGAGAGAGAGAGAGAAGGGGGAGAAAGTGTGAAAAAATAATAGTTAAAAGTTTGAACTCACAGATGCTGGTTTCATTGGAAGTGACACAACAAGACGTCCGACTTAATCTCCTGAGAGAAGAACTCACCTGCTCCCCTCCTCCAGCAGAGCGATGGCGATGCGTACTCTCCTCCTCAGGAATATCAGGATGACTATGATGACCGCCTCAATGACTGATAGGGAGATCACTGCAATACAAAATATTACCATTGAGTAGAAAAATCTATATTCCTTTACAGCAGAGGTGGACAAAAAAAAATCGATCCTCTCAGGCCACAGCATCTCCTGGGATTTGCCAAATTAATTTAAACAATATCAGTTTTAATTTAGTATTTTATGTAAATTCAGGGCTTGTCTGTAAAAGAGACCTTGGTCTCAGTATGACTCTCTGATAAAATAAAAGTGAAATAAAAATAAATCAATAAAATACAGTTAACAGGAAGGCCTACGGTTTCCCCGCTCTAATTCATTTGCTGATTGAGAAATAAGAACAAAACTAGCAGACACACCCAACTGCTTCCCTAGCAACTTAGAGAGACCCTGCACCTTGTGACACAGTAAACTGAGTTGTGGCAGCCTTGTGCTCGGCTAGTGTGCTATGTATGCCGTGCCGTGATTGTTACTGTTGATGGTATCTGGAAATGTGCATGTACACCCCATCTACTGTTGCTAGCCCCAATTCTGACTTGTGCTCTAATATCTGCTTCACTGATTTCTGCTCTTGTAAAATAAGGTGTGGGTTCACAGCTCCAATCCAGATGTGTTGGTCATTACTGAGACGTGGTTAAGGAAGAGTGTTTTGAATACTGATGTTAACCTTTCTGGTTATCACCTTTTTCGGCAAAACAGTTCTTCCAAAGGTGGGGGAGTGGCAATTTTTACCAAGGATCACCTTCAGTGCTCGGTTGTCTCCACCAAGTCTGTTTCCAAACTATTTTATTTGCTGGTTTTAAGCATTAAAATGTTTAATATCTCTTTGTTGACTGTTGCTGGGTGCTATCGTTCTCCATCAGCACCAACCTGTACCCTACCTGCCCTAAGCTCTCTCCTGGCCCCTTACACTAAGTCTGAATTTGTCCTGCTAGGTGACCTCAAATGGGACATGTTTAAACCACCTGACCAAGTCCTAAAGAAATGGGACTCCCTAAATCTTTCTCAGATTATTACCAATCCCACAAGGTATGACTCCAAACACCCAGAAAAGGCTACTCTCCTCGATGCTATCCTCACAAATAATCCTGATAGGTGTCAGTCTGGTGTTTTCTGTAATGACCTTAGTGATCACTGTTTTACAGCCCGTGGTCATAATGGCTGCTCAGTGAAACGACCTGTCCTGATTTGTAATAGATGCTTGCTAAAAAACTTCAATGAGAAAGCCTTTCCTCATGAACTGGCTTCCGTAAAATGGTATAGAATCAGCTTGTCGAAGACGCTTGGACCTTCTTTTTTGATATTTTCAGTGGTATTGTTAACAAACACGCCTCCATATTTTTTTTAATTTTTTTTTTTAAACAGGTTTAACCGTGATCTTTTTTTTCTTATTATTTTTATTTAAACTTTATTTAACTAGGCAAGTCAGTTAAGAACAAATTCTTATTTTCAATGACGGCCTAGGAACAGTGGGCTAACTGCCTTGTTCAGGGCCAGAATGACAGATTTTCACCCTGTCCGCTTGGGGATTCGATCTAGCAACCTTTCGGTTACTGGCCCAACGCTCTAACCAATAGGCTACCTGCCGCCCCAAAATTACTCCATCTCAAGAATTGTATTTGGCGAAAGGCTCCGCACACGCATACTCAGGTTGACTGGCTATCGTTCAGGCAAATGAGAAATAAGTGCACTCAGGCTATCCGGAAGGCCAAAGTTAGTTACTTTAAGGAGCAGTTCTCTCTCTGTGGGTCTAACCCCAAGAAGATACGAAAAATGGTTAAAGACCTGGAGAATAAATCCTCCTCCTCACAGCTGCCCATGTACCTTAATATTGATGATGTGGTTGTTACTGACAAGAAGCACATGGCTGAGCTCTTTAATCACCACTTCATTAAGTCAGGATTCCTATTTGACTCAGCCATGCCTCCTTGCCCGTCCTACATTTCCTCATCTCCCACCCCTTCTAATGCGACTATCCCCCATGCTTCTCCTTCTTTTCCCCCTGCTTTGATACACAGTTTCTCCCTTCAGGCAGTCACTGACTCCAAGGTGCTAAAGGAGCTCCTTAAACTTGACCCCAAAAAACCATCTGGGTCATCGCCAAGCCTATCTTAAACCTTTTTAACCTGTCTCTCCTTTCTGGGGAGGTTCCCATTGCTTGGAAGGCAGCCACAGTTCGTTCTTTATTTAAAGGGGGAGATCAGGCTGATCCTAACTGTTATAGGCCTATATCTATGTTGCCCTGTTTATCAAAAGTGTTCGAAAAACTTGTCAATAGTCAACTGACTGGCTTTCCTGATGTCTATAGTATGTTCTCGGGTATGCAATCTGGTTTCCGCTCAGGTTATGGATGTGTCACTGCAACCTTAAAGGTCCTCGATTATGTCACCATTGCCCTTGATTCTAAGCAATATTGTGCTGCTATTTTTATTGACTTGGCCAAATCTTTTGATACGGTAGACCATTCCATTCTTGTGGGCCAGCTAAGGAGTACTGGTGTCTCTGAGGGGTCTTTGGCCTAGTTTGCTAACTACCTCTCTCAAAGAGTGCAGTGTATAAAGTCAGAAAATCTGCTGTCTCAGCCACTGCCTGTCACCAAGGGAGTACGCCAAGGCTCGATGCTAGGCCCCACGCTCTTCTCAATTTACTTCAACATGATAGCTCAGGCAGTAGGAAGCTCTCTCATCCATTTATATGCAGATGATACAGTCTTATAATCAGCTGGCCCCTCCCCGGATTATGTGTTAAATGCTCTACAACAAAGCTTTCTTAATGTCCTACAAGGTTTCTCTACCCTTAACCTTGTTCGGAACACCACCAAAACAAAGGTAAATGTGGTTTGGTAAGAAGAATGCCCCTCTTTCCACAGGTGTTATTACTACCTCTGAGGGTTTAGAGCTTGAGGTAGCCACCTATATACAAGTACTTGGGAGTAAGGCTAGATGGTACACTGTCCTTCTCTCAGCACATATCAAAGCTCCAGGCTAAAGTTAAATCTAGACTTGGGTTCCTCTATCGTAATCGCTCCTCTTTCACCCCAGCCAAACTAACCTTGATTCAGATGACCATCCTACCCATGCTAGATTACGGAGACATCATTTATAGATAGGCAGGTAAGGGTGCTCTCGAGCGGCTAGATGTGCTTTACCATTCCGCCATCAGATTTGTCACCAATGCTCCTTATAGGACACATCACTGCACTCTATACTCCTCTGTAAACTGGTCATCTCTGTATACCCGTCGCAAGACCCACTGGTTGATGCTTATATATAAAGCATCAACCAGTGGCCTGACTCCCCCACATTCTGATATATCTACTGCAGCCCTCATCCTCCACATACAACATCCGATCTGCCAGTCACATTCTGTTAAAGGTCCCCAAAGCACACACATCCCTGGGTCGCTCCTCTTTTCAGTTCGCTGCTGCTAGCGACTGGAATGAGCTGCAACAAACACACAAACTGGACAGTTTAATCGCAATCTCTTCATTCAAAGAGTCAATCTTGGACACACTTACTGACAGTTGTGGCTGCTTTGTGTGATGTATTGTTGTCTCTACCTTCTTGCCCTTTGTGCTGTTGTCTGTGCCCAATAATGTATGTACCATGTTTTGTGCTGCTATCATGTGTTGCTACCATGTTGTTGTTATGTTGTGTTGCTACTATGCTGTGTTGTCATGTGTTACTGCATTGCTATGTTGTTGTCTTAGGTCTCTCTTTATGTAGCGTTGTTGTCTCTCTTGCTGTGATGTGTGTTTTGTCCTATATTTATGTTTTATTTTTAATCCCAGGCCCCCGTCCCCGCAGGAGGCCTTTTGCCTTTTGGTAGGCCATCACTGTAAATAAGAATTTGTTCTTAACTGACTTGCCTAGTTAAATAAAGGTTCAATAAAATAAATAAATAAATAGTATCCCCCTGTGCTTAAATAGCGGGATAGTGGATGGTCACTCACTCAAGATGAGCCAGGTTTGACTGAGCTGCAGGTAAACACTGAAGTCCGTCTGAAAGCCGATGTCAGCGATGGTAACATCACCATCACTGTGTGGCTTCCCTCTCAGTGTACTGAACTCCCAGTAGCAGTGCCAGATCCCTGAGAGAGAGAGAGAGAGAGAGGGGGGGGGGGGGGGTAGAGAGAGATAAAAAATAAAAATAAGGAAGAGAGAGAGATGTGAGAAGTTATCTGCTACATTTGGTTTTCCATGACAACAGGTGTTGGTTTGCCATGACAACAGAGGTGTTGGTGACAGTTGGATGTTAGAAGATGTGGACACTGTCTCCCACAAATCTATATACAGTAGCGGTATGTTACCTTAAGTACAGTATGGGCTGGTGGAGTGTGGGTACTGTACTCAGACTAAAGACGGCATTAGGCTCTTTTACTGAGGCTAAAGTTGATTAGTGGCAGAGTGTACTGTATTGTAGTACTAACCATAGCCCACCACAGCGATGACTCCAAAGATGATGAGCCACAGGAGAACTCCGGCTGTGAACCGTAGCAGCAGGATAAAAGCCAGGCTGACCACCATGGTTATCACCAGACCTCTAGACACACACACACACACACACACACACACACACACACACACACACACACACACACACACACACACACACACACACACACACCTTTATGTCAGAGTGAAAACCACAGTAAAACACACATATGGCACTCACAGACGCACAGAAACGCGGGTCTTACATTAAGATCCAGTACCAGGAGCTGGCGTAATCCTCAAATATCTTCATGCCAACCTCCTTGGCATCTAGCAGACTGGTAATGCCACTGTGAGAGAGGAAGAGGTGGAGTGGGATAGACAAATATAGTGGGGTGGGAGGATTGTGGAAAGAAAAAAGGTAGATAGAGAGGGAGATGAAGGGAGAAAGAGAGGGAGGGAGGGAGAAAGAGAGAGAGAGTGAGAACATGTCCACAAAGGGAGAAACATTGACTTATACTGACCTGTGCTGTATAACAGTGACTCTCTTATTCACACAGCAGGTCATGACACACTGCAGTTTATGATGGGGTTGTACAACCCTGGGAGACTGCACAGGCCTCCCTGCACAGGCCTCCCTTATAAATACCACAAGTCAACATCAGTGTTATCAAAGTGCTAGGAAGCAGCGATGCTCTCTATGACTCGGAAGCAGCAGGTTACTACTCTACAGCAGTTACAAATGAATCGTCTGATTAGAACAGGACAAAGAAATGGGTCTGGATTATTAATTATTCCTGAATCTCTTTCCGTCAAAACTACATGTACAAGCAGGGTATGGTAACGGTTCAATGTACAAGCTAGAGAAAGAGGTGATAGCAAAAACCACCTAGAATACTTTGATCAGATATCCACTGTAACTACAGAGATTCTGTAAAATCATGCAAATATCTGGCTTTGTGATTCCTCATTATTGCATTGGTAAACTGGCAACGTTAACACAAGTTATATTGTTCATAATTTAAATTGTAGATATCTGAACTAAAATATCCCCGATGTTTTTGCTCACTAGACTTTCAGCCTCTACAGGACTGGTGGACAGCAGTAGCATGAGACTAGAACCAACCTTCCACTGGAACTGTGTAGAATACCAAGCACTAATCTGTTTTATGAGGACAGCTACCTCATGTCAGGAGCAAAGCTCACTCTAGGAGTTCATTTAATCTGGGCCATCGTACTTCTATAAAAATCCCTATAGTAGCACAAAATACAATTTACTTAAGTAATTTTGTTGTTATGAAAAAGAGAGTCCCTGATCTCCATCAGTACTAATGAAACCATTTGTTAACTTGTATTTAACTAGGGAAAAACACATTGAGACCTAGGTCTCATTTGCAAATGTGCCCTGGGAACGATACAAAAAATAAAATTAGACAATTTAAAACACTAAATTAAATAAATAGCAAATATTATATACACAATCATACAAAACAAACACCTTTATCACTATAAAAATCCCTAACTTTTCTCCTAAAATGACCCAGAGACAACAACACATCCAAACATTACTTGGAGATTATTCCACATGATAGGGACCTGGTAGGAAAAAGTAGATTTACCCAACTCTGTGGATACACGTGGCGTGCTGATGTGCCTAATGCACTCAACAGACCAGATATTAACAGATGGAGTTCAGCCAGTCGAAAGCAAAATAATAGATGCTAAGTTGGAGTGGTTGGTTGTAGGAAGTGTAATTGGCCTGAAATGCTCTGTCCTTGGACAGCTTGTTGAAGCGCTTGACATTCAGGGGGAAATATGGGAAAGGCACTGGGGTGGACAAATCACGTGTAAGGGTGAGATGAGCCCAGCCATGCCTGAGGGGTTCACCACCAGGCGAAAAGCTGAGAGATTACAAAAATGGCCCTTTAACATTGCTGTAATTTTATTTAATGGGAAATGAAGGAGCTGTCACCCTAACAACAGTGGTTGAGGTCATACAAAGTTCAACATTTGGGTGAGATGAAAGATAACATTACACCTGTCATAACAAAAGCATCACTCCAGTCAAAACAAAAACATTACACCAGTCAAAATAATAGCATTACACCAGTCAAAACAACAGCATTGCACCAGTTAAAACAATGGCATTATACCTGTCTAAAAAATAGCATTACACCAGTTAAAACAATAGCATACCAGTCAAAACAATGAGGATGACATTAGACGACTAGTCAACAATAAGGACATCAATCTGAACCCCTACAAATCAGCCGGGCTAGACAATCTGGACCCTCTGTTTCTAAAATGATCTGCCGAAATTGTTGCAACCCCTATTACTAGCCTGTTCAACCTCTCTTTCGTATCGTCTGAGATTCCCAAAGATTGGAAAGCTGCCGCGGTCATCCCCCTCTTCAAAGGGGGAGACACTCTAGACCCAAACTGCTATAGACCTATATCTATCCTACCCTGCCTTTCTAAGGTCTTCGAAAGCCAAGTTAACAAACAGATTACCGACCATTTCGAATCCCACAGTACCTTCTCCGCTATGCAATCTGGTTTCAGAGCTGGTCATGGGTGCAACTCAGCCACGCTCAAGGTCTTAAACGATATCATAACAGCCATCGATAAGAGACATTACTGTGCAGCCGTATTCATCGACCTGGCCAAGGCTTTCGACTCTGTCAATCACCACATTCTTATCGGCAGACTCAACAGACTTGGTTTCTCAAATGATTGCCTTGCCTGGTTCACCAACTACTTCTCTGATAGAGTTCAGTGTGTGAAATCGGAGGGCCTGTTGTCCGGCCCTCTAGCAGTCTCTATCGGGGTGCCACAAGGTTCTATTCTCGGGCCGACTCTCTTCTCTGTATACATCAATGATGTCGCTCTTGCTGCTGGTGATTCTCTCATCCACCTCTACGCAGATGACACCATTCTGTATACCTCTGGCCCTTCTTTGGACACTGTGTTAACTAACCTCCAGATGAGCTTCAATGCCATACAACTCTCCTTCCGTGAATTCCAACTGCTCTTAAATACAAGTCAAACTAAATGCATGCTCTTCAATCGATCGCTGCCCGCCCGTCTAGCATCACTATTCTGGACGGTTCTGACTTAGAATATGTGGACAACTACAAATACCTAGGTGTCTGGTTAGACTGTAAACTCTCCTTCCAGACTCACATTAAGCATCTCCAATCCAAAATTAAATCTAGAATCGGCTTCCTATTTCGCAACAAAGAATCCTTCACTCATGCTGCCAAACATACCCTCGTTAAACTGACCATCCTACCGATCCTCAACTTTGGCGATGTCATTCACCAAAGCCCCATATACTACCCACCACTGTGACCTGTATGCTCTTGTTGGCTGGCCCTCGCTTCATACTCGTTGCCAAACCCACTGGCTCCAGGTAATCTACAAGTCTCTGCTAGGTAAAGCCCCGCCTTATCTCAGCTTACTTGTCACCATAGCAGCACCCACCCGTTGTACGCGCTCCAGCATGTATATCTCACTGGTCACCCCCAAAGCCAATTCTTCCTTTGGCCGCCTTTCCTTCCAGTTCTCTGCTGCCAATGACTGGAACAAACTGCAAAAATCACTGAAGCTGGAGACTCATATCTCCCTCACTAGCTTTAAGCACCAGCTGTCAGAGCAGCTCACAGATCACTGCACCTGTACACAGACCATCTGTAAATAGCCCATCCAACTACCTCATCCCCATGCTGTATTTATGTATTTATTTTGCTCCTTTGCGCCCCGTATCTCTACTTGCACATTCATCTTCTGCACATCTATCACTCCAGTGTTTAATTGCTATATTGTAATTACTTCGCCACCATGGCCTATTTATTTCCTTACCTCCCTTATCTTACCTAATTTGCACACAATGTATATAGACTTTTTCTGCTGTATTATTGACTGTATGTTTGTTTATTCCATGTGTAACTCTGTGTTGTTGTATGTGTCGAACTGCTTTGCTTTATCTTGGCCAGGTCACAGTTGTAAATGAGAACTTGTTCTCAACTAGCCTACCTGGTTAAATAAAGGAGAAATAAAAAATAATAAAAATAGAGCAGTCATAACATCAAGGCACAAGTACAGCAGACAAAGTGAGTGCCACTGAGTCTGGTGGCTTGAGGCTCAGAGATAAATCTTTCTGGTTCAGAGACTGAGGGAAGGATAAGTTAGAGGACATCATCCCTGCTCTGTCAGAAGCAAAGAACACACTGTCAGAAACTGTCTTCAAAACAGTTTCATCTCATGACAAGGACATCAGAATACCACCTTCATTTTCAGCTACGAAACTCAATTTTTGTGTTCAGATTGACTTTCATAGACTGAGGTAGGCCTAAGACCTATATATAACTTGTGGTAATTACTGTGGTAATAACGCTAATTACTACACTAATCTGAGGGTACTCTTTTCCAGTTTTACTAAATGAAATCTTTGCAAACATTATGATAAGAAAGAAGGAACACGTTGACGAAGGAACACGTTGACGAAGGAACACATTGACGAAGGAACATATTGACGAAGGAACACATTGAAGAAGGAACAAGTTGATGAAGGAACACATTGACGAAGGAACAAGTTGATGACGGAACACGTTGACGAAGGAACACGTTGACGAAGGAACACATTGACGAAGGAACACATTGACGAAGGAACACATTGAAGAAGGAACACATTGAAGAAGGAACACATTGATGAAGGAACACACTGATGAAGGAACACATTGATGAAAGCCAGGAGGTGCCGTGACACTCAGCTTTGAAAGACCAATAGTACATCAACTGTAAGCTTTGTTAGGGCTTTTATATCGATGTAAGCTCCACATCATACAACATTTAGAGGTAATCTGTCCCCTTTCCTTTCCACAGCCACAGTCAGAGAGGAGCAGCAGCAGATTACCGATGATGCACAGTCAAGTGGGAAGGTTAGTTTGAAGACAGCGAACTCGGGGCTACAGAAGGTTGAAATACTGTAATTAGTTTGAGACCTTTCCAATCCTTGCTGTTGGAATGGAACCTTATTTACATAAGTACAAGTATTCAAACCCTTTGCTATGAGACTCAAAATTGAGCTCAGGTGCATCCTGTTTCCATAGGTCATCCATGAGATGTTTCCACAACTTGATTGGAGTCCACCTGTAGTAAATTAAATTGATTGGGCAGAGAAGAATGGGAGAAACTCCCCAAATACAGGTGTGCCAAGCTTGTAGCGCCATACCCAAGAAGATTCAAGGCTGTAATCGCTGACAAAGGTGCTTCAACAAAGTACTGAGTCAAGGGTCTGAATACTTATGTAAATGTGATATCAGTTTAAATTTTTTATACATTTCCCCCAAAAATATAAAAACCTGTTTTTGCTTTGTCATTATGGGGTGTGTAGATGGATGAGGGGAAAAAAACAATTTCATCGATTTTAGAATAAGGCTGTAACATAACAAAATGTGGAAAAAGTCAAAGAGTACTGTCACGTTTACTCCCGCTCCCCGGCGCTCAACGCCGCCAGTTGTCTCATCATTATGCCAACATGCCACCATCGTTACGCGCACCTGCGCCTCATGACACTCCCCTGGACTCCATCACCTTCCCGATTACCTCCCCTATATCTGTCACACCCCTTGGTTCTTTCCTCAGGTGTTATTGACTCTGTTTCATGTCTGTACGCTTTTCCTGTTTTGTACTGTGTTCTACTTATTATTACATATGCACTCCCTGCACTTGCTTCCTGACTCCCAGCGTACACGTTACAGGTCTGAATATCTTCCGAACGCACTAAATATGTAATTAAAGTGTTAATATGTTAATTTTGTTTCAGTATTGGTTTACTTGAATTCAATTGGCTATGAATGACATTGGCAGTAAATCTGATATAATTTGTATGGTAGCCTATCAGTCTATAAATAGATAGCAATAGCTAGGTTTCAATCCAATTGGCGACAGATTTTCATGCGAATATTCTAAAATCCACATAAAGAAAATATGCAAATTTTCCCTCCAGTGGTGTGTTTCCACCAAACTGCCTCGACAACATTTCAACTACAACAAAGGGACATTGAGGAGAGCAGGACTTACTTGGCAGCGTCCCTGAGATCGATCACGCTCCTCGTTTTACCTAACCCGTCTTTGAAGTCCGTCTTGTTGGCGACAGTTAGCGTCCCGTTCCTGGTGATGAAATCAGGGAAGCACCTCTGAAGGACTGAAACACACAAACAAATATTTAATGGCTAAGAATAATGTTTCAATGTCATACACTGTTGATAAGTATCACTTTCCTTTCCCAACCCCTAACACATAATGCCCCCTCCCACAGAACCTAAGTCTTAGAATAGACCGTCTGAATCTTAAGTCACCATAACGATAGTGGAGGAACTGTGTGTAGAACCTGGATTCACTTACAAGGTCTGCTTGGCACTATCATAGATGGGCAGTCCTCATCTCTCAAGACGTGTGCAACTGACTAAAGGGAGACAAGAGAGGAAGAAGACGTCAAACAATGTAAATTCAGTGACGTCAAATCCTCAGAGTTGAGTTTTTATACCAACTCATAGGTTAGGATGACTGGTAAGACATTCTATCACCATATCCTATGAGTTTGCCATTATCCAAAAGGACCATGAGGAGAGTGGGCGTGTGGCTGAGTTGAATAGGAACAGAACAGAAGACTGTCATACATTACAGACTGGTAGGGAACCCTTCCTGAGTCATTTGTATTTTTAGCACTCTGGTCTCGGTGCAGACTAAGCGCACACCCTTTTCCTCTCTCTCTTCCTCCCTCTCTCCCCCTTTCAGTCCCTCCCTCTTTGCCACAGAACTTTTACATCTCATTATGTTTCCTTTACATAATACATTACATAGGCCTAGTACTTATAAAGCAATATAGTGTTTTTCCGTATAATTAAATGTACAACAAGATATACTCTAATTGCAGCAACTAAATGACTTACTGATTCTAATAAGATTGCCATTTCTGAAGAGTCTTGGTCGCTACTGACTTCTAGATGGATAACCATTACAGATGACATCTGTTCAGAACACTCAAGGACTTGATAAGGTGAGGCCATAAGTGACTGGAGGCATCAGGTCTCTGTACCTTTCTAGGATTGTCGAAGCCTGGCTTGCAGAACTGCCTGTAATACTCCCAGTAGCTGTTGTTGTACCTGTAGTTGTACTGCATGTCTAGGTATGTGGCAAATCTGTCTGGGCACTTGGAGACACAGAGCTGAGAAGAGAGAGATAGATACAAACATTCATCAATGCTTAACAACAGAGAACACTGACCTTGTATAATCAAGCAAGAAAAAACGAGCAGGAACATAATAGCATAGTGTGTGCCGCGTAAAGAGGGACCTCTTACTTGGGTTGTAGGGCACTGGAGGTTAATGAGAACGGCAGGATTGGCACATTGCAATATGTTGAAGTAGAATAATATGGCTTTGTTGCTGTAACCACAGTGAAATGGAGAGAATAGTCATTCGTTTTCCAACACACACAATGACAGTTTTATTAGAAAATCCTGCGAACAAATTTTGTATTGAAACTAATGGCAGATTGAGCTGCCTGTCAAACAGAGGCAGGACACAGTGTAAACACACAGTGTAAACACACAGGGTGCAGGGGAGCCTGTGGTGGTGGTTAATGCTACTTTAAATGCACTTTTCATACATGCCACGCAAAGCCCTATACAAACAAAAGGGGGGGATTACTGTACAGCAGGGCTCTGCAGAGTTCCTGGAGAGCTACCCTCCTACAGGTTTTCACTTCATTTCTGTTCCTGGAGAGCTACCCTCCTACAGGTTTTCACTCCATTCCTGTTCCTGGAGAGCTACCCTCCTACAGGTTTTCACTCCATTCCTGTTCCTGGAGAGCTACCCTCCTACAGGTTTTCACTCCAGCCCTGTTCCTGGAGAGCTACCCTCCTAAAGGTTTTCACTTCATTCCTGTTCCTGGAGAGCTACCCTCCTATAGGTTTTCACTCCATTCCTGTTCCTGGAGAGCTACCCTCCTACAGGTTTTCACTCCATTCCTGTTCCTGGAGAGCTACCCTCCTACAGGTTTTCACTCCAGCCCTGTTCCTGGAGAGCTACCCTCCTACAGGTTTTCACTCCATTCCAGTTCCTGGAGAGCTACCCTCCTGTAGGTTTTCACTCCATTCCTGTTCCTGGAGAGCTACCCTCCTACAGGTTTTCACTCCATTCCTGTTCCTGGAGAGCTACCCTCCTGTAGGTTTTCACTCCATTCCTGTTCCTGGAGAGCTACCCTCCTGTAGGTTTTCACTCCAGCCCTGTTCCTGGAGAGCTACCCTCCTGTAGGTTTTCACTCCATTCCTGTTCCTGGAGAGCTACCCTCCTACAGGTTTTCACTCCAGCCCTGTTCCTGGAGAGCTACCCTCCTGTAGGTTTTCACTCCATTCCTGTTCCTGGAGAGCTACCCTCCTACAGGTTTTCACTCCAGCCCTGTTCCTGGAGAGCTACCCTCCTGTAGGTTTTCACTCCATTCCTGTTCCTGGAGAGCTACCTTCCTACAGGTTTTCACTCCAGCCCTGTTCCTGGAGAGCTACCCTCCTACAGGTTTTCACTCCATTTCTGTTCCTGGAGAGCTACCCTCCTACAGGTTTTCACTCCATTCCTGTTCCTGGAGAGCTACCCTCCTACAGGTTTTCACTCCAGCCCTGTTCCTGGAGAGCTACCCTCCTACAGGTTTTCACTCCATTTCTGTTCCTGGAGAGCTACCCTCCTACAGGTTTTCACTCCATTCCTGGAGAGCTACCCTCCTACAGGTTTTCACTCCATTTCTGTTCCTGGAGAGCTACCCTCCTACAGGTTTTCACTCCATTCCTGGAGAGCTACCCTCCTACAGGTTTTCACTCCAGCCCTGTTCCTGGAGAGCTACCCTCCTACAGGTTTTCACTCTATTCCTGTTCCTGGAGAGCTACCCTCCTACAGGTTTTTCACTCCATTTCTGTTCCTGGAGAGCTACCCTCCTACAGGTTTTCACTCCAGCCCTGTTCCTGGAGAGCTACCCTCCTACAGGTTTTCACTCCAGCCCTGTTCCTGGAGAGCTACCCTCCTGTAGGTTTTCACTCCATTTCTGTTCCTGGAGAGCTACCCTCCTACAGGTTTTCACTCCATTCCTGGAGAGCTACCCTCCTACAGGTTTTCACTCCAGCCCTGTTCCTGGAGAGCTACCCTCCTACAGGTTTTCACTCCATTTCTGTTCCTGGAGAGCTACCCTCCTACAGGTTTTCACTCCATTCCTGTTCCTGGAGAGCTACCCTCCTACAGGTTTTCACTCTATTCCTGTTCCTGGAGAGCTACCCTCCTACAGGTTTTCACTCCAGCCCTGTTCCTGGAGAGCTACCCTCCTACAGGTTTTCACTCTATTCCTGTTCCTGGAGAGCTACCCTCCTACAGGTTTTCACTCCATTCCTGTTCCTGGAGAGCTACCCTCCTACAGGTTTTCACTCCATTCCTGTTCCTGGAGAGCTACCCTCCTACAGGTTTTCACTCCAGCCCTGTTCCTGGAGAGCTACCCTCCTACAGGTTTTCACTCCATTCCTGTTCCTGGAGAGCTACCCTCCTACAGGTTTTCACTCCATTCCTGTTCCTGGAGAGCTACCCTCCTACAGGTTTTCACTCCATTCCTGGAGAGCTACCCTCCTACAGGTTTTCACTCCAGCCCTGTTCCTGGAGAGCTACCCTCCTACAGGTTTTCACTCCATTCCTGTTCCTGGAGAGCTACCCTCATACAGGTTTTCACTCCATTCCTGGAGAGCTACCCTCCTACAGGTTTTCACTCCAGCCCTGTTCCTGGAGAGCTACCCTCCTACAGGTTTTCACTCTATTCCTGTTCCTGGAGAGCTACCCTCCTACAGGTTTTCACTCTATTCCTGTTCCTGGAGAGCTACCCTCCTACAGGTTTTCACTCCATTCCTGTTCCTGGAGAGCTACCCTCCTACAGGTTTTCACTCCAGCCCTGTTCCTGGAGAGCTACCCTCCTGTAGGTTTTCACTCTATTCCTGGAGAGCTACCCTCCTGTAGGTTTTCACTCCATTCCTGGAGAGCTACACTCCTTTACATTTTAGTCATTTAGCAGACACTCTTATCCAGAGCGATATACAGTAGTGAGTGCATATATTTTTAAACCTATTTTTCTTCCATGGGAATTGAACCCACAACCATGGTGTTGCAAGCGCCATGCTCTACTAACTGAGCCACACGGAAGCCACACCCTCTTGCAGGTTTTCGCTCCAACACCAGTTGTAACTATCCTGATTCACCTTCTCAATCTGCTAATTATTAGAATCCGGTGCGCTAGATTAGGGTTGAGTGTAAACCTACAGGACAGTAGCTCTCCAGGAACAGGGTTGGAGAGCCCTGCTGAACATAGAAGGGTAGCTTAAAATGACTATGTTTCAAATATTACAGACTAATACAACTGACATTTACTGAGGCCGGATATTAATCGTAGAGAAAAGCAGTTTGTCAGCATTATGACTTCTCGCACGTTGTTCCTGCTGTATTGGAGGCGTCAAAAGTGTTTAAGTCGACACCCCTCCCAGGCTGCTTACAATCTCTTCCAAGTGCAGAATTCTTTTAGAGGATATTAATGTGAAGTCACACTTGTCCTAAGTGCAATTTCAATGATATAGTACTATACCTATCCATAGTAACTATATAGTATACATAGTACTGTAGATACAATACATTTTTCTCCAAATACAGATAGCGGTCTTTCTTTCTACTTACGCGTTGGGGGTCCCCTGCTGTCCACAGAACTGTCCGTGGCTGTCAGTGGGGTAGACCACCTTCCTGGGGTCGCCATGTATCCAGGCTGCAACCAGACAGACGGCCACATTATTAGCCTCATTCACAGACCTGTCATATGTCAATCACTCTGGACATGAATGAGTGATAGGATCTGCCTGACTGTGTATGTATTGGAATATTCTGACAGTCTAATGCACATGCACAAGTTGTCTCGACCTCTGAATGCTCAGCTATGAAAAGCCAACTGACATTTACTCCTGAGGTGCTGACCTGTTGTACCTTCTATAACCAATGGGATTATTATTTGTCCCTGCTGGTCATCTATAAATGTTTGAACATCTTGAAGAACGATCTGGCCTTAATGACCATGTACTCTTATAATCTCCACCCGGCACAGCCAGGAGAGGACTGACCACCCCTCAGAGCCTGGTTCCTCTCTAGGTTTCTGCCTTTCTCAGAGTTTTTCCTAGCCACTGTGATTCTACATCTGCATTGTTGCTCTTTGGGGTTTTAGGTTTCTGTATAAGCACTTTGTGACAACTGCTGATGTAAAAAGGGCGTTATGTGATTGATGTGATTGACTACCATAATCACTTCAGCCCACAGCTACTGTACATCAGTATAAAAGCAGGTCAAATGGGATCCAATATAGACTGCTGTTATGAATCACAATCAGAAGCCAGATATGAATATATTAGTGTGTCAAGCTGAGACCTGGCTGTTCAGACATTACAGGACAACCCCAAAAAGTCTACGTGAGAAACTTAGAGAGTGATAATACGAGTGAAAAGCACTAACAAAACCAAGGCCAAGGTAATCCAATCATTCCAACACTTTCTCCATGTAACGGCTTTCTTCTGTGGACGAAGGAGAGGACCAAAGCGCAGCGTGGTTAGTGTTCATCATGTTTAATAAAGAACATAAACGTGAACACTACAAATACAAAAAATGTGAAAAACCGAAACAGTCCTATCTGGTGCATAGACACAAAGACAGAAGACAACCACCCACAAAACCCAACACAAAACAGGCTACCTAAATATGGTTCCCAATCAGAGACAATGACTAACACCTGCCTCTGATTGAGAACCATATCAGGCCAAACATAGAAACGGAAAACTAGACACACAACATAGAATGCCCACTCAGCTCACGTCCTGACCAACACTAAAACAAAGAAAACACAAAAGAACTATGGTCAGAACGTGACACTCCACCACCACGCATCTTTTCAGGCTTCAATTCACGTTGTAATCCTGTGTTCAATAGTTTTTCTAACCTGTTCAAAACATAAACAGCAAATAATGACCTAGGAGGACAATAACATATTATTTTCTAGCCTGCCTCACACAGTTGGGAGGATGAGAAAGAGAAGTTATGCACGAGGAAGAGCACATGGGAGGAGAAAGAATGAAAAGCTCTTCACGTAATTGCTGACATGCCAGTGTCTATTTGAAGTCACCTCCATTTTCATGGCTCTGGCTCTCTTAAAGTAATTGAGCAACAGACAGTCCTTCCTCTGCCCAGACTCGGACGTGACTACACTGCCAATCGAAGTCTGAGAGGGACTCCACTTTGAGAGAAGACATCACCGTTGATTTCATTTGACTCACTCAGGGTGTGTGTGTGTGTGTGTGTGTGTGTGTGTGTGTGTGTGTGTGTGTGTGTGTGTGTGTGTGTGTGTGTGTACAGACTTAGGTGTGTGTGTGAGGAGATTCACATGATTGATTCCAATCTACTGAGAGGAACACACTGGAGTATGCTGTGTTTAACTGCTCTAATTAAATGCCTTAGAGGCCAGAGGTCATTACCCATTTCTCGAGAGAACATGCTCTAAACTCCAATCAGAAGATTAGAGCACAGATTAGGGAGATGCCATAGAGCAGTGGTTCCCAAACGTTTTATAGTCCCGTACCCCTTCAAACAATCCACCTCTAGCACCAGGGTCAGCGCACTCTCAAATGTTGATTTACGCCATCATTGTAAGCCTGCCACACACACACACTATACGATACATTTATTAAACATAAGTATGAGTGTGAGTTTTTGTCACAACCCGGCTCGTGGGAAGTGACAAAGAGCTCTTATAGGACCAGGGCACAAAAAATAATAATCAATAATTTTTCTCTTCATTTAACCATCTTACATAAAAAACCTTATCGTTCATTGAAAATTGTGAATAACTCACCACAGGTTAATGAGAAGGGTGAATTTGAATGATAAACATAACTCTGCAATGTGGGGTTGTGTTGGAGAGAGTCTCAGTCTTAAATCATTTTCCACACACAGTCTGTGCTTGTATTTAGTTTTCATGCTAGTGAGGGCCGAGAATCCACTCTCACATAGGTACGTGGTTGCAAAGGGCATCAGTGTCTTAACAGCGCGATTTGCCAAGGCAGGATACTCTGAGCGCAGCCCAATCCAGAAATCTGGCAGTGACTTCTGATTAAATTCAACTTTCACAGAACCGCTTGTTGCAATTTCGATCAGGCTCTCTTGTTAAGATATCGGTAAGTGGACTGGAGGCAGGGCATGAAAGGGATAACAAATCCAGTTGTTTGTTCCATCCGTTTCAGGAAAGTACCTGCGTAATTGCACACCAAACTCACTCAGGTGCTTCGCTATATCACATTTGACATTGTCCGTAAGCTTGATCATTTGCACACAAAGAAATCATACAATGATGGAAAGACCTGTGTGTTGTCCTTGTTAATGCAGACAGAGAAGAGCTCCAACTTCTTTATCATAGCCTCAATTTTGTCCCGCACATTGAATATAGTTGCGGAGAGTCCCTGTAATTCCAGATTCAGATCATTCAGGTGAGAAAAAACATTACCCAGATAGGCCAGTCGTGTGAGAAACTCGTCATCATGCAAGTGGTCAGACAAGTGAAAATGATGGTCATTAAAGAGAACTTTAAGTAAATAAGCTTGTCTCTCAACTCCAAAAAATGTGTCAATACTTTGCCCCTTGATAACCAGCGCACTTCTGTATGTTGTAAATGTGTTACATGGTCGCTGCCCATATCATTGCATAGTGCAGAAAATACACGAGAGATCAGGGGCCTTGCTTTAACAAAGTTAACCATTTTCACTGTAGTGTCCAAAATGTCAGGCATTCCCTTGGCAGCAAGAGCCTCTCGGTGGATGCTGCAGTGTACCCAAGTGGCGTCGGGTGCAACTGCTTGCAAGCACGTTACCACTCCACTATGTCTCCCTGTCATGGCTTTTGCGCCATGAGTACAGATACTTAAAAAAAAAATATATATTTCACCAGGTAAGCTAGTTGAGAACAAGTTCTCATTTACAACTGCGACCTGGATACCAACACATCTTGACCACCAAATTCCATTTGATGTCACAAAGTTGTCCAGAACTTCAAAAATATCCTCTCCTGTTGTCCTGGTTTCCAGAAGAGGATGTCTTCCCTAATTGACCCCCCATAAACGTAACGGACATATACCAAGAGCTGTGCCAGGCCCGCCACGTCTGTTGACTCATCTAGCTGTAACGCATATAATTCACTGGCTTGTATGCGAAGCAGTAATTGTTTCAAAACATCTCCTGCCATGTCATTGATGCGTCGTGAAACAGTGTTGTTTGATGACGGCATTGTCTGTATAGTTTTTTTGGCCTTTTCCCCCAGCATTGTCCCAGCCATAGCCACAGAAACAGGAAGAATTAAGTCCTCCACAATAGTATGGGGCTTGCCTGTCCTAGCGACTCAGTATCTCACCATATAAGACGCTTCTAGCCCCGTGTTATTAATGGAATCTGTTTCTTTTATACGTGTCTTACTACTCGAAAGTGGTCTTAATTCTCGCTCAAAAAACTCCCGTGGCTTATTTTTCAAATTTGCATGTTTTGTTTCTAAATGTCTGTGCAAGAGTTGTGAGACAGTACTTTTGCACATATAACATACTGTGGCTGAGGAAAGGCACTACACCCAATATAAGTGAACCCCAAATCAATGTAGTTCTCATTATATTTGCGCCTCTTCGATGGTGCAATGGGGGCAGAAGCTCTTCGGCTGCATCAGATTCACAACTGTCAGTGTGTCCATGCTAGCTGGGCTAACAACAAATGTAGAATTACTGATGCTAGCATTGGATGTGCTCGTGGAAGCAGAACAACTTGTGTCGTCGACAGGTACAGGTGTAGTACTGCTGGTAGTAGCAGTACTATGAGTCTCTATGGAAATGCGGGCCTTACTTTTTTTTAAGCATTTATCCATTTTTGAACAAACGGGATGAGCACCAGCTACATTTGGCTACATACAGACCGTTAGTGGAATTTCCGGGAGAGAGTAACGGTTAATGTGATTGTATGTTAATTATTTGACTAGGCTACCTGTATTTGACATTGTGATGTTATTTTGCTGGACACTAGATGTTTTTTTGGCGGTGAAACGAGGCTACTCAGGCGAGAAAAAAAACTCACCCAATTGTATAGCCCCGTTGGAAAATATAAATGGACCGTTTGAAAATGTGAAAGAAATATATATATTTTAAATTTTTAAATGTGAATCACATTTTTATTTGGCGTACCCCTGACGGCATTGCAATATCTGCCATAGAGTAAGCTCAGAAAACAGAAAGTGCCTCACATACAAACAGACTGATGTTACTAACTCCCGCTCATTAAGGAATGGGTCTGTCTCTGGGGAAATTCAGGCGCTCATATTTCTACCTCCCACACACGACACAATCAGAGGCTCTGTTGCTCAATGCAAAAATGGCATCAAATACAACACTAGCATCGATATGGCAACACAGTTGGTGGAATATATAGAACACAAAGACTGTCTAGATGAGAGCTAGGCACGCAGAAACTCACTAACTAACAAACATGAACACAGACAAACTCACACACACACCAACTTTCCTCACACCATCTTCTTAGACCAGTGTTTCCCAACCCTAGTACTCGAGTACCCTCAACAGTAAACATTTTCGTTGTAGTCCGAGACAAACACACCTCATTCAACTCATTGAGGGATAGATGATTAGTTGACAAGTTGAATCAGGTGTGCTTGTCCAGGGCTACAATGAAATAGTGTAAGGTTGGGGGTACTTGAGGACCAGTGTTGGGAAACACTGGCTTACATGCTGACCAGACCGGACACGTCGCAAAATAAATTTAGAAATCCATGTTATTCAATTATTGCACCCACACTGCTCGCGAGCGCCAACGAGCGTCTGCGACGCCAAGGGCTAAAATAGAACTCCTTTCTATTTCTGACGCAGATCGCGCTGAAAGTCCCATCTCTCCCATCTCCTCATTGGTTTATAGAAGCAGGTACCCACATGCCATCTCCTCATTGGTTATACCCACGTGGGTGATTGAAAGACGAACTGTTTTGCCGGTAGTCGTGGTAATACTATGAAAGTTTAGATGCTGATCACCATATAATTTCAAAGATGAAAAAGCCTGGAAGGAGGAGAGATGACTAGAAACGATTCGGTTGGCCGTTTTATGTGTGGATTAATTGTCGGAGTAGAGGACCTTGTGCATTTCAGGTAAAATAACAACTCAATGTTTATATCCCAGGACAAATTAGCTAGCAACAGCAAGCTAGCTAAATAGAACAAATTAGCTAGCAAGTGCAAGCTAACTAGCTAAATTGCCATACATGTTTAATGCTTTTCGACCTGTCCCCAAATTAATGTAATTGGTTCAGAGTTTGTTTTGATATTTTAACCTGCGTGTCGTGATCGCGTTTGGTGTAGGGGGACAAAATACATTTATGCACGATAGCGCACGATGGCGCACGCGCGCAGCCGGTTTGGGTTCCGTCTTAGACCACATCCTTCTTTGAGGTACAACAGAGGGAAGGGGGATGTGTGTGGGACACTGGGACTTTGTTGTTATGAAACCTCTATGTCTGATGAAATAGGCAGCAACATGACAACTCACCCACGGTGCCCAGAGCGATGTAGCCGAGGATGACGATGACGAAGATGACACAGCACAACACATCCGTGCAGGCCCTGGGGAGAAGAGAGAGAGAGAGATAGAGAAAGAGAGAGAGACAGAGTGTAATATTTACTGTTCATTTTTATTGTTTATTCCACTTTTGTTTATTATCTAGTTCACTTGCTTTGGCAAAGTTAACATACGTTTCCCATGCCAATAAAAGCCCTTGTCATGACTGCCCTTGGGGGAGGATCATAGGCGCCCCCCCTCTCAATTCAATTAAATTCAAGGGGCTTTATTGGCATGGGAAGCACATGTTAACATTGCCAAAGCAAGTGAAGTACATAAACAAAAGTGAAATAAACAATACAAATGAACAGTAAACATTACAATCACAGAAGTTCCAAAATAATTATGTATATATACAGTGTTATAACGATGTGCAAATGGTTAAAGTACAAAACGGAAAATAAATAAACATAAATATGGGTTGTATTTACAATGGTGTTTGTTCTTCACTGGTTGATATTTTCTTGTGGCAACAGGTCATACATATTGATGCTGTGATGGCACACTGTGGTATTTCACCCAGTAGATAGAGTTTATCAAAATTGTGGATCTGTGTAATCTGAGGGAAATATGTGTCTCTAATATGGTCATACAGTGGGGCAAAAAAGTATTTAGTCAGCCACCAATTGTGCAAGTTCTCCCACTTAAAAAGATGAGAGAGGCCTGTAATTTTCATCATAGGTACACTTCAACTATGACAGACAAAATGAGAATTTTTTTTCTCCAGAAAATCACATTGTAGGATTTTTAATGAATTTATTGCAAATAATGGTGGAAAATAAGTATTTGGTCACCTACAAACAAGCAAGATTTCTGTCTCTCACAGACCTGTAACTTCTTTAAGAGGCTCCTCTGTCCTCCACTCGTTACCTGTATTAATGGCACCTGTTTGAACTTGTTATCAGTATAAAAGACACCTGTCCACAACCTCAAACAGTCACACTCCAAACTCCACTATGGCCAAGACCAAAGAGGACACCAGAAACAAAATTGTAGACCTGCACCAGGCTGGGAAGACTGAATCTGCAATAGGTAAGCAGCTTGGTTTGAAGAAATCAACTGTGGGAGCAATTATTAGGAAATGGAAGACATACAAGACCACTGATAATCTCCCTCGATCTGGGGCTCCACGCAAGATCTCACCCCGTGGGGTCAAAATGATCACAAGAACGGTGAGCAAAAATCCCAGAACCACACGGGGGGACCTAGTGAATGACCTGCAGAGAGCTGGGACCAAAGTAACAAAGCCTACCATCAGTAACACACTACGCCGCCAGGGACTCAAATCCTGCAGTGCCAGACGTGTCCCCCTGCTTAAGCCAGTACATGTCCAGGCCCGTCTGAAGTTTGCTAGAGAGCATTTGGATGATCCAGAAGAAGATTGGGAGAATGTCATATGGTCAGATGAAACCAAAATATAACTTTTTGGTAAAAACTCAACTCGTCGTGTTTGGAGGACAAAGAATGCTGAGTTGCATCCAAAGAACACCATACCTACTGTGAAGCATGGTGGTGGAAACATCATGCTTTGGGGCTGTTTTTCTGCAAAGGGACCATGACGACTGATCCGTGTAAAGGAAAGAATGAATGGGGCCATGTATCGTGAGATTTTGAGTGAAAACCTCCTTCCATCAGCAAGGGCATTGAAGATGAAACGTGGCTGGGTCTTTCAGCGTGACAATGATCCCAAACACACCGCCCGGGCAACGAAGGAGTGGCTTCGTAAGAAGCATTTCAAGGTCCTGGAGTAGCCTAGCCAGTCTCCAGATCTCAACACCATAAAAAATCTTTGGAGGGAGTTGAAAGTCCGTGTTGCCCAGCAACAGCCCCAAAACATCACTGCTCTAGAGGAGATCTGCATGGAGGAATGGGCCAAAATACCAGCAACAGTGTGTGAAAACCTTGTGAAGACTTACAGAAAACGTTTGACCTCTGTCATTGCCAACAAAGGGTATATAACAAAGTATTGAGATAAACTTTTGTTATTGACCAAATACTTATTTTCCACCATAATTTGCAAATAAATTCATTAAAAATCCTACAATGTGATTTTCTGGATTTTTTTCCCTCAATTTGTCTGTCATAGTTGAAGTGTACCTATGATGAAAATTACAGGCCTCTCTCATCTTTTTAAGTGGGAGAACTTGCACAATTGGTGGCTGACTAAATACTTTTTTGCCCCACTGTACATTTGGCAGGAGGTTAGGAAGTGCAGCTCAGTTTCCACCTCATTTTGTGGGCAGTGTGCACATAGCCTGTTTTCTCTTGAGAGCCAGGTCTGCCTACGGCGGCCAATAGCAAGGCTATGCTCAGAGTCTGTACATAGTCAAAGCTTTTCTTAAGTTTGGGTCAGTCACAGTGGTCAGGTATTCTGCCACTGTGTACTCTCTGTTTAGGGCCAAATAGCATTCTAGTTTGATCTGGTTCTTTGTACATTTTTTCCTATATGTCAAGTAATTATGTTTTTGTTTTCTCATGATTTGATTGGGTCTAAATGTGCTGCTGTCCTGGGGCTCTGTGGGGTCTGTTTGTGTTTGTAAACAGAGCCCCAGGACCAGCTTGCTTAGGGGACTCGTCTCCAGGTTCATCTCTCTGTAGGTGATGGCTTTGTTATGGAAGGTTTGGGAATCGCTTCCTTTTAGGTGGTTGTAGAATTTAACGGCTCTTTTCTGGATTTTGATAATTACCGGATATCGGCCTAATTCTGCTCTGCATGCATTATTTGGTGTTTGTCCCATTTTGTGAATTCTTGGTTTGTGAGCGGACCCCAGACCTCACAACCATAATGTGTAATGGGTTCTATAACTGATTCAAGTATTTGGTTTAAATGGTTTAAACTACAACTCTACAAAGGGACAAGACCAGAGAACGTGGAGATCATCCCCACGCTGAAACGGTGAAAAAATCTACAAACTAAAAGACCAATTTTTCAGGCTGCACCTGTTTAAATACTTTAGTCTGGTAAACGCATCCATCCTAAAAACATTTCCCAATGGTACTCTGTCGTATCCATTATAACAACCTACAACTACGGAATACTTTAATCTCTGGTGGATTAACCAGACACTTTCTGTCGAATCTATCCAGCAGATGGACCGGCGATCACAGAGAGGGACAACAAAGGCATACACCAGTCTCAACATCAACAGTGAAGAGGCAACTCCGGGGTGCTGGCCTTCTAGGTAGAGTTCCTCTGTCCAGTGTCTGTGTTCTTTTGCCCTCTTTTCTTTTTATTGGCCAGTCTGAGATATGGCTTTTTCTTTGCAACTCTGCCTAGAAGGCCAGCATCCTGGAGTCGCCTCTTCACTGCTGACGTTGAGACTGGTGTTTTGCGGGTACTATTTAATGAAGCTGCCAGTTGAGAACTTGTGAGGCATGTGTTTCTCAAACTAGACATTCTAATATACTTGTCCTCTTGCTCAGTTGTGCACCAGGGCCTCCCACTCCTCTGTCTATTCTGGTTAGAGCCAGTTTGCACTGTTCTGTGAAGGGAGTAGTACACAGCGTTGTACGAGATATTCAGGTTCTTGGCAATTTCTCGCATGGAATAGCCTTCATTTCTCAGCCTGTAATCGAACCCACAAATGCTAACGCTCCAGATACTCAACTAGTCTAAAGAAGGACAGTTTTATTGCTTCTTTTTTAAGCACAACAGGTTTCAGCTGTGCTAACATAATTGCGAAAGGGTTTTCTAATGATCAATTAGTATTTTAAAATTATAAACTTGGATTAGCTAACACAACATGCCATTGGAACAAAGGAGTGATGGTTGCTGATAATGGGCCTCTGTAGAAATTCCATTAAAAATCAGCCGTTTCCAACTACAATAGTCATTTACAACATTAACAATGTCTACACTGTATTTCTGATCAATTTTATGCTATTTTAAATGGACAAAAATTGCTTTTCTTTCAAAAACAAAAGGAATTTCTAAGTGACCCCAAACTTTTGAATGGTAGCATATGTAGTGGGTCCATTCTGTTCTCCCGCTCTTTCTTATCTGTCCCCACCCCTTTCCTTTGCCTACCACCATCATATGGGTTTCGTCCATGGGACTTTTTCTTGGTATCATGTTAGTAACCAATGTATGACCTATTGTGTGTGTGTTTATGTAATTCTGTGATTGATTAGTTAGTAAATAAATAATTAATAATTGATTTGATAATTTAACAGTCTTCACATTTAATGACAGCTAATGCTACGACACCCTTAAATTAAATTGAGAGAGAGAGAGAGATAAATAAAGAGAGAGAGATAAATAGAGAGAGAGAGAGAGAGACAGAGGAAGAGAGAAATAGAGAGAGAGAGATCAGAGAGAGAGAGAGAAAGAGACAGAGGAAGAGAGAACATAGAGAAAGAGAGATCAGAGAGAGAGAGAGCGAATTGAATTGAGAAACAGAAAGAGCGAGAGCGAGAGCGATGATTAGATGAGACTAGTACCCAGGGCTCTGCCCTTGCCATGGCATACATCGCTAATAGTAGGCTTTTACTTGAGCTCCTACGCTGGGAGAAGAATTTGCCACCAGACCAGGTGGCATGTTAAGACTGTGAGCTCAGATAAAAACATTCCGAGCTACACTGAATTTCTAATGACACAAAGCCCCAGAGGTCATACAATCTCCACAGAGACCTCTCCGACAGAGTTTATGCTCTCCACAGAGACTCCTCCGACAGAGCTTACAATCTCCAGAGACCCCTCCGACAGAGTTTACGCTCTCCATAGAGATCCCCCCGACAGATGTTCTCAAGGTTGGATTCCACAACAGTATAGTACATCTTTGCCCCCTTTAGAGAGGGGAGTCTGTCTCCTTCACAGCTGGGCTTTCTCCTTCTGTCAACAGATAAGAAGTCTTCCCCCGTATCTCCCCCCAGAGGAGCAGTCAGCCTTGTCCCTCCATGGCCCGTCTTACAAAAACCCTCCCCAACTTCAACCTTATGGTGTCCTCTTAAGGCATCAGCATGTTTCAGTTCAGCTGGCGTACAGCCGAAGTCGGCGTGCTCGCATACTCCCTTAAAAGACCATCGCTTGAAGGTCTTATTGTCTAAGAAAAGTGAGGAGAGAGGAAACCCCAAATTAATTAGGTCTACACTACATGACCAAAATGATGTGGACACCTGCTTGTCAAACATCTCATTCCAAAGTCATGGGCATTAATATGGAGTTGGTCCCACCCTTTGCTGCTACAATAGCCTCCACTCTTCTGGGAAGGCTTTCCACTAGATGTTGGAACATTGCTGCAGGGACTTTTTTCCATTCAGCCACAAGAGTATTAGTGAGGGGTTGAGGTCAGGGTTCTGTGCAGGCCAGTCAAATTCATCCACACCGATCTCGACCAAATCATTTCTGTATGGACCTCACTTTGTGCACGGGGGCATTATCATGCGGAAACCGGAAAAAGCCTTCCCCAAACTGTTGCCACAAAGCTGGAAGCACAGAATCGACAGAGGGCGACAATTTCCCTTCACTGAACCTAAGTGACCTAGCCAAACCATGAAAATCAGCCCCAGACCATTATTCCTCCTCCACCAAACTTTAGAGTTGGCACTACGCATTGGGGCAGGTAGTGTTCTCCTGGCATCCGCCAAACCCAGATTATTTACACTACTCCAGCTGATGCTTGCGCATTGTGATCTTAGGCTTGTGTGCGGCTTCACGGCCATGGAAACTCACTTCATGAAGCACCAGGCAAGTCAGTTGAGAACAAATTGTTATTTACAAGGACAGCTTACTCCTTGTGCCCTGCAGGGATTCTTTAGCTAAATAGCCCAGTACTGTACTGCTGACCGCAACGTTGTACAGCGCCATATTTTCCATTCCATCCGAACAGAAACCCAGAGGGATTTTCATGGAATAGAAACACCATAATATTAATCTAATTAATTAAGCAAGTACCAGTTAAAAGTTTGGACACACCTGCTCATTCTAGGATTCTTCTAGATTTTGACTATTTTCTACATTGTAGAATAATATTGAAGACATCACAACTATGAAATAAGACTCCCGCGGCCTGCTTTCCCTTATGTAAGGAATTAGGGACTTTCCCATGTTTACTACATTAGTTATTGTAGACTGCACAGAAACCTAATAAACAAATAAAACACATTTTGTGTGTTTATAAAATAATTATAAAAATACTCTTTCAAAATACAGATGTTGCTTTAGTTATGGATCCAAAACAAATTACTATGGGAATAAATATCACTGATTTACAGAAATATTGGAACAAAGTTGTCTAATGAAGGCAAACAATGTAGAATCCTCCAATCCTGTAGCCTACTCTTGACCATCACGTTGTACAGTGCCATATTTTCCATTCCATTTTAACAGAAACCCTGAAGGTTTTGTTTTTCTCTGAATAGAAACACCATAATATTAATCAAATGAATTAAGCCACATTTCTTAAAATCAATCCCATATACTACGTTATTACAAAAAAAGGTTTTAAATTCTCTGGTAATGCCAATACGGAATACTATCCAATGCTTCTCAAAGATTCCCTCTGGTGGTCAAACTAGCAATAACTTGCATTAACAGAAGAAAATGGCTGACAAATAGATAACGTGCCACAGAATAATGCAGCAGCCCGCAAGGTGTGCTGCAGTATGACGCAACTTTTAAAAGGAGGAACCAGTATATCTACAGAAATAAGACAGATCCTGCTTCTGTTACCCGTTTGATTATTTGTTAAATAGCCTACTGATTCCGTGAGCACCAAACCTCACACAACTACATGTCAACTAAACAATTTCACAAATTTGTTTGTTTTTAATCTTTGCTGTAATAAAGGCTTTACACTTTTTTTTCATTAGACCAGCCTCTCTGGTATTATTTATAATTAACTTAATGTTGTTTACACTGTGCCAAAGTGTCAGAAGAATTATATTTACAATAATAATAACTATTTTTCCTTGATCTCCTTATTTGTATTATTACTATTATTATTATGATGATCATCATTATAATAATAAGTAATGTCATTATCATTAGTAGGTTTAGTATAGCAGCCTTATATAACCACCATTGAGCTGTAGGCCTAAGAGCCCATCCTGTTTAGTCTTAATACTGTAACTTACTTAGGCCTATTTTTCAATACTTATATAGGCTACTGTATCAATCAATAATGTATTTGTTAATGTCATCACACAGCATACAAGTCATTCATGATTTGAAATGCAAACAAGAATTTTAGTTTTAAAATAAAATGACTGTAGTAAAGGCTTTACAGAAAATAATAATAATAAATTCTGACTCTGGTACACTTATAATTTATTGTGTTAACATTGTTCCAAACTGTCTGAAAAATGACATTGTAATCTAACAGCACCTGTTAGGCACACATAGGCTTGATATGCACGCAGCGCATACCTTATTTTTCTTGATCTCCAGTATTTTCCACAACTAGTCTAATTTATTCCACACATCTGACTTCCCCTTTACCTCCTGAGCAACCAGTAAACATTCCCCTGTTTCAAGTTTATCTGTCAGGTCTTCTGCATCCATTTTGCTGTCACGTGTTACGGTGTTCAGTTTGTTATAACCAATTTATTGATGTGAATATGATATGCTATAGGTCAGACCCTATTGGTCACGTGCATACGATGCATATATGTGTCGTAAAAAGAGCAGGGTTGAGGGAATAGGGAATGTTTTTCCTAAACAAAATGAGGGATTTCGGTAAGAGAACTTTTTAGTCAGAAATTATTTGACAGCTTCAGCAACACGGACAGCGCGATACACACTGCTGATGTGTGGTGGTCGCTGAAGCAGGGAGGAGAGACAACGGGTCCTAGTCACAGTCACTCGCTGTCTTTTCTTTTTTTTAACGCAGCAAGTCTGAGCCAGGCGGCACAAACTAATCAATTTCGGTCGGACTCCCTCTAGTCATTTGTGCCTTAATTATTTAATCAAACATTTAGCTTAAAGCATCAGACAAGCTCAGTGCATAATGTAGTTGATTTGAATAAAACACATAGGATTAGTCTACATACGGAAAAAACATGTTTAAAAATGTTGGATTTTAGGTCAAATGTTTCATATGAGGTGACAGTACAGAA
Source organism: Salvelinus namaycush (assembly GCF_016432855.1). Taxonomy (NCBI): domain Eukaryota; kingdom Metazoa; phylum Chordata; class Actinopteri; order Salmoniformes; family Salmonidae; genus Salvelinus; species Salvelinus namaycush. The sequence goes on from NC_052315.1 coordinate 10,065,244, forward strand.
CGTCACCTTTTATTTAACGGTACAGTGCATTCATAAAGTATTCAGACCCCTTGAATTTTTCTCAATCAACACACAATACCCCATGATGACAAAGCAAAACAGGTTTATACATTTTTGAAAATGTACTAAAGAATAAAACTGAAATATCACTTTTACATAAGTATTCAACCCTTTCTCAGTACTTTGTTGAAGCATCTTTGGCAGCGATTACAGCCTCGAGTCTTCTTGGGTATGACGCTACAAGCTTGGCACATCTGTATTTGGGGAGTTTCTCCCATTGCTCTCTGCAGATCCTCTCAAGCTCTGTCAGGTTGGTTGGGGAGCGTTGCTGCACAGCTATTTTCAGGTTTCTCCAGAGATGTTCGATCGGGTTCGATCCTGGCTCTGGCTGGGCCACTCAAGGACATTCAGAAACTTGTCCCAAAACCACTCCTGCATTGTCTTGGCTGTGTAGGGTCGTTGTCCTGTTGGAAAGTGAACCGGAGTGCTCTGGAGCAGGTTTATCATCAAGGATCTCTCTGTACTTTGCTCCGTTCATCTTTGCCTTGATCCTGACTAGTCTCCCAATCTCTGCCGCTGAAAAACATACCCACAGCATGATGCTGCCATGCTTCACCATAGGGATGGTGCCAGGTTTCCTCCAGACGTGACGCTTGGCATTCAGGCCAAAAAGTTTAGTCCTGTTTTCACCAGGCCAGAGAATCTTGTTTCTCATGATCTGAGAGTCTTTGGGTGCCTTTTGGCAAAGTCCAAGCGGGCTGTCATGTGGCTTTTACTGAAGAGTGGCTTCCGTCTGGCCACTCCACCGTAAAGGCCTGATTGGTGGAATGCTGCATACTGTAGATGGTTGTCCTTCTAGAAGCTTCTCCCATCTCCACAGAGGAACTCTAGAGCTCTGTCAGAGTGACCATCGGGTTCTTGGTCACCTCCCTGACCAAGGCCCTTCTCCCCAGATGTCTCAATTTGGCTGGGCGGCCAGCTCTAGGAAGAGTCTAAGAGTTTTGGTGGTTCCGAACTTCTTCGATTTAAGAATGATGGAGGCCACTTCTTGGGGACCTTCAATGATGCAGAAATGTTTTGGTACCCTTCCCCATATATGTGCCTCGACACAATGCTGTCTCAGAGCTCTATGGACAATTCCTTCAACCTGATGGCTTGGTTTTTGCTCTGACATGCACTGTCAACGGTGGGACATTATTTAGACAGATGTGCGCCTTTCCAAATCATATCCAAATCAATTGAATTTAACACAGGTGGACTCCAATCAAGTTCTAGAAACATCTCAAGGATGATCAATGGCAACAGGATGCACCGGAGCTCAATTTCAAGTCTCATAGAAAAGGGTCTGAATACTTACGTAAATGAGGTATCTGTTTTTATTTTTAATAAATTAGCAAAAATGTATAAAAACCTGTTTTTACTTTGTCATTATGGGGTATTGCGTGTAGATTGATGAGGGGGAAAAAGTATTTAATCCATTCTAGAAAAAGTCTGTAATGTAACAAAATCTGGAAAAAGTCAAGGGGTGTGAATACTTTCCAAAGGCACTGTATTTTCATACATACAGTGCCTTCAGAAAGTATTCACACCCCTTGACTTGTTTCACATTTAGTTGTGTTACTGCCTGAATTAAATTGAGATTTTGTGTCACTGGCATACACACACTACCCCATAATGTTAAAGTAAAATTGTTTTGAGAAATGTTTACAAATTAAAAATTAAAAGCTGAAATACCAAGACATTGTATTTATTTTATTTTTTTCACCTTTATTTAACCAGGTAGGCAAGTTGAAAACAAGTTCTCATTTACAACTGCGACCTGGCCAAGATAAAGCAAAGCAGTGCGTCACAAACAACACATGGGATAAACAAACGTACAGTCAGTAACACAATAGAAAGATCTATATACAGTGTGTGCAAATGAAGTAAGGAGGTAAGGCAATAAATAGGCCAATAGTGGCGAAGTAATTACAATTTAGCAATTTAACCTGGAGTGATATATGTGCAGATGAGGATGTGCAAGTATAAATAATGGTGTGCCAAAGAGTGGCCTAGTTACGAGTTTTTACTTAATTAGGCTGAAAATATATGGCAAGACTTGAAAATGGCTGTCTAGCGAAGACTATAACAACCAACTCGACAGAGCTTGAAGAATTTAAAAAAGAATAATGTGCAAATATTGTACAATCCAGGTGTGCAAAGCTGTTAGAGACTTACCCAGATAGACTCACAACTGTAATTGCTGGCAAAGTTTATTCTATTCTAACATGTATTGACTCAGGGGTGAGAATACTTATATAAATTAGATATTTCTGTATTTCCATTTCAATACATTTGCTAACATTTCTAAAAACATGTTTTTACTTTGTCATTATGGGGTATTGTGTGTAGACGGGTGAGCAACGAAATCAATTTAATCAATTTTGAATTCAGGCTATAAAAACAAAATGTGGAACAAGTCAAGGGGTATGAATACATTCTAAAGGCACTATCTGTTTTACAGCTTAGAAATGAAAGCACTTTATGTAGCTAGTCCCCCCCATCTGAAGAAGTCACAAATATTTGGACAAATTTACATATAGTGTATAAGTCCAAAGTTTAGAATTTGGTCCCATATGACTACATCAAGCTTGTGACTTTACAAGCTTGTTGGATGCATTTGCATTCTGTTTTGGTAGTGTTTGGGTTATGTTTGCTAAATATCACAAAAACAAAAAGCATAATTTTTGGGACAAAACACTCACTCAACGCTAAACCTCATTTAGATATATCATTGAATAGTGTGGTGATTTAGCAAGTTGGAGAGACTAAACTGCTGGGTGTAACCCTAGATAGTAAACTGTCATGGTCAAAATATATAGACTCAATAGTTGCTAAAATGGGAAGAGGTCTGTCCATGATAGGGCGTTGCTCTGCCTTCTTGACATCTCAGTCGACCAGACACGCCCTAGTTGTGTCGTACCTGGACTACTGCCCAGCTGTTTGGTCATGTGTGGCAAAGAGGGACATACAGTGGGGCAAAAAAGTATTTAGTTAGCCACCAATTGTGTAAGTTCTCCCACTTAAAAAGATGAGAGAGGCCTGTAATTTTCATCATAGGTACACTTCAACTATGACAGACAAAATGAGAAAAAAAATCCAGAAAAACACATTGTAGGATTTTTTATAAATTTATTTGCAAATTATGGTGGAAAATAAGTATTTGGTCAATAACAAAAGTTTCTCAATACTTTGTTATATACCCTTTGTTGGCAATGACAGAGGTCAAACGTTTTCTGAAAGTCTTCACAAGGTTTTCACACACTGTTGCTGGTATTTTGGCCCATTCCTCCATGCAGATCTCCTCTAGAGCAGTGATGTTTTGGGGCTGTTGCTGGGCAACACGGACTTTCAACTCCCTCCAAAGATTTTTTATGGGGTTGAGATCTGGAGACTGGCTAGGCCACTCCAGGACCTTGAAATGCTTCTTACGAAGCCACTCCTTCGTTGCCCGGGCGGTGTGTTTGGGATCATTGTCATGCTGAAAGACCCAGCCACGTTTCATCTTCAATGCCCTTGCTGATGGAAGGAGGTTCACACTCAAAATCTCACGATACATGGCCCCATTCATTCTTTCCTTTAGACGGATCAGTTGTCCTGGTCCCTTTGCAGAAAAACAGCCCCAAAGCATGATGTTTCCACCCCCATGCTTCACAGTAGGTATGGTGTTCTTTGGATGCAACTCAGCATTCTTTGTCCTCCAAACACGACGAGTTGAGTTTTTACCAAAAAGTTATATTTTGGTTTCATCTGACCATATGACATTCTCCCAATCTTCTTCTGGATCATCCAAATGCTCTCTAGCAAACTTCAGACGGGCCTGGACATGTACTGGCTTAAGCAGGGGGACACGTCTGGCACTGCAGGATTTGAGTCCCTGGTGGCGTAGTGTGTTACTGATGGTAGGCTTTGTTACTTTGGTCCCAGCTCTCTGCAGGTCATTCACTAGGTCCCCCCATGTGGTTCTGGGATTTTTGCTCACTGTTCTTGTGATCATTTCGACCCCACGGGGTGAGATCTTGCGTGGAGCCCCAGATTGAGGGAGATTATCAGTGGTCTTGTATGTCTTCCATTTCCTAATAATTGCTCCCACAGTTGATTTCTACAAACCAAGCTGCTTACCTATTGCAGATTCAGTCTTCCCAGCCTGGTGCAGGTCTACAATTTTGTTTCTGGTGTCCTTTGACAGCTCTTTGGTCTTGGCCATAGTGGAGTTTGGAGTGTCACTGTTTGAGGTTGTGGACAGGTGTCTTTTATACTGATAACAAGTTCAAACAGGTGCCATTAATACAGGTAACGAGTGGAGGACAGAGGAGCCTCTTAAAGAAGAAGTTACAGGTCTGTGAGAGCCAGAAATCTTGCTTGTTTGTAGGTGACCAAATACTTATTTTCCACCATAATTTGCAAATAAATTCATAAAAAATCCTACAATGTGATTTTCTGGATTTCTTTTCTCTCATTTTGTCTGTCATAGTTGAAGTGTACCTATGATGAAAATTACAGGCCTCTCTCATCTTTTTAAGTGGGAGAACTTGCACAATTGGTGGCTGACTAAATACTTTTTTGCCCCACTGTAGGTCAATTGCAGTTGGTCGAGAACAAAGCAGCACGTATCTCACTTAGATGTACACAGCACACAGTTCAGACGCTCATCGGCACAACACACGCAACCAGAGGTCTCTTCACAGTCCCCAGGTCCAGAACAGAGGCTGGGAAACGCACAGTATTAAATAGAGCCATAACAACATGGAACTCTGCCACCCCAGTTAACTCAAGCTAGCAATACAACCAGATTAAAAAGCACCTTACTGCACAAAAGGGGACTGTGAAGAGACAGACATTTTATATATCTTGTATTGTAATTTTCACTGCATTATGCATTTGACCTAGATACTGTGTGTATGTACTGATATGTAGGCTATGTGTGACGTTTTAAATATGTGTAGTTCAGTCCTTGACTAATAATGTTCTGTACTATGTATTATATCATGATTCATGTGGACCCCAGGAAGAGTAGCTGCTGAATGGGGATCCTAACGCCGTACCAATACCAATGTTTTTGAGTAATTTTTTCCTTCTAAGTGAGCAGTTAAGATGTTTTTGAACACTTCTAAATGAATCCTAATAATGACATCATTAAGAAAAATCATGAATGAATCATGAATAATGAGTGAGATGCCGTTCAGAAGCTACAACAAATTAGGGTTAGCATTTGAGGGCTATGATCTTTGTGCCTCTAACCTTCTCACTCATTATTCAGGATTCATTCATGATTATCCATAATCATGTTCTCATTCACATGAATGTGTTCAGAAATATCTATTCTTACTTCAAAATACATTACCGTTCAAAAGTTTGGGGTCACTTAGAAATGTCCTTGTTTTTTAAAAGAAATGCACATTTTTTGTCCATTAAAATAACATCAAATTGATCAGAAATACAGCATAGACATTGTTATTGTTGTAAATTACTATTGTAGCTGGAAACGGCAGATTTTTTATGGAATATCTACATAGGTGTACAGAGGCCCATTATCAGCAACCATCACTCCTGTGTTCCAATAGCACGTTGTGTTAGCTAATCCAAGTTTATAATTTTAAAAGGCTAATTGATCATTAGAAAACCCTTTTGCAATTATGTTAGCACAGCTGAAAACTGTTGTGCTGATTAAAGAAGCAATAAGCAATGTCTAGTTTGAGAAACAGACACCTCACAAGTCCTCAACTGGCAGCTTCATTAAATAGTACCCGCAAAACACCAGTCTCAACGTCAACAGTGAAGAGGCGATGCCGGGATGCCGGCCTTCTAGTCAGACTTGCAAAGAAAAAGCCATATCACAGACTGGCCAATAAAAATAAAAGATTAAGATGGGCAAAAGAACACAGGACACTGGCTAGAGGAACTCTGGATAGAAGGCCAGCATCCCGGAGTCGCCTCTTCACTGTTGACGTTGAGACTGGTGTCAAGGAGTCTGAATACTTCCCGAATGCACTGTATATATATATTTGATGGCAGAGAGCGACTCAAAGAATGACATGTCTATAGCGCGATGGTTATGGAAGTCAGACTTCAAAGGCTATGCCACATTTTGAAAACAGACCCAGACAAAGGGAGTTGAGGCAGAGCATCCCGGAGTCGCCTCTTCACTGTTGACGTTGAGACAGGTGTTTTGCGGGTACTATTTAATGAAGCTGCCAGTTGAGAACTTGAGCCATGTGTTTCTCAAACTAGACACTAATGTACTTTTCCCCTTGCTCAGTTGTGCACCGCGCCTCCCACTCTTGCTATTCTGGTTAGAGCCCGTTTCTGCTGTTCTGTAAAGGGAGTAGCACACAACGTTGTACGAGATCTTCAGTTTCTTTGCAATTTCTCGCATGGAATAGCCTTCATTTCTCAGAACAAGAATACACTGACGAGTTTCAGAAGAACGTGCTTTGTTTCTGGTCATTTTGAGCCTGTAATCGAACCCACAAATGCTGATGCTCCAGGTACTCCAGATAGTTGTATTGCTTCTTTAAATCAGCACAACAGTTTTCAGCTGTGCTAACCTAAATTGCAAAAGGGTTTTCTAATGATCAATTAGCCTTTTAAAATTATAAACTTGGATTAGCTAACACAACGTGCCATTGGAACACAGGAGTGACGGTTGCTGATAATGGACCTCTATGTAGATATTCCATAAAAAATATCTGCCATTTCAGGCTACAATAGTCATTTACAACATTAACAATGTCTACACTGTATTTCTGATCAATTTTATGTTATTTTAATGGACAAAAATTTTGCTTTTCTTTCAAAAACAAGGACATTTCTAAGTGACCCCGAACTTTTGAATGGTTGAATGTAGCCCTTCTTTGGACACTGTGTTAACAAACCTCCAGACGAGCTTCAATGCCATACAACACTCTTTCCGTGGCCTCCAACTGCTCTTAAATGCAAGAAAAACTAAATGCATGCTCGTCAGCCGATCGCTGCCCGCAACTGCTCATTCGTCTAGCATCACTACTCTGGACGGTTCTGACTTAGAATATGTGGACAACTACAAATACCTAGGTGTCTGGTTAGACTGTAAACTCTCCTTCTAGACTCACACTAAGCATCTCCAATCCAAAATTACATTTAGAATCGGCTTCCTATTTTGCAACAAAGCATCCTTCACTCATGCTGCCAAACATACCCTCGTAAAACTGACTATACTACTGATCCTTGACCTCGGCGATGTCATTTACAAAATAGCCTCAAACACTCTACTCATCAAATTGGATGTTGTCTATCACAGTGCCATCCGTTTTGTCACCAAAGCCCCATATACTACCCACCACTGCGACCTGTATGCTCTCGTTGGCTGGCCCTCGCTTCATATTCGTCGCCAAACTCACTGACTCCAGGTCATCTAGAAGTCTTTGCTAGGTAAAGCCCCGCCTTATCTCAGCTCACTGGTCACCATAGCAGCACCCACCCGTAGTACGCGCTCCAGCAGGTATATTTCACTGGTCATCCCCAAAGCCATTCCCTCCAGTTCTCTGCTGCCAATGACTAGAACGAATTGCAAAAATCACTGAAGCTGCAGTCTTATATCTCCTTCTCTAACTTTAAGCATCAACTGTCAGAGCAGCTTACTGATCATTGCACCTGTACATAGCCCATCTGTAAATACCCCACCCAACTACCTCATCCGCATATTGTTATTTTATCTTTTTGCTCCTTTGCACCCCAGTATCTCTACTTGCACATCTATCACTCCAGTGTTTAATTGCTAAATTGTAATTATTTCGTAACTATGGCCCATTTATTGCCTTACCTCCTTAATCTTACTACATTTGCACACACTGTATAAAGACTTTTCAATTGTGTTATTGACTGTACTTTTGTTTATCCCATGTGTAACTCTGTGTTGTTTGTGTCGCACTGCTTTGCTCTATCTTGGCCAGGTCGCAGTTGTAAATGAGAACTTGTTCTCAACTGGCCTACCTGGTTAAATAAAGGTGAAATAAAAATAAAATGAAAAATAGTGTAAGTACACACGCATTATTCACCATTCAGTTCCTATTGTTCAAAACGTAATCCAAAACTAGGGCCGTCACAGTTAATCAGTTTACTTTTTTAAATTTCATTGCACTAATTGTTTTTAAATCGTGATTAATCGCAATGTCGTAAATCCTTCAAAATACACAACCTACACAGCAAAAAACAACATTATGATGTCAAAACAAGTTGACATTGAGAAAGTGTGCTTTATCAAGTTACCTGATTTTGCTTACCGTTACTTTTTACAAAATCAAGACGTCAATATTTTGTAATGCTTCTTGTATAACTAATCTTAAAATTACAGCTCAATTAGATCAAATTCTGAATTTCCTATTAATATCACAGCAAATCCTGCGATTTACCAAATTTTTTTTTATTGTTTGAAATCCCGATCCAAAACAAACCGCAAATGCATCAAACTAGATTGTAGTCACAAGCTTGATGCAGTCACAAACTAGATTGTAGTCACAAGCTTGATGCAGTCACAGACTAGATTGTAGTCACAAGCTTGATGCAGTCACAGACTAGATTGTAGTCACAAGCTTGATGCAGTCACAGACTAGATTGTAGTCACAAGCTTGATGCAGTCACAGACTAGATTGTAGTCACAAGCTTGATGTAGTCACAGACTAGATTGTAGTCACAAGCTTGATGCAGTCACAGACTAGATTGTAGTCACAAGCTTGATGCAGTCACAGACTAGATTGTAGTCACAAGCTTGATGCAGTCACAGACTAGATTGTAGTCACAAGCTTGATGCAGTCACAGACTAGATTGTAGTCACAAGCTTGATGTAGTCATTGCGTGCTAGAAATGCACACACGTTTAGGTAACTAAATATGGCTCTTAAACTGATTTCGATGGCATTGCATAGTTTTAGCTTTGCATCACAAATGATCCTGGAATGTTTTGCAAAGTGCTGTTGCAATTAAGCAGAATGTTTATGGTCCTACATAAATACCGTAGGTAATTGCCACTGCATTAGCATTCCACTCTAATGAGTTGTTATGTGAAAGTGGGGCTTGTTGGAGTTCAACAATAAAGACGATTGAGATTCCTTCCCAGTTATCGTGCCTTCAGAAAGTATTCACACCCTTTGACATTCTCTACAATTTTGTTGCGTTAAAAGTGGGATTAAAATGGATTTGTCCTTTTTTCAACAATCTAGACAAAATATTCTGTTTTCAAGCCGATTTCACTCAAAACTGTAACTAGGGCAATCAAGAAAATTCAATGCCGTCTTGGTAAGCAACTCCAGAGTATATTTTTCACCTTGTGTTTTAGGTTATTGTCCTGCTGAAAGGTGAATTTTCCCCCCAGTGTCTGTTGGAAAGCAGACTGAACAAGGTTTCCTTAAGGATCCTGCCTGTGCTTAGTTCTAAATGGTTTATTTTTATCATAAAAAACTCCCTAGTCCTTGCCCATGACAAGCATACCCATAACATGGTGCAGCCATCACCATGCTTGAAAATGTGAAGAGTGGTACTCAGTGATGTGTTTTGTTAGATTTGCCCCAAACATAATGCTTTCTATTCAGGTCATAAAGTACATTTCTTTGCCACATTGTTTGCATTTTTACTTTAGTACCTTATTGCAAACAGGATGCATGTTTTAGAATATTTGTATTCTGTACAGGCTACCTTCTTTTCACTCTGTCAATAAGGTTAGTATTCTGAAGTAACTACAATGGTGTTGATCCATCCTCAGTTCTCTCCTATCATAGCCATTAAACTCTGTAATTGTTTTAAAGTCACAATTGACCTCATGGTGAAATCCCTGAGCGATTTCCTTCCTCTCTGGCAATGGAGTTAGGAAGGACACCTGTATCTTTGTAGTGACTGGATGTATTGATGTAATGAATAACTTCACCATGCTAAAAGGGATATTCAATGTCTGCTTTTTAAAACTGTTTTTGCCATCTACCAATAAATGCCCTTCTTTGCAAGTCATTGGAAAACCTCTCTGGTCTTTGTGGCTGAATCTGTGTTTGACTGAGGGACCTTACCGATAATTGTATGTGTGGGGTACAGAGATGAGGTAGTCATTCAAAAATAATGTTGAACACTATTACTGCACACAGAGTGAGTCCATGCAACTTATTATGTGACTTCTTAAGCACATTTTTACCCCTGAACTAATTTAGGGTTGACATAACAAAGGGGTTGGATACTTATTGAATCAAGACATTCCAGCTTTTCATTTTGAAATAATGAGTAAAAATGTCAAGAAATATAATTCCACTTTGACATTATGGGGTATTGTGTGTAGGCAAAACAAAACAACATTTAATCCATTGTAAATGTAGGCTGTAACATAACAAAATGTGAAAAAAGTCAAGGGGTGTGAATACTTTCTGATTTTACTGTAAATGGATGAGATCCACAAGTACAGTACCTATAATACACATCTTTCTCACTGCTGAATTACATGTCTATCACCAATCATCTGAATTACATGAAGTCTGGAGACATCATCATTAAATTGTGAACGTCCAATTTGAGATATCTCCTCAAATGACATTGCCCATAAATCCCCTCCAGCTAATGGCTGACCCATAGACCATCTGTTCAAATCAGCATCCTCCTGTCAAAGACACCATTACCCACAAAAACGGTCAATTCAAACCCAGTGTGTTAAGGGTTGTAAGTTGGACACCGTAGAGGTGTGCTCGGGTGTACCGAGTTGTGGTTCATTATCTATGTCAATGACATTGGGAGACATGTGTGGATGACACGGTTTTCTGTTCAAGTGGCAGCAGTTTGACTTTGCTTTTGAAAAAGCTCAAACCGCTTTTAACATAATTTCAAATCAAGTCAAATGTTATTGGTCAAATACACATGGTTAGCATGTGTTATTGCGAGTAGGGATGCACCGATACGACATTTTTGGCCGTTATCAATATCCAATATTTAACATTTTAGCGGCCTTTTAAGCATTCTAGTACAGTTAAATAGTTAACACACACACGGGCACAGTGATCTAAGGCACTGCATCCCAGTGCAAGAGGCATCACTTCAGTCCCTGGTTTGAATCCAGGCTGTATCACATCCGGCCGTGATTGGGAGTCCCATAGGGCAGCGCACAATTGGCCCAGCGTCGTCCGGGGTATGCTGTCATTGTAAATAAGAATTTGTTCTTAACCGACTTGCCTAGTTAAATAAAGGTTACACGCACACACAAAAGTAAATTGTTGGCATTTACGTATGTCCCCATTAGCAGTAAAACATAATCAAAACCTACTTCTTTCACTTACTTGATGTGCTGTTTTGTTCAGTCATTTCATTCTCAACCAGGATTTCATCATGCATGTCAAGCAGTGAAGTTTCATCTCTGTCTGTCCGTGGCCTCTCTTCCTCGGTGCGTACTGTCACTGTGTCCATTTCCATCTTGTCCAGCTGTGTATGTAACATTTCACGTAAACCCTGTTTCTTGTCTGCATCGAAGTAGCGGTCCTTGTACCTAGCATCGAGCAGGGTGGCAACACAGTAAAGAGGCTCAGAGAGAATGCCACCGCATCGCTTGTTCACTGCCGAGTACTTTTGTAAGTTTTAACCTCACGGTCTGTGTGGGCAGTTTTGTTGAGCAGGCATTTCAATACCATGACAGATGGTATCACGTCTGCTGCAGACTCAGTTTAGCTTATTTCTCGAGTCAGTTGTTCGAATGGAGCTAGGAGTGTTCATGTTACCAAGTTTCAAACATGTTTTCAAATACCATTGAAATGGCAGCAGCGGTATGAGAACCAGCACATTCTTGAGCATGCAATACATCTTTCCTCAGTATGAAATCCTCGTGGACCCACTGTGCTTTCAGACTCATAATGCTTATGGCGCTGACATCGCTGGTCCAAATGTCAGTCGTGAAGCTAATAGCAGTGACGTCCATAGCAAGTAGCTCATGGATGTGAGTCTCAACAATACTGTGTAACTCCGGTACGGCAACATCTGAAAAATAGTGTGTACCGGGGCTGGACCAGTCGGCGAAAGCAAAAATCATCCACGACAGAGCACAGTTGATTGTCAAGGGCAATGAATTCCATTATCTTGGCGTTAATGGATTTTGCCTTCGAGGTGTCTTGAACTTGTTTAGTTGTTGGAAGTGGACGCTTATTATTTTTCTGCTTTTGTTCTGTGTAGCGTTGTATTTTTCGTGGCGTCATTATGTCATCTACTTACGATATATAGGTATGCACGTCAACTTTGACATCGGTTTTGCACAAATCTGTGTTGAACTAGACATCGGGCCGATATTGGCATTTTTAGCCGATTCCGATATATCGTGCATCCCTAATTGTGAGTGTAGCGAAATGCTTGTGCTTCTAGTTCCTGACAGTGCAGTAGTATCTAACAAGTAGTTATCTGACAATTCAACAACAACTACCTAATACACACAAATCTAAGTAAAGGGTTGGAATAAGAATATATACATATAAATATATGGATGAGCGATGACCGAGCGGCATAGTCAAGATGCAATAGATGGTATAAAATACAATATATACATATGGGATGAGTAATGCAAGATAAGTAAACATTATTGAAATGACTAGTGATCTATTTATTCAAGTGGAAGTTCCACTTCCTGTTTGAATTTTTACTGAGGTGGCAGATTTTCAACCAAGCTCTCATTGAAATTACAGCGAGAAATTGATGAGTTTTCACTTCCTACGGCTTCCACTAGATGTCAACAGTCAATAGAAATTTGTCTGATGACTCTAATGTGAAGGGGGGCCGAAGGAGACAGGAATGAGTAATCACTGCCACGAGCTGACCATGCTTTCACATGCGCCATCACATGAGGAGGACCTCCGTTCCACGGCTCATCTGAAGTCACTCTAATTCTCCGGTTGGAACGTTATTCAAGATGTATGTTAAAAACATTCTAAAGATTGATTCAGTACATCGTTTGACATGTTTCTACTGACTGTTATGGAACTTTTGGACATTTCGTCACGTTATAGTGGACGCGCTTTGTGACTTTTGAATTGTTTACCAAACGCGCTAACCAAAGTAGCTAATTGGACATAAATAACGGACATTATCGAACAAATCAAGCATTTATTGTGGACCTGGGATTCCTAGGACTGCATTCTGATGAAGTTCATCAAAGGAAACATTTATTATGTATTTTCTGGTTTCTGTTGACACCCAACATGGCGGCTAATTTGGCTATTGTTCTGAGCGCCGTCTCAGATTATTGCATGATTTGCTTTTTCCGTAAAGTTTTTTTGAAATCTGACACAGCGGTTGCATTAAGGAGAGGTATATCTATAATTCCATGTGTATAACTTGTATTAACATCTACATTTATGATGAGTATTTCTGTTGAAACGATGTGGCTATGCAAAATCACTTGATGTTTTTGGAACTAGTGAATGTAACGCGCCACTGTAAACTCAGATTTTTTGTTATAAATATGAACTTTATCAAACAAAACATGAATGTATTGTGTAACATGAAGTCCTATGAGTGTCATCTGATGAAGATAATCAAAGGTTAGTGATTCATTTTATCTCTATTTCTGCTTTTTCTGAATTCTATCTTTCGCTGGAAAAATGGCTGTGCTTATTGTGGTTTGATGGTGACCTAATATAATCGTTTGTAGTGCTTTTGCTGAAAAGCATATTTGAAATCGGCCACATTGGTGGGATTAACAACAAGATTACCTTTAAAAGGATATAAAACACATGTATGTTTGAGGAATTTTAATTATGAGATTTCTGTTGTTTGAATTTGGCGCCCTGCACTTTCACTGGCTGTTGTCATATCGATCCCGGTAGCGGGATGCAGCCATAAGAAGTTAAGCTTTGGAAGCATGCTTGAGGTCATTGCCCATTTGGAAGACCCATTTGCGACCAAGCTTTAACTTCCTGATGGATGTCTTGAGATGTTGCTTCAATATATCCACATAATTTTCCATCCTCATGATGCCATCTATTTTGTGAAGTGCACCAGTCCCTCCTGCAGCAAAGCACTCCCACAACATGATGCTGCCACCCCCGTGCTTCACGGTTGGGATGGTGTTCTTCGGCTTGCAAGCCTCCCCCTTTTTCCTCCAAACATAACGATGGTCATTATGGCCAAACAGTTCTATTTTTGTTTCATCAGACCAGAGGACATTTCTCCAAAAAGTACAACCTTTGTCACCATGTGCAGTTGCAAACCATAGTCTGGCTTTTTTGTGACGGTTTTGGAGAAGTGGCTTCTTCCTTGCTGACCGGCCTTTCAGGTTATGTCGATATAGAACTTGTTTTACTGTGGAAATAGATACTTTTGTACCCATTTCCTCCAGCATCTTCACAAGGTCCTTTGCTGTTGTTCTGGGATTGATTTGCACTTTTCGCACCAAAGTACGTTCAGCTCTAGGAGACAGAATGTGTCTCCTTCCTGAGCGGTATGACGGCTGCGTGGTCCCATGGTGTTTATACTTGAATACTATTGTTTGTACAGATGAACGTGGTACCTTCAGGAATTTGGAAATTGCTCCCAAGGATGAACCAGACTTGTGGAGGTCTACAATTGTTTTCTGAGGTCTTGGCTGATATCTTTTGATTTTCCCATAATGTCAAGCAAAGAGGCACTGAGTTTGAAGGTAGGCCTTGAAATTCATCCACAGGTATACCTCCAATTAGGCTAATTGACATCATTTGAGTTATCAGAAGCTTCTAAAGCCATGGAATTTTCTGGAATTTTCCAAGCTGTTTAAAGGCACAGTCAACTTAGTGCATGTAAAATTCTGACCCACTGGAATTCGGATACCGTGAATTATAAGTGAAATAATCTGTCTGTAAACAATTGTTGGAAAAATGACTTGTGTCATGCACAAAGTAATGTCCTAACCGACTTCTCAAACTATAGTTTGTTAACAAGAAATTTGTGGAGTGGTTGAAAAACTAGTTTTAATGACTCCAACCAAAGTGTATGTAAACTTCCGACTTCAACTGTACATAGGCCCATTATCAGCAACCATCACTCTGTAACGTTCGTCGTCGGAATGAGACCAAGGTGCAGCGTGGTAGACGTACATGTTCTTAATTTTTTTTAATGTTCCACCAAAAACAATAAATAATACAACGAACGAAAATGGCCCGGAGCCTCCAGTGATGATCCATGGCCCGGAGCCTCCAGTGATGATCCCCGGGCCATGGATCATCACTGGAGGCTCCGGGCCATGGATCATCACTGGAGGCTCCGGGCCATGGATCATCACTGGAGGCTCCGGGCCATGGATCATCACTGGAGGCTCCGGGCCATGGATCATCACTGGAGGCTCCGGGCCATGGATCATCACTGGAGGCTCCGGGCCATGGATCATCACTGGAGGCTCCGGGCCATGGATCATCACTGGAGGCTTCGTACGTGGAGCCGGAACAGGTCTCACCGGACTGAGGAGACGTACTGGAAGCCTGGTGCGGGGAGCTGGATACCCACTTTAGCTCGGTGAGTGTGGAGAGCTGGCACGGGACGCACTGGGCTATGAAGGCACACTGGAGGCATAGTGCGTAGAGCCGGCGCAGAATATCCTGGGCCGAAGAGACGCACCGGAGGCCAGGAGGGCTGAGCCGGCACAATCCGTCCTGGCTGAATGCCCACTCTAGCACGGCCACTGCGGGGAGCTTGCACAGAGCGCACCGGGCTGTGGATGCGCACTGAAGGCATGGTGCGCAGAACCGGATAACACGGTGCTTGACCGGTCACTCGCTCCCAACGGTAAGCACGGGGAGTTGGCTCAGGTCTGAAACCTGACTCCGCCAATCTCCCCGTGTGCCTCCCCCAAAAAACATTTTGGGGGCTGCCTCTCGTGCTTGCTCCCTTGAGCTAACTCCTCGTAACGTCGCCGTTCCGCTTTCGCTGCCTCCATCTCCTCCTTCATACGGCGATACTCCCCGGCCCTTGTCCAGGGTCCTGCTCCCTCCAGGATTTCCTCCCAGGTCCAGTCCTCCTGACCACGCTGCTTGGTCCGTTGATGGTGGGATCTTCTGTAACGTTCGTCGTCGGAATGAGACCAAGGTGCAGCGTGGTAGGCGTACATTTTCTTTAATTTTTTTAATGTTCCACCAACAACAATAAACAATACAACAAACGAAAAGCTTAGGAGTGAAAACACATCTAATAAAGACAAGATCCCACAACTGAAGTTGGAAAAAAGGCCTACCTAAGTATGATCCCCAATCAGAGACAACGATAGCCTCTGATTGGGAACCACATTCGGCCAAAAAACAAAGAACATAGAATGCCCACTCAAACCACACCCTGACCAAACCAAATAGAGAAACAAAAAGGCTCTCTAAGGGCAGGGCGTGACACACTCCTGTGTTCCAATGGCACGTTGTTTTAGCTAATCCAAGTTTATCATTTTAAAAGTCTAATTGATCATTTGAAAACCCTTTTGCAATTATGTTAGCACAGCTGAAAACTGTTGTGCTCATTAAAGAAGCAATAAAACTGGCCTTTAGACTAGTTGAATATCTGGAGCATCAACATTTGTGGGTTCGATTACAGGCTCAAAATGGTCAGAAACAAAGCCTTTCTTCTGAAACTCATCAGTGTATTCTTGTTCTGAGAAATGAAGGCTATTCCATGCGAGAAATTGCCAAGAAACTGTAGATCTCGTACAACGCTGTGTACTACTCACTTCACTGAACAGCCCAAACTGTCTCTAACCAGAATAGAAAGAGGAGTGGGAGGCCCCGGTGCACAACTAATTAAGAGGACATTAGAGGATATTAGTGTGTCTAGTTTGAGAAACAGACGCCTCACAAGTCCTCAACTGGCAGCTTCATTAAATAGTACCCGCAAAACACCTGTCTCAACGTCAACAGTGAAAAGGCGACTTAGGGATGCTGGCTTTCTAGGCAGAGTTGCAAAGAAAAAGACATCTCAGACTGGCCAATAAAAAGAAAAGATTAAGATGGGCAAAAGAACACAGGACACTGGCTAGAGGAACTCTGGATAGAAGGCCAGCATCCCGGAGTTGCTTCTTCACTGTTGACGTTGAGACTGGTGTCAAGGGGTCTGAATACTTCCCGATTGCACTGTATATATATATATTTGATGGCAGAGAGAGACTCAAAGAATGACATGTCTATAGCGCGGTGGTTATGGAAGTCAGACTTCAAAGGCTATGCCACATTTTGAAAACAGACCCAGCCAAAGGGAGTTGAGGCAGAAGTCGATCACACTGACTACATTCCTGTAGAGACAGTTCCTGTAGAGACGGTTAATTTGATACAAACAATGTATACGAAATGCTTCAGTCTGGTTTTAGACCCCATCATAGCACTGAGACTGCACTTGTGAAGGTGGTAAATGACCTTTTAATGGCATCAGACCGAGGCTCTGCATCTGTCCTCGTGCTACTAGACCTTAGTGCTGCCTTTGACACCATCGATCACCACATTCTTTTGGAGAGACTGGAAACCCAAATTGGTCTACACGGACAAGTTCTGGCCTGGTTTAGATCTTACCTGTCGGAAAGATATCAGTTTGTCTCTGTGAATGGTTTGTCCTCTGACAAATCAACTGTACATTTCGGTGTTCCTCAAGGTTCCGTTTTAGGACCACTATTGTTTTCACTATATATTTTACCTCTTGGGGATGTTATTCGAAAACATAATGTTAACTTTCACTGCTATGCGGATGACACACAGCTGTACATTTCAATGAAACATGGTGAAGCCCCAAAATTGCCCTCGCTAGAAGCCTGTGTTTCAGACATAAGGAAGTGGATGGCTGAAAACTTTCTACGTTTAAACTCGGACAAAACAGAGATGCTTGTTCTAGGTCCCAAGAAACAAAGAGATCTTCTGTTAAATCTGACAATTAATCTTGATGGTTGTAAAGTCGTCTCAAATAAAACTGTGAAGGACCTCGGCGTTACTCTTGACCCTGATCTCTCTTTTGACGAACATATCAAGACTGTTTCAAGGACAGCTTTTTTCCATCTACGTAACATTGCAAAAATCAGAAATTTTCTGTCCAAAAATGATGCAGAAAAATTAATCCATGCATTTGTTACTTCTAGGTTAGACTACTGCAATGCTCTACTTTCCGGCTACCCGGATAAAGCACTAAATAAACTTCAGTTAGTGCTAAATACGGCTGCTAGAATCCTGACTAGAACCAAGAAATTTGATCATATTACTCCAGTGCTAGCTTCCCTACACTGGCTTCCTGTTAAGGCAAGGGCTGATTTCAAGGTTTTACTGTTAACCTATAAAGCGTTACATGGGCTTGCTCCTACCTATCTTTCCGAGTTGGTCCTGCCGTACATACCTATACGTACGCTACGGTCACAAGACGCAGGCCTCCTAATTGTCCCTAGAATTTCTAAGCAAACAGCGGGAGGCAGGGCTTTCTCCTATAGATCTCCATTTTTATGGAACGGTCTGCCTACCCATGTGAGAGACGCAGACTCGGTCTCAACCTTTAAGTCTTTACTGAAGACTTATCTTTTCAGTAGGTCATATGATTGAGTGTAGTCTGGCCCAGGAGTGTGAAGGTGAACGGAAAGGCTCTGGAGCAACGAACCGCCCTTGCTGTCTCTGCCTGGCCGGTTCCCCTCTCTCCACTGGGATTCTCTGCCTCTAACCCTATTACAGGGGCTGAGTCACTGGCTTACTGGTGCTCTTTCATGCCGTCCCTAGGAGGGGTGCGTCACTTGAGTGGGTTGAGTTACTGACGTGATCTTCCTGTCTGGGTTGGCGCCCCCCCCTTGGTTTGTGCTGTGGTGGAGATCTTTGTGGGCTATACTCGGCCTTGTCTCAGGATTGTAAGTTGGTGGTTGAAGATATCCCTCTAGTGGTGCGGGGGCTGTGCTTTGGCAAAGTGGGTGGGGTTATATCCTTCCTGTTTGGCCCTGTCCGGGGGTATCTTCGGATGGGGCCACAGTGTCTCCTGACCGCTCCTGTCTCAGCCTCCAGTATTTATGCTGCAGTAGTTTATGTGTCGGGGGGCTAGGGTCAGTTGGTTATACCTGGAGTACTTCTCCTGTCTTATCCAGTGTCCTGTGTGAATTTAAGTATGCTCTCTCTAATTCTCTCGTTCTCTCTTTCTTTCTCTCTCTCTGAGAACCTGAGCCCTAGGACCATACGTCACGGCAAACCGGGCATGATGACTCCTTGCTGTCCCCAGTCCACCTGGCCTTGCTGCTGTTCCAGTTTCAACTGCTCTGCCTGCGGTTATGGAACCCCTACCTGTCCCAGACCTGCTGCTTTCAACTCTTAATGATCGGCTATGAAAAGCCAACTGACTTTTATTCCTGATTATTATTTGACCATGCTTGTCATTTATGAACATTTTGAAAATCTTGGCTCTCTCTAATTCTCTCCTTCTCTCTTTCTTTCTCTCTCTCGGAGGACCTGAGCCCTAGGACCATACGTCAGGACTACCGGGCATGATGACTCCTTGCTGTCCCCAGTCCGCCTGGCCTTGCTGCTATTCCAGTTTCAACTGTTCTGCCTGCGGTTATGGAACCGCCACCTGTCCCAGACCTGCTGTTTTCAACTCTTAATGATCGGCTATGAAAAGCCAACTGAAAATTATTCATGATTATTATTTGACCATGCTTGTCACTTATGAACATTTTGAACATCTTGGCCATGTTCTGTTATAATCTCCACCCGGCACAGCCAGAAGAGGACTGGCCACCCCTCATAGCCTGGTTCCTCTCTAGGTTTCTTCCTAGGTTTTGGCCTTTCTAGGGAGTTTTTCCTAGCCACCGTGCTTCTACACCTGCATTGCTTGCTGTTTGGGGTTTTAGGCTGGGTTTCTGTACAGCACTTCGAGATATTAGCTGATGTACGAAGGGCTATATAAAATAAACTTGATTGATTGATACAGTGTGAAGTGGAGTTACGCCACCTCAGGCACTGCCTGCTCTAATATTAAACACTGTATTAAAAAAGAGATGAGGGACTACTTTTTCATTTCATTCAAGGCAAGGAACAAGAGCTGTTAGGAGTTGAGTCAGGTATTGTAGTGGACCAGCAGGTAGCTAGGAATTATGGGTGATTAGTCGGTGAGATCCAGGGGGTGGGACTCCGAGGCAGACCTTCTAACACCTCTTCACTGCCTTACTGTGAGGTCAGTCTTCACTGTCTTCTACCCAACCCCCCAGGGCCTAGAAACTACCTCATTAAGGCAAAGTCAAAACTGGCACTACACAGCTAATACAAATAACCACCTTTGAGTCATTCAAAGGTGAACGCTGAAAGGAAGATGCCAAAGGAGAAAAAAAAAACGTATCTTTTATCTACGAGAAGCAAACGCAGCTGGAATGCAAATGTGGTCCACTGTAAAATTCCTGTCCTAGTCTAAACCCATTCTGATTTCCAAACCTGGCCTGCCTTAGATCTCCCTCCATATCTGAACCAAAAGCCAATCGGCTAGAACAAGTTCTTTCCACCTGCTGGGTTGGTGTTTGTGTGTGCTGCTAATCTACGTGCTGTGAGGCAGTGAATACTGGCTGGTATTCTTGCAATGCCATGTGAAGCTGTGTGTATTATTCATAAAGCTCACTTCACTTAGAGAGCCATGGCTGTGGTGGTGATAACTGGTTAGACGCTGCTACAGAGTAGCCTGGGTGCCATTCTGGTGTGTCACCACCGGCCGCCTGTCTCCAGCATATAATGAGAATTAACAGGGAGAAAGGGGGAGAAATAGTGGATTCCCACATGCTGGAACACACTGGGAAATGTCTAACCGTCTGAAGAGCCAACAGGGATAGCAATGGAAGGCAAGAGGGTTTTGTATGTTTAAAAAAAAGTTATACTTTCCTGCCTTGACTAAAAAGACGTGCAGTCCACTGTTCACTGTCAATTACATTATTTCAATTCATATATTATTCAGACGTACTTTACAGATTGATATGCCGCTCGTACAACAGCATAATTGTAGGCAGAATTAGTCAGAAAGCTACAATATGTGCCCATTTTCTCTACTCTTTGGAGAACTGTTAACCACAGGTATGGAATTCATTTAGGCAGTGAGCTTCACCTCTCCCAGTTCTCATTAAAAAAGCCTACAAGCAAGAGAAACATAAAAGTGCCTTCACTCAGTCCACACAGATGTAGGAGTTATACAAGCTGGAAAGGGTGGGATAGAGAGGATATGGAGAGGGTGGGATCGAGAGGAGAGGGTGGGATAGAGAGGAGGTGGAGAGGGTGGGATAGAGAGGAGATGGAGAGGGTGGGATAGAGAGGAGATGGAGAGGGTGGGATAGAGAGGAGATGGAGAGGGTGGGATAGAGAGGAGATGGAGAGGGTGGGATAGAGAGGAGGTGGAGAGGGTGGGATAGAGAGGAGAGGGTGGGATAGAGAGGAGAGGGTGGGATAGAGAGGAGGTGGAGAGGGTGGGATAGAGAGGAGAGGGTGGGATAGAGAGGAGAGGGTGGGATAGAGAGGAGGTGGAGAGGGTGGGATAGAGAGGAGGTGGAGAGGGTGGGATAGAGAGGAGATGGAGGGATAGAGAGAAGATGGAGAGGGTGGGATAGAGAGGAGGTGGAGAGGGTGGGATAGAGAGGAGGTGGAGAGGGTGGGATAGAGAGGAGATGGAGGGATAGAGAGAAGATGGAGATGGTGGGATAGAGAGGAGGTGGAGAGGGTGGGATAGAGAGGAGGTGGAGAGGAGATGGAGGGATAGAGAGGAGATGGAGAGGGTGGGATAGAGAGGAGATGGAGAGGGTGGGATAGAGAGGAGGTGGAGAGGGTGGGATAGAGAGGAGATGGAGAGGGTGGGATAGAGAGGAGGTGGAGAGGGTGGGATAGAGAGGAGGTGGAGAGGAGATGGAGAGGGTGGGATAGAGAGGATGTGGAGAGGGTGGGATAGAGAGGAGATGGAGAGGGTGGGATAGAGAGGAGATAGAGAGGGTGGGATAGAGAGGAGATGGAGAGGGTGGGATAGAGAGGAGGTGGAGAGGGTGGGATAGAGAGGAGATGGTGGGATAGAGAGGAGGTGGGGGGATAGAGAGGAGATGGAGGGATAGAGAGGAGATGGAGAGGGTGGGATAGAGAGGAGGTGGAGAGGGTGGGATAGAGAGGAGATGGTGGGATAGAGAGGAGGTGGAGAGGGTGGGATAGAGAGGAGGTGGGGAGGGTGGGATAGAGAGGAGGTGGAGAGGGTGGGATAGAGAGGAGATGGAGAGGGTGGGATAGAGAGGAGATGGAGAGGGTGGGATAGAGATGAGGTGGAGAGGGTGGGATAGAGATGAGGTGGAGAGGGTGGGATAGAGAGGAGGTGGAGAGGGTGGGATAGAGAGGAGATGGAGAGGGTGGGATAGAGAGGATGTGGAGAGGGTGGGATAGAGAGGAGATGGAGAGGGTGGGATAGAGAGGAGGTGGAGAGGGTGGGATAGAGAGGAGGTGGAGAGGGTGGGATAGAGAGGAGATGGTGGGATAGAGAGGAGGTGGGGAGGGTGGGATAGAGAGGAGATGGAGGGATAGAGAGGAGATGGAGAGGGTGGGATAGAGAGGAGGTGGAGAGGGTGGGATAGAGAGGAGGTGGAGGGATAGAGAGGAGGTGGAGGGATAGAGAGGAGGTGGAGGGATAGAGAGGAGGTGGAGGGATAGAGAGGAGATGGAGAGGGTGGGATAGAGAGGAGGTGGAGAGGGTGGGATAGAGAGGAGATGGAGAGGGTGGGATAGAGAGGAGGTGGAGAGGGTGGGATAGAGAGGAGATGGAGAGGGTGGGATAGAGAGGAGGTGGAGAGGGTGGGATAGAGAGGAGGTGGAGAGGGTGGGATAGAGAGGAGGTGGAGAGGGTGGGATAGAGAGGAGGTGGAGAGAGTGGGATAGAAAGGAGATCGAGAGGGTGGGATAGAGAGGAGATGGAGGGATAGAGAGGAGATGGAGAGGGTGGGATAGAGAGGAGAGGGTGGGATAGAGAGGAGAGGGTGGGATAGAGAAGAGATGGAGGGATAGAGAGGAGATGGAGAGGGTGGGATAGAGAGGAGAGGGTGGGATAGAGAGGAGATGGAGGGATAGAGAGGAGATGGAGAGGGTGGGATAGAGAGGAGATGGAGGGATAGAGAGGAGATGGAGAGGGTGGGATAGAGAGGAGATGGAGGGATAGAGAGGAGATGGAGGGATAGAGAGGAGATGGAGAGGGTGGGATAGAGAGGAGATGGAGGGATAGAGAGGAGATGGAGAGGGTGGGATAGAGAGGAGATGGAGGGATAGAGAGGAGATGGAGAGGGTGGGATAGAGAGGAGATGGAGGGATAGAGAGGAGATGGAGAGGGTGGGATAGAGAGGAGATGGAGGGATAGAGAGGAGATGGAGAGGGTGGGATAGAGAGGAGAGGGTGGGATAGAGAGGAGATGGAGGGATAGAGAGGAGATGGAGAGGAGATGGAGAGGGTGGGATAGAGAGGAGGTGGAGAGGGTGGGATAGAGAGGAGATGTAGAGGGTGGGATAGAGAGGAGATGGAGAGGGTGGGATAGAGAGGAGGTGGAGAGGAGATGGAGAGGAGATGGAGAGGGTGGGATAGAGAGGGGGTGGAGGGGATGGGATAGAGAGGAGATGGAGAGGAGATGGAGAGGAGATGGAGAGGGTGGGATAGAGAGGAGATGGAGAGGGTGGGATGGAGAGGAGATGGAGAGGAGATGGAGAGGGTGGGATGGAGAGGAGATGGAGAGGGTGGGATAGAGAGGAGATGGAGAGGAGGTGGAGAGGGTGGGATAGAGAGGAGGTGGAGAGGGGGGGATAGAGAGGAGGTGGAGAGGGTGGGATAGAGAGGAGGTGGAGAGGGTGGGATAGAGAGGAGGTGGAGAGGGTGGGATAGAGAGGAGGTGGAGAGGGTGGGATAGAGAGGAGGTGGAGAGGGTGGGATAGAGAGGAGGTGGAGAGGGTGGGATAGAGAGGAGATGGAGAGGGATGGATAGAGAGGAGGTGGAGAGGGTGGGATAGAGAGGAGATGGAGGGATAGAGAGGAGATGGAGGGATAGAGAGGAGGTGGAGAGGGTGGGATAGAGAGGAGATGGAGAGGAGGTGGAGAGGGTGGGATAGAGGAGGTGGAGAGGGTGGGATAGAGAGGAGATGGAGAGGAGATGGAGAGGGTGGGATAGAGGAGATGGAGAGGGTGGGATAGAGAGGAGATGGAGAGGAGGTGGAGAGGGTGGGATAGAGAGGAGATGGAGAGGAGGTGGAGAGGGTGGGATAGAGAGGAGGTGGAGAGGGTGGGATAGAGAGGAGGTGGAGAGGGGGGGATAGAGAGGAGGTGGAGAGGGTGGGATAGAGAGGAGGTGGAGAGGGTGGGATAGAGAGGAGGTGGAGAGGGTGGGATAGAGAGGAGATGGAGAGGGTGGGATAGAGAGGAGATGGAGGGATAGAGAGGAGGTGGAGAGGGTGGGATAGAGGGTGGGATAGAGAGGAGATGGAGAGGGTGGAATAGAGAGGAGATGGAGAGGGTGGGATAGAGAGGAGGTGGAGAGGGTGGGATAGAGAGGAGGTGGAGAGGGTGGGATAGAGAGGAGATGGAGGGATAGAGAGGAGATGGAGAGGGTGGGATAGAGAGGCTCAGAAGGACCTGAACATGCTTTCCCACCAGCTTGTGAAACTGAATATATTCTACAGTATGAAGTAATGATACGCTTCAGTGGTCCAAAGAGAATAAGCTCAACTTTAAAAGGCTATCAGACATACGCAGTTGCATACTAAGTTACCAATGTTGTTTACTATGTTGTCTTGTGAGATGACATAGTCAAGTGAGAGCCAAAACAAATGCAAACAAGACATAGCAACATGGCATTGGTCAATGGACCAGATAAAGGTCAAACATTCAACCTCTGACTGCTTCGTTGTTAAATGAAAATAGGTCAAAAGAGGATCTTATATTGCAGTTGACGCGCTAAACTCCCTATGATATGTGAGTGTGTAAACTCCAGACCACCATGTGACTAATAGCCATTGATCTGTGTGATGTAGCAAAGAGACCTGCCAGCCCTCAGCCCCTCTCGATTAAAACTGCCTGACAAACGATCAATGTGTTGACACGCAAAGAAGCTTACAAAACAGTGTGGTTCTAAGAGCACAATTAAATTCTAGGTCAGTTTTACAAGATGACTACAGGCATATCTTTGGGGCAGAGAAAAAAGGAGAGAAAAAAAATGACACTTTTGTTAAGAAGAATCTAGGCCTCACTGTCAATAGGCTGCTGAACGTCCATCATGCAGCTTATTACTGTACATGTCTGGTCCTGTGTGGCTCAGTTGGTAGAGCATGGCACTTGAAATACCAGGGTTGTGGGTTTGATTCCCATGGGGGACCAGTGCGAATGACAATGTATGCACTCACTACTGTAAGTCGCTCTGGATAAGAGCGTCTGATCAATGACTAACATGTAAACGTAATGTCTCTATAGCTTCTTCAGCTGAAAAAGTCAAACATGCAAGGGAAGTTGGAGTTGACCAGTGAGTACAGTACCTGTTATGGATAGGTCCTCTGAAGCTGGGGTCAAAGTGGCGTGGCTCACCTGTAAGGGAAGCAGATCATAGCGTGGTTACCATTCATAAACCAAGAGTCTGTTACCTCTAACATGCAACACAACAGTGTCTTGGAGAACTACTCGGCTTAGAAACAGGGAAATCTATAATATTGATAAGACAATTTACATGTACAGTGAACAAGTATTTGCCGCCTTTCTGATTTACTCTATTTTTGTATATTTTTGATTCTGAATGTTATCAGATCTTCAACTAAAATGTAATATTAGATAAAGGGAACCTCAGTTTACAAATACACATTTTTTATACTTGTTTATTTGATGAACAAAGTTATACAACATCCAATTCCGCTGTGTTAAAAAGTTATTGCTCCTTTACTCTCAATAACTGGTTGTATCACCTTTAGCTGCAATGACTGCAACCAAATGCTTCCTGTAGTTGTTGATCAGTCTCTCACATCTTACTGTGGAATGCAGTGTTTGGTTTTTCGCCAGACATAAATAGGACGCATCTCATCCAAAAGGTGACTCAAGTTTGTTGAAAAGCACCTGGATGATCATCAAGACTGCTGGAAGAATGTTCTATGGACAGATGAGTTAAAAGTCTAACTTTTTGGATGACATGGGTCCAATTATGCCTGGTGAAAACCAAACACTGCATCCCACAGTAAGAACCGTATACCAACGGTTAAGCATGGTGGTGGTAGTGTGATGTTTGGAGATGCTTTGCTGCCTCAGGACCTGGACGACTTGCCTTAATAGAAGGAACCATGAATTCTGCTCTGTATCAGAGAATTCTACAGGAGAATGTCAAGCCTTCTATCTGAGCTGAAGCACAGCTGGGTCATGTTGCAAGACAATGATCCAAAACACACAATAAAAGTCTACATTAATTAAAATTGTGAAATAGCAACACATTTGACGTTTTGGAATGGCCTAGTCAAAGTCCAGACCTAATCCCAATTGAGATTTTGTGGCAGGACTTGAAACCAGCAGTTCATGCTTGAAAACCCACAATTGTCGCTGAGTTAAAGCAGTTCTGCATGGAAGAGTGGTCCAAAATTCCTCCACAGTGACGTGAGAGACTGATCAACAACTACAGGAAGTGTTTGTTGAGTCATTGCAGCTAAAGGTGGCACAACCAGTTATTCAGAGTAAAGGGGCAATAACTTTTCACACAGGGTGTTGCATAACTTTGTTTAGGAAATAAATCAAAGTATGTAATCATTGTGTTATTTGTTCACTCAGGGTCCATTTATCTAATATTAGGTTTGGTTTGAAGATCTGATAGCATTCAGTATCAAAAATACGCAAAAAAGTAGAGAAAATTAAAAAGGGGGCAAATGCTTCTTCATGGCACTGCATGAGATCAAAAGAGAAGTTATTGAATGTAGACTACAGAGCAGAAATAAAGTGTTTCAAAACGGTCCTCCAGCAACATACAGTAACTGCACATGGTGATACTGACAGGAACAGGGATCAATGAGAGAAAGTGAAAGAACAGCACATCTACCAGTAGACATAACATTGTGTCTGGTCTGGTCCTGCAATAAGTGTAACATCCAACTGCCTGGGAGGGCACTAACTAGGTCAGTTCACAGCTCCTCCCTGTATCTTCAGTCCAAATGGCACCCTATTCCCCTAACAGTGCATAACTACCTACCGGTAAAAAAGTGGTGGACTAAGTAGAGCTGTGCCATTTGAGATGCATCCTGTGTAGCAGTACTGAGATGCTAACATGATGCCAAGCCACTATGTGTATGTGTTTGTGCTGCTTGAGTGTGTGAGAGTGTGTCCACATGCACATCCCAACATGTGTTGGTATGTGTGCTGTATATGTTTGCCGGTGCCCCCGTGGAGTTGCAGTATGAACTGTTCCTGTGAGCACATTCATCATCACACAGAGAGTGTCATTTCTCAGAGCAACATGAGTGGGCCTATCTCCCATCTGTCTCTGAAGGCCTGCTTCTGCGCTCAGAGATACAGCCCACTTGGCAGAACCCAGCGCCGGGGACCCTTTCTACGCACTTGGCCTCCTCACTGAGCACTCATGAATCACTGGGTGTCATTGGCTGAGAGAGAGAGAGTGAGAAAGATACATTGCAACGCTCTCATGTTGACGATCAATCACGTGGCTGAGGTGTTCAACATTTCTGGGTGAAGACATTGTCTCCATCGGCACTGTCCCGATATTCAGGCATCACATTCGGAGGAGGTCATTAGTTATTTATGCAAAGCAAAATGTAAAAGTACCAGATTCAAGGGACTTGAACCCATAACCCCCTGTGCCAGAGACGCTGTGCACCTCCAACCCACTGAGTATACAGTCGATTGTTCTCTACCGCAATGACGTTGTATTTTGGTTCTAAATAAAGACGCCCAGGACCTTGGAGATTTTCTAGGATTAATCTGCATCTCTCAGCCACGGACACAGAGTCACAGGACCAGGTGCAGTCAGCAGGAGACTACAGCAACCTTGGAATTCAGATAAGAGAGAGCGTAGATGTCGACTTGTGTTAACAGCCTGGTCACGTTTTGCATGACAATGACCACAGGACAAGACATCACAAACAGATCTGGGACCAGGCTACTGAGCTAGCTATTTCCTTATATAGCACATCAAGTTATTTCAATAGGCAAACCACATCGATATGTTTGACACACGGATGCACATCTGTGCTATAAAGATATGAGACATCAATGATGCAGTGACAAACCAATTGCTGAACTATTATGGTGATTTAGCCTGCCGAACTATTATGGTGATTTAGCCTGCCGAACTATTATGGTGATTTAGCCTGCCGAACTATTATGGTGATTTAGGCTGCCGAACTATTATGGTGATTTAGGCTGCCGAACTATTATGGTGATTTAGCCTGCCGAACTATTATGGTGATTTAGCCTGCCGAACTATTATGGTGATTTAGCCTGCCGAACTATTATGGTGATTTAGCCTGCCGAACTATTATGGTGATTTAGCCTGCCGAACTATTATGGTGATTTAGCCTGCCGAACTATTATGGTGATTTAGGCTGCCGAACTATTATGGTGATTTAGCCTGCCGAACTATTATGGTGATTTAGCCTGCCGAACTATTATGGTGATTTAGCCTGCCGAACTATTATGGTGATTTAGGCTGCCGAACTATTATGGTGATTTAGGCTGCCGAACTATTATGGTGATTTAGCCTGCCGAACTATTATGGTGATTTAGGCTGCCGAACTATTATGGTGATTTAGCCTGCCGAACTATTATGGTGATTTAGGCTGCCGAACTATTATGGTGATTTAGGCTGCCGAACTATTATGGTGATTTAGCCTGCCGAACTATTATGGTGATTTAGCCTGCCGAACTATTATGGTGATTTAGCCTGCCGAACTATTATGGTGATTTAGCCTGCCGAACTATTATGGTGATTTAGCCTGCCATGTTCCAAGACATGCAGGTCATGACAGCAACACCATCTATTTCCTCAGTCAAAAGCAGCAAAACAACCGCATTGTCCTTAACTACAATCTCACCACCTTAGTATCTGTGTGACCCAGACACAGATGTTTACACATGTCCCTTAGATGAGTGCAACATGTCGGGATGGACCCCGGGACACCAGCAGGGTCATAGAGAAAGTTTCAACAGAACTTTCAAAGCCAGTTCAATTAACTGCCAATGGCAAATGGCCAAACTAATTCCCCATTGACAATTCCTACAAGATATGTCTTCAGAGCAGATATTAGAAACCAGGTCCTGTAGGAGAACGGTTGGATCTGTGTCAACACGTCCGCATGGCGCATGTTGTTGTTTGTATATCCCGGGGGATGTTCCTACAAACCAGCGGCCAGCAGGTAGCATTAGATGAACTAACATCAGAGATTATTAAAGGTCCAGCTGCCGGGGGTTGTGAGCTGACTACTGTATCTGTTGGACCGGAATTCAAGCAGCCAGGTAGATTATAAATAGAGAGAAAAATCATTTTCATTGACCTCAGTGTGTGAACATTTCAAGCGACTGAGTGCTGCCTGGTCTTTGTCATCCATCGTGGTGAAAACAGACTGGTCTGTACGGGGGGGGGGGTTGCGGAAGCTAATTCATACAGAGATGAAGGGAAGCTAATGTTGAGAGGACAGATTGCGCAACAGCAAGGGGCAGGAGAATATTGTTTCGGGAGGGCTTGCAATATCGCTCCCCACTTCATTGACAAACACCACAGTGTCCAACAGGGGAACGGATGGGGGGCTGTGGGCCTCGGCCAACTGTTAGGGTTTAAAGAGAAGACACCAGCTTGGCGTGGGTGGCTCATCATACTATTGTCTGAATACTCTCTTGGACGTAAAACACAAGTTATCAGGGGACTCAGTGAACATCTAAGAACATTACTCAACAACATGAGTAGCTGAAATGCACTAGATTCTCATCAGTACACACAAAACCAGGATTTACTGCTTGGCTTTATTGCTTGACTGCTTGGCTCACCACAGTAGCCTGCCCTGTTCCTCCTCCAAGAAGAATTCTGAGCTTTACTCTGATTCTCCAAAGTGATTTCAGTCCCATTATACAGTACCGGGGGCCTGACATTAAATCGGTAACACTGGGCCACCAGTAGACTCGGCCCTGGTTGACGACTGTGCTGTTTTTAGACTTAACCAGTGTAGAGAGAGTAGCGGATGTGTGATGTTCTGGGGTCAGTCAGGCTGAATGAAGGGCTATAGTCAACAACATTTGGAAAATGCCTCCAGGGCATACTGTGGCAGTTAGCTAACATAGTGTTTTGGCTAATGTTGCCTGGTGCCTGCTAGGCTCCTCTACTCCCAGTGTGTTGGTTCTGTTGCCTGGTGCCTGCTAGGCTCCTCTACTCTCAGTGTGTTGGCTCTGTTGCCTGCTAGGCTCCTCTACTCTCAGTGTGTTGGCTCTGTTGCCTGCTAGGCTCCTCTACTCCCAGTGTGTTGGCTCTGTTGCCTGCTAGGCTCCTCTACTCCCAGTGCGTTGGCTCTGTTGCCTGGTGCCTGCTAGGCTCCTCTACTCCCAGTGTGTTGGCTCTGTTGTCTGCTAGGCTCCTCTACTCCCAGTGTGTTGGCTCTGTTGCCTGCTAGGCTCCTCTACTCCCAGTGTGTTGGCTCTGTTGCCTGCTAGGCTCCTCTACTCCCAGTGTGTTGGCTCTGTTGCCTGCTAGGCTCCTCTACTCCCAGTGTGTTGGCTCTGTTGCCTGCTAGGCTCCTCTACTCCCAGTGCGTTGGCTCTGTTGCCTGGTGCCTGCTAGGCTCCTCTACTCTCAGTGTGTTGGCTCTGGTGCCTGCTAGGCTCCTCTACTCTCAGTGTGTTGGCTCTGGTGCCTGCTAGGCTCCTCTACTCCCAGTGTGTTGGCTCTGTTGCCTGCTAGGCTCCTCTACTCTCAGTGTGTTGGCTCTGGTGCCTGCTAGGCTCCTCTACTCTCAGTGTGTTGGCTCTGGTGCCTGCTAGGCTCCTCTACTCTCAGTGTGTTGGCTCTGGTGCCTGCTAGGCTCCTCTACTCTCAGTGTGTTGGCTCTGGTGCCTGCTAGGCTCCTCTACTCTCAGTGTGTTGGCTCTGGTGCCTGCTAGGCTCCTCTACTCTCAGTGTGTTGGCTCTGGTGCCTGCTAGGCTCCTCTACTCTCAGTGTGTTGGCTCTGGTGCCTGCTAGGCTCCTCTACTCTCAGTGTGTTGGCTCTGTTGCCTGCTAGGCTCCTCTACTCTCAGTGTGTTGGCTCTGGTGCCTGCTAGGCTCCTCTACTCCCAGTGTGTTGGCTCTGGTGCCTGCTAGGCTCCTCTACTCCCAGTGTGTTGGCTCTGTTGCCTGCTAGGCTCCTCTACTCCCAGTGTGTTGGCTCTGTTGCCTGCTAGGCTCCTGTACTCTCAGTGTGTTGGCTCTGTTGCCTGCTAGGCTCCTCTAATCTCAATGTGTTGGCTCTGTTGCCTGCTAGGCTCCTCTACTCCCAGTGCGTTGGCTCTGGTCCCTGCTAGGCTCCTCTACTCCCAGTGTGTTGGTTCTATTGCCTGGTGCCTGCTAGGCTCCTCTACTCCCAGTGTGTTGGCTCTGGTGCCTGCTAGGCTCCTCTACTCTCAGTGTGTTGGCTCTGTTGCCTGCTAGGCTCCTCTACTCTCAGTGTGTTGGCTCTGTTGCCTGCTAGGCTCCTCTACTCCCAGTGTGTTGGCTCTGTTGCCTGCTAGGCTCCTCTACTCCCAGTGTGTTGGCTCTGTTGCCTGCTAGGCTCCTCTACTCCCAGTGTGTTGGCTCTGTTGCCTGCTAGGCTCCTCTACTCCCAGTGTGTTGGCTCTGTTGCCTGGTGCCTGCTAGGCTCCTCTACTCCCAGTGTGTTGGCTCTGTTGCCTGGTGCCTGCTAGGCTCCTCTACTCCCAGTGTGTTGGCTCTGTTGTCTGCTAGGCTCCTCTACTCCCAGTGTGTTGGCTCTGGTGCCTGCTAGGCTCCTCTACTCCCAGTGTGTTGGCTCTGTTGCCTGCTAGGCTCCTCTACTCCCAGTGTGTTGGCTCTGTTGCCTGCTAGGCTCCTCTACTCCCAGTGTGTTGGCTCTGTTGCCTGCTAGGCTCCTCTACTCCCAGTGTGTTGGCTCTGTTGCCTGCTAGGCTCCTCTACTCTCAGTGTGTTGGCTCTGTTGTCTGCTAGGCTCCTCTACTCTCAGTGCGTTGGCTCTGTTGCCTGCTAGGCTCCTCTACTCCCAGTGTGTTGGCTCTGTTGCCTGCTAGGCTCCTCTACTCTCAGTGCGTTGGCTCTGTTGCCTGCTAGGCTCCTCTACTCCCTGTGTGTTGGCTCTGTTGCCTGCTAGGCTCCTCTACTCCCAGTGCGTTGGCTCTGTTGCCTGCTAGGCTCCTCTACTCTCAGTGTGTTGGCTCTGGTGCCTGCTAGGCTCCTCTACTCCCAGTGCGTTGGCTCTGTTGCCTGGTGCCTGCTAGGCTCCTCTACTCTCAGTGTGTTGGCTCTGGTGCCTGCTAGGCTCCTCTACTCCCAGTGTGTTGGCTCTGTTGCCTGGTGCCTGCTAGGCTCCTCTACTC
The DNA here is from genome assembly GCF_016432855.1 of Salvelinus namaycush. NCBI lineage: Eukaryota > Metazoa > Chordata > Actinopteri > Salmoniformes > Salmonidae > Salvelinus > Salvelinus namaycush. The sequence goes on from NC_052315.1 coordinate 10,097,769, forward strand.
CCAGTGCGTTGGCTCTGTTGCCTGGTGCCTGCTAGGCTCCTCTACTCCCAGTGTGTTGGCTCTGTTGCCTGGTGCCTGCTAGGCTCCTCTACTCCCAGTGTGTTGGCTCTGTTGCCTGGTGCCTGCTAGGCTCCTCTACTCCCAGTGTGTTGGCTCTGTTGCCTGGTGCCTGCTAGGCTCCTCTACTCCCAGTGTGTTGGCTCTGTTGCCTGGTGCCTGCTAGGCTCCTCTACTCCCAGTGTGTTGGCTCTGGTGCCTGGTGCCTGCTAGGCTCCTCTACTCCCAGTGTGTTGGCTCTGGTGCCTGGTGCCTGCTAGGCTCCTCTACTCCCAGTGCGTTGGCTCTGTTGCCTGGTGCCTGCTAGGCTCCTCTACTCTCAGTGTGTTGGCTCTGGTGCCTGCTAGGCTCCTCTACTCCCAGTGTGTTGGCTCTGTTGCCTGGTGCCTGCTAGGCTCCTCTACTCCCAGTGCGTTGGCTCTGTTGCCTGGTGCCTGCTAGGCTCCTCTACTCCCAGTGTGTTGGCTCTGGTGCCTGGTGCCTGCTAGGCTCCTCTACTCCCAGTGTGTTGGCTCTGGTTTCTGGTGCCTGCTAGGCTCCTCTACTCCCAGTGTGTTGGCTCTGTTGCCTGGTGCCTGCTAGGCTCCTCTACTCCCAGTGTGTTGGCTCTGTTGCCTGGTGCCTGCTAGGCTCCTCTACTCCCAGTGCGTTGGCTCTGTTGCCTGGTGCCTGCTAGGCTCCTCTACTCCCAGTGCGTTGGCTCTGTTGCCTGGTGCCTGCTAGGCTCCTCTACTCTCAGTGTGTTGGCTCTGTTGCCTGGTGCCTGCTAGGCTCCTCTACTCTCAGTGTGTTGGCTTTGGTGCCTGCTAGGCTCCTCTACTCCCAGTGCGTTGGCTCTGTTGCCTGGTGCCTGCTAGGCTCCTCTACTCTCAGTGTGTTGGCTCTGGTGCCTGCTAGGCTCCTCTACTCCCAGTGTGTTGGCTCTGTTGCCTGCTAGGCTCCTCTACTCCCAGTGCGTTGGCTCTGTTGCCTGGTGCCTGCTAGGCTCCTCTACTCTCAGTGTGTTGGCTCTGGTGCCTGCTAGGCTCCTCTACTCTCAGTGTGTTGGCTCTGTTGCCTGCTAGGCTCCTCTACTCCCAGTGTGTTGGCTCTGGTGCCTGCTAGGCTCCTCTACTCCCAGTGTGTTGGCTCTGGTGCCTGCTAGGCTCCTCTACTCCCAGTGTGTTGGCTCTGGTGCCTGCTAGGCTCCTCTACTCCCAGTGTGTTGGCTCTGTTGCCTGCTAGGCTCCTCTACTCCCAGTGTGTTGGCTCTGTTGCCTGCTAGTGCTAGGCTCCTCTACTCTCAGTGCGTTGGCTCTGTTGCCTGCTAGGCTCCTCTACTCCCAGTGCGTTGGCTCTGTTGCCTGCTAGGCTCCTCTACTCCCAGTGTGTTGGCTCTGTTGTCTGCTAGGCTCCTCTACTCCCAGTGTGTTGGCTCTGTTGCCTGCTAGGCTCCTCTACTCCCAGTGTGTTGGCTCTGTTGCCTGCTAGGCTCCTCTACTCCCAGTGTGTTGGCTCTGTTGCCTGCTAGGCTCCTCTACTCCCAGTGCGTTGGCTCTGTTGCCTGGTGCCTGCTAGGCTCCTCTACTCTCAGTGTGTTGGCTCTGGTGCCTGCTAGGCTCCTCTACTCCCAGTGTGTTGGCGCTGTTGCCTGCTAGGCTCCTCTACTCTCAGTGTGTTGGCTCTGGTGCCTGCTAGGCTCCTCTACTCCCAGTGTGTTGGCTCTGGTGCCTGCTAGGCTCCTCTACTCCCAGTGTGTTGGCTCTGTTGCCTGCTAGGCTCCTCTACTCCCAGTGTGTTGGCTCTGTTGCCTGCTAGGCTCCTGTACTCTCAGTGTGTTGGCTCTGTTGCCTGCTAGGCTCCTCTACTCCCAGTGCGTTGGCTCTGGTCCCTGCTAGGCTCCTCTACTCCCAGTGTGTTGGTTCTATTGCCTGGTGCCTGCTAGGCTCCTCTACTCCCAGTGTGTTGGCTCTGTTGCCTGCTAGGCTCCTCTACTCCCAGTGTGTTGGCTCTGTTGCCTGCTAGGCTCCTCTACTCCCAGTGTGTTGGCTCTGTTGCCTGCTAGGCTCCTCTACTCTCAGTGTGTTGGCTCTGTTGTCTGCTAGGCTCCTCTACTCTCAGTGCGTTGGCTCTGTTGCCTGCTAGGCTCCTCTACTCCCAGTGTGTTGGCTCTGTTGCCTGCTAGGCTCCTCTACTCTCAGTGCGTTGGCTCTGTTGCCTGCTAGGCTCCTCTACTCCCTGTGTGTTGGCTCTGTTGCCTGCTAGGCTCCTCTACTCCCAGTGCGTTGGCTCTGTTGCCTGCTAGGCTCCTCTACTCTCAGTGTGTTGGCTCTGGTGCCTGCTAGGCTCCTCTACTCCCAGTGTGTTGGCTCTGGTGCCTGCTAGGCTCCTCTACTCCCAGTGTGTTGGCTCTGGTGCCTGCTAGGCTCCTCTACTCCCAGTGTGTTGGCTCTGGTGCCTGCTAGGCTCCTCTACTCCCAGTGTGTTGGCTCTGGTGCCTGCTAGGCTCCTCTACTCCCAGTGTGTTGGCTCTGGTGCCTGCTAGGCTCCTCTACTCCCAGTGTGTTGGCTCTGTTGCCTGCTAGGCTCCTCTACTCCCAGTGTGTTGGCTCTGTTGCCTGCTAGTGCTAGGCTCCTCTACTCTCAGTGCGTTGGCTCTGTTGCCTGCTAGGCTCCTCTACTCCCAGTGCGTTGGCTCTGTTGCCTGCTAGGCTCCTCTACTCCCAGTGTGTTGGCTCTGTTGTCTGCTAGGCTCCTCTACTCCCAGTGTGTTGGCTCTGTTGCCTGCTAGGCTCCTCTACTCCCAGTGTGTTGGCTCTGTTGCCTGCTAGGCTCCTCTACTCCCAGTGTGTTGGCTCTGTTGCCTGCTAGGCTCCTCTACTCCCAGTGCGTTGGCTCTGTTGCCTGGTGCCTGCTAGGCTCCTCTACTCTCAGTGTGTTGGCTCTGGTGCCTGCTAGGCTCCTCTACTCCCAGTGTGTTGGCGCTGTTGCCTGCTAGGCTCCTCTACTCTCAGTGTGTTGGCTCTGGTGCCTGCTAGGCTCCTCTACTCCCAGTGTGTTGGCTCTGTTGCCTGCTAGGCTCCTCTACTCCCAGTGTGTTGGCTCTGTTGCCTGCTAGGCTCCTGTACTCTCAGTGTGTTGGCTCTGTTGCCTGCTAGGCTCCTCTAATCTCAATGTGTTGGCTCTGTTGCCTGCTAGGCTCCTCTACTCCCAGTGTGTTGGCTCTGGTCCCTGCTAGGCTCCTCTACTCCCAGTGTGTTGGTTCTATTGCCTGGTGCCTGCTAGGCTCCTCTACTCCCAGTGTGTTGGCTCTGGTGCCTGCTAGGCTCCTCTACTCTCAGTGTGTTGGCTCTGTTGCCTGCTAGGCTCCTCTACTCTCAGTGTGTTGGCTCTGTTGCCTGCTAGGCTCCTCTACTCCCAGTGTGTTGGCTCTGTTGCCTGCTAGGCTCCTCTACTCCCAGTGTGTTGGCTCTGTTGCCTGCTAGGCTCCTCTACTCCCAGTGTGTTGGCTCTGTTGCCTGCTAGGCTCCTCTACTCCCAGTGTGTTGGCTCTGTTGCCTGCTAGGCTCCTCTACTCCCAGTGTGTTGGCTCTGTTGCCTGCTAGGCTCCTCTACTCCCAGTGTGTTGGCTCTGTTGCCTGCTAGGCTCCTCTACTCCCAGTGTGTTGGCTCTGTTGCCTGCTAGGCTCCTCTACTCTCAGTGTGTTGGCTCTGTTGTCTGCTAGGCTCCTCTACTCTCAGTGCGTTGGCTCTGGTGCCTGCTAGGCTCCTCTACTCCCAGTGTGTTGGCTCTGGTGCCTGCTGGGCTCCTCTACTCCCAGTGTGTTGGCTCTGTTGCCTGCTAGGCTCCTCTACTCTCAGTGTGTTGGCTCTGTTGCCTGCTAGGCTCCTCTACTCCCAGTGCGTTGGCTCTGTTGCCTGCTAGTGCTAGGCTCCTCTACTCTCAGTGCGTTGGCTCTGTTGCCTGCTAGGCTCCTCTACTCCCAGTGCGTTGGCTCTGTTGCCTGCTAGGCTCCTCTACTCCCAGTGTGTTGGCTCTGTTGTCTGCTAGGCTCCTCTACTCCCAGTGTGTTGGCTCTGTTGCCTGCTAGGCTCCTCTACTCCCAGTGTGTTGGCTCTGTTGCCTGCTAGGCTCCTCTACTCCCAGTGTGTTGGCTCTGTTGCCTGCTAGGCTCCTCTACTCCCAGTGCGTTGGCTCTGTTGCCTGGTGCCTGCTAGGCTCCTCTACTCTCAGTGTGTTGGCTCTGGTGCCTGCTAGGCTCCTCTACTCTCAGTGTGTTGGCTCTGGTGCCTGCTAGGCTCCTCTACTCTCAGTGTGTTGGCTCTGGTGCCTGCTAGGCTCCTCTACTCTCAGTGTGTTGGCTCTGGTGCCTGCTAGGCTCCTCTACTCTCAGTGTGTTGGCTCTGGTGCCTGCTAGGCTCCTCTACTCCCAGTGTGTTGGCTCTGTTGCCTGCTAGGCTCCTCTACTCCCAGTGTGTTGGCTCTGTTGCCTGCTAGGCTCCTGTACTCTCAGTGTGTTGGCTCTGTTGCCTGCTAGGCTCCTCTAATCTCAATGTGTTGGCTCTGTTGCCTGCTAGGCTCCTCTACTCCCAGTGCGTTGGCTCTGGTCCCTGCTAGGCTCCTCTACTCCCAGTGTGTTGGTTCTATTGCCTGGTACCTGCTAGGCTCCTCTACTCCCAGTGTGTTGGCTCTGGTGCCTGCTAGGCTCCTCTACTCTCAGTGTGTTGGCTCTGTTGCCTGCTAGGCTCCTCTACTCTCAGTGTGTTGGCTCTGTTGCCTGCTAGGCTCCTCTACTCCCAGTGTGTTGGCTCTGTTGCCTGCTAGGCTCCTCTACTCCCAGTGTGTTGGCTCTGTTGCCTGCTAGGCTCCTCTACTCCCAGTGTGTTGGCTCTGTTGCCTGCTAGGCTCCTCTACTCCCAGTGTGTTGGCTCTGTTGCCTGCTAGGCTCCTCTACTCCCAGTGTGTTGGCTCTGTTGCCTGCTAGGCTCCTCTACTCCCAGTGTGTTGGCTCTGTTGCCTGCTAGGCTCCTCTACTCAGTGTGTTGGCTCTGTTGTCTGCTAGGCTCCTCTACTCTCAGTGCGTTGGCTCTGTTGCCTGCTAGGCTCCTCTACTCCCAGTGTGTTGGCTCTGTTGCCTGCTAGGCTCCTCTACTCTCAGTGCGTTGGCTCTGTTGCCTGCTAGGCTCCTCTACTCCCTGTGTGTTGGCTCTGTTGCCTGCTAGGCTCCTCTACTCCCAGTGCGTTGGCTCTGTTGCCTGCTAGGCTCCTCTACTCCCAGTGTGTTGGCTCTGGTGCCTGCTAGGCTCCTCTACTCCCAGTGTGTTGGCTCTGGTGCCTGCTAGGCTCCTCTACTCCCAGTGTGTTGGCTCTGGTGCCTGCTAGGCTCCTCTACTCCCAGTGTGTTGGCTCTGGTGCCTGCTAGGCTCCTCTACTCCCAGTGTGTTGGCTCTGTTGCCTGCTAGGCTCCTCTACTCTCAGTGTGTTGGCTCTGTTGCCTGCTAGGCTCCTCTAGTCCCAGTGTGTTGGCTCTGTTGCCTGCTAGTGCTAGGCTCCTCTACTCTCAGTGCGTTGGCTCTGTTGCCTGCTAGGCTCCTCTACTCCCAGTGCGTTGGCTCTGTTGCCTGCTAGGCTCCTCTACTCCCAGTGTGTTGGCTCTGTTGCCTGCTAGGCTCCTCTACTCCCAGTGTGTTGGCTCTGTTGCCTGCTAGGCTCCTCTACTCCCAGTGCGTTGGCTCTGTTGCCTGCTAGGCTCCTCTACTCCCAGTGTGTTGGCTCTGGTGCCTGCTAGGCTCCTCTACTCCCAGTGTGTTGGCTCTGTTGCCTGCTAGGCTCCTCTACTCCCAGTGCGTTGGCTCTGTTGCCTGCTAGGCTCCTCTACTCTCAGTGCGTTGGCTCTGTTGCCTGCTAGGCTCCTCTACTCCCAGTGTGTTGGCTCTGTTGCCTGCTAGGCTCCTCTACTCCCAGTGTGTTGGCTCTGTTGCCTGCTAGGCTCCTCTACTCCCAGTGTGTTGGCTCTGTTGCCTTACCGGGAAATGCTTACTTACGAGCCCTTCTAAAAAACTGCGTCGTTGGTTAAGAAAATATTTACAAAAATAAGATACCAACAATAAAATAACAATAACGAGGCTATATACAGGGGGTACTGGTACCGAGTCAGTGTGTGGAGGTACAGGTTAGTCAAGGTAATATGTACATGTAGGTAGGAGTAGTGACAATGCATAGATAATAAACAGCGAGTAGCAGCAGCGTACAAAAAATACAAATAGTCAGGGTAGCCATTTGATTAGCTGTTCAGCAGAAGTATGGCTTGGGGGTAGAAGCTGTTAAGAAGCCTTTTGGACCTGGACTTGGCGCTCCTGTACCGCTTGCCGTGTGGTAGCAGAGAGAAAAGTCTATGAGTAGGGTGGCTAGAGTCTTTGCCAATTGTTAGGGACTTCCTCTGGTATAGAAGTCCTGGATGGCAGGACGTTTGGCCCCAGTGATGTACTGGGCTGTAAGCACTACCCTCTGTAGCGTTTTGCGGTGTGCTCGGTCCTCCTTTTCCTGTAGTCCACAATCATCTCCTTTGTCTTGATCACTTGAGGGAGAGGTTGTTGTCCTGGCACCACACTGCCAAGTCTCTGACCTCCTCCCTATACGATGTCTCATCATCGTTGGTGATCAGGCCTACCACTGTTGTGTCATTGGCAAACTTAATGATGGTGTTGGAATTGTGCTTGGCCACTCAGTCATGGGTAAACAGGGAGTACAGGAGGGGACTAAGCACGCACCCCTAAGAGGCCCCCGTCTTGAGGATCAGCATGGCAGATGTGTTGTTGCCTACCCTTACCACCTGGGGGCGGCCCGTCAGGAAGTCCAGGATCCAGTTGCAGAGGGAGGTGCTTAGTAATGAGCTTTGAGGGCACTATGGTGTTGAACACTGAGCTGTAGTTAATGAACAGCATTCGCACTTAGGCGTTGAGTTTGTCCAGGTGGGAAAGGGCAGTGTGGAGTGCAATAGAGATTGTTGTGGATCTGTTGGGGCGGTATGTAAATTGGAGAGTTTCTAGGGTTTCTGGGATGTTTGTGATGATGTGAGCCATGACCAGCCTTTCAAAGCCCTTCATGGCTACAGACGAGAGTGCTACGGGTCGGTAGTCATTTATGCAGGTGTTCTTGGGCACAGGGACTATGGTGGTCTGTTTGAAACATGCAGTTATTACAGACTCGGTCAGGGACAGGTTGAAAACGTCAGTGAAGACACTTGCCAGTTGGCCAGCGCATGCTTCGAGTACACGTCTGGTAATCTGTCTGGCCTTGCGGCCTTGTGAATGTTGACCTGTCTAAAGGTCTTACTCACAAAGCGGGGGTAAAGCCCCGCCTTCTCAGCTCACTGGTCACCATAGCAGCACCCACCCGTAGCACGCGCTCCAGCAGGTATATTTCACTGGTCACCCCCAAAGGCAATTCCTCATTCGGCCGCCTATCCTTCCAGTTCTCTGCTGCCAATGACTGGAACGAACTGCAAAAATCACTGAAGCTGGAGACTCATATCTCCCTCACTAGCATTAAGCACCAGCTGTCAGAGCAGCTCACAGATCACTGCACTTGTACATAGCCCATCCAACTACCTCATCCCCATACTGCAATTTATTTATCTTGCTCCTTTGCACCACAGTATCTCTACTTGCACATCTATCACTCCAGTGTTTAATTGCTATATTGTAATTATTTCGCCACTATGGACTATTTATTTCCTTACCTCCCTTATCCTACCTCATTTGCACACACTGTACATAGACTTTTTCTATTGTATTATTGACTGTATGTTTGTTTATTCCATGTTTAACTCTGCGTTGTTGTTTGTGTCGCACTGCTTTGCTTTATCTTGGCCAGGTCGCAGTTGTAAATGAGAACTTGTTCTCAACTAGCCTACCTGGTTAAATAAAGGTGAAATAAAATAAATAAAAAACATTGGCTACGGAGAGCATCATCATACAGTCGTCCAGAACAGCTGGTGATCTCATGCGTGCTTCAGTGTTGCTCGCCTCGAAGCGAGCATAGAAGTAATTTAGCTCATCTGGTACGCTCGTGTCACTGGGCAGTTCGTGGCTAGGCTTCCATTTGTTGTTACGCTGCTTACTAAGCAAGTACCGATTCCTCCTGAGTCGGCTCACACTGAGGCTCGAACCCAGGACCTCTGTCTTGCTAGCGCCCGTGACCACCCTCCTCAAGCATCTTACTAGTGTTTTCCATTTCTCCAGGAGAAAAAAAACTATAGGATTCTTCAGCCCAGCAAATGAATTGTGGCGATTATAGCTACTCTCTGGGGCGTTGAGGGCAGACTGGGTATGACATTACACATCAGGTTCAGACAGAGGCTTTGTCACTAATCCTCATACTCCAATCCTATTTGCATCCTCAGTCTGCCATAGCGATAGCATTATGGGTCAATGTACACCACAGAACTGACAGCATTGACTGTGACATACTGTCCAGAACAGATTGATAGTTTCACTCCAACCACATTCCACTTCCAATCATTCTGTGACTAATCAATGGATGTACTTGAAGATATAGGACAGCTTCAACAAGACGATCTCTAGCATCCTTTCAGAGCGCTGTAAATGTGACATTGTACAGAAATGAATTTTGTCATTATCATTGGTGGAACAGGATGTTCTTGGTAGAGGGCTATGAGAGGGCTCAAAAAAGGCTACAAAAGGGATGCCAGACTGAATGCATGTGTCTGTTATAAAACATTTTTCAGGTCACAAAAACAGCAGCATACTATTTTATTAAAACACCTCTTAATTGAGATATTGGCCTATTGGGATTGTGTAGGTTATTATACAACATAAGTACAGTATGGCACCGTTTCTCCCTGCGCCCTCTCTTTCTCCCCGTTTCTCTCCATTCCTCCGCCTTTCTCATGTTTCCCCATTAACTCATCGATTACACAGACACACCAAAACAGGCAGACAGTGGCACCACCGTCCACATGTTCCACAGGCTTCTTTCATAAGGTGACCAGGAAAACGGCTCAACAGCTGCAGGTGCAACACATGGGTTGGACCTGAGAAGCCTTTTGGTTGACCTTTTCTCATTCTGTCCATTCAGGAACATATTAAAGACTGGTGTTCTCCACCTTTAAGACATCTCTCGCTTGTTAGTATTCTGTCAGGTCTGTCTCTACTGTATCAACCCTGTCTGTGGTCCCGTGTAGCCCAGTTGGTAGAGCACGGTACTTGCAATGCCAGGGTTGCAGGTTCGATTCCCACGGGGGACCAGTGAGAAGAAAACATATGAAACCTCTACTGTAATTCTCTCTGGATAAAAGTGTTTGCTAAATGACTAAAATATAAATGTGTTCTGTCTCACCACCAAACCCAACTTATCAGAGGCTTGGCACACCAATCTCAACTCTGCTTGGTGGGTTATGACACACCAGCCTGAACATAAACTCCTCTGAGGCTCCGTTGGGTGTAGTGTGCTGATCAGACTCCCCACTCGCTCTGCCCAACCTAAATGATTTGGAATCTATCTTAGAAGCAGCTGCAGATGGCTGTATTATATTTCAGACATGGACACACACACACTCTTTCTCTCTAAACAGTTCCCTCTCTCTCACTATTCCTCAGGGGCACCAAACCTGGTCTAGGCCAGGGATCAACTAGATTCAGCCACGGGCCAATTTTTTCTTGAGCGGAAGTTCAGGGGGCCGGAACATAATTACAAATAATTTGTAGACGGCAAATTGACTACAAGAAGCCAGACTAAAACGTAATCATTTCAAACCTTGCTTACATCCTAAGTATACGATTGCATACAGTTGAAGTCGGAAGTTTACATACACCTAAGCCAAATACATTTATACTCAGTTTTTCACAATTCCTGACATTTAATCCTAGTGAAAATTCCCTGTCTTAGGTCAGTTAGGATCACCAATTTATTTTAAGAATGTGAAATGTCAGAATAATAGCAGAGAGAATGACTTATTTCAGCTTTTATTTCTTTCATTACATTCCCAGTGGGTCAGAAGTTTACATACACTCAATTAGTATTTGGTAGCATTGCCTTTAAATTGTTTAACTTGGGTCAAACGTTTCAGGTAGCCTTCCACACGCTTCCCACAATAAGTTGTGTGAATTTTGGCCCATTCCTCCTGACAGAGCTGGTGTAACTGAGTCCGGTTTGTAGGCCTCCTTGCTCACACACGTTTTTTCAGTTCTGCCCACAAATTGTCAGGGCTTTGTCATGGCCACTCCAATACCTTGACAGTGTTGTCCTTAAGCCATTTTGCCACAACTTTGGAAGTATGCTTGGGGTCATTTTCCATTTGGAAGACTCATTTGCGACCAAGCTTTAACTTCCTGACTGATGTCTTGAGATGTTGCTTCAATATATCCACATTATTTTCCATCCTCATGATGCCATCTATTTTGTGAAACGCACCAGTCCCTCCTGCAGCAAAGCAACAATTTCAAAGATTCTACTGAGTTACAGTTCATATAAGGAAATCAGCCAATTTAAATACATAGATTAGGGCCTAATGAATTTATTTCACATGACTGCGAATACAGATACGCATCTTTTGGTCACAGATAACTTTTTTTTTAAGGTAAGGGCATGGATCAGAAAGTATAAAGAGAGGTAGATAGAGGGGCAGAGTAGAGAGAGACAGTAGAAGGGCAGAGTAGAGAGAAGGGCAGAGTAGAGAGAGACAGTAGAAGGGCAGAGTAGAGAGAGACAGTAGAAGGGCAGAGTAGAGAGAGACAGTAGAAGGGCAGAGTAGAGAGAGACAGTAGAAGGGCAGAGTAGAGAGAGACAGTAGAAGGGCAGAGTAGAGAGAGACAGTAGAAGGGCAGAGTAGAGAGAGACAGTAGAAGGGCAGAGTAGAGAGAGACAGTAGAAGGGCAGAGTAGAGAGAGACAGTAGAAGGGCAGAGTAGAGAGAGACAGTAGAAGGGCAGAGTAGAGAGAGACAGTAGAAGGGCAGAGTAGAGAGAGACAGTAGAAGGGCAGAGTAGAGAGAGACAGTAGAAGGGCAGAGTAGAGAGAGACAGTAGAAGGGCAGAGTAGAGAGAGACAGTAGAAGGGCAGAGTAGAGAGAGACAGTAGAAGGGCAGAGTAGAGAGAGACAGTAGAAGGGCAGAGTAGAGAGAGACAGTAGAAGGGCAGAGTAGAGAGAGACAGTAGAAGGGCAGAGTAGAGAGAGAGAGGGGCAGAGTAGAGAGAGGGGCAGAGTAAATAGAGAGGCAGACTAAAGAGAGAGAGGGGCAGAGTAGAGTGAGAGAGAGACAGGGGCAACTCATCCCAAACCATCTCAATTGGGTTGAGGTCGGGGGATTGTGGAGGCCAGGTCATCTGATGCAGCACTGGTGACTGGTGCCACTGTCAGTGATTTATTTAGAATTCAAGGCACACTTAACCAGCATGGCTACCACAGTATTCTGCAGCAATACACCATCCCATCTGGTTTGCGCTTAGTGGGACTATCATTTGTTTTTCAACAGGACAATGACCCAACACACCTCCAAGCTGTGTAAGGGCTATTTGACCAAGTAGGAGAGTGATGGAGTGCTGCATCAGATGACCTGGCCTCCACAATCCCCGACCTCAACCAAATTGAGATGGTTTGGGATGAGACGGACTGCAGAGTGAAGGAAAAGCAGCCAACAAGTGCTCAGCATGTGTGGGAACTCCTTCAAGACTGTTGAATAAGCATTCCAGGTGAAGCTGGTTGAGAGAATTCCAAGCGTGTGCAAAGTTGTCATCAAGGCAAAGGGTGGCTATTTAATGAATCTCAAATATATTTAGATTTGTTTAACACTTACTACATGAATCCATATGAGATTTCATAGTTTGTCTTCACTATTATTCTACAATGTAGAACATTTTTAAAAATAAAGAAAAACCGTTCAATGAGTAGATGTCCTAAAACGTTTGACCGGCTGATCTGCTCAAAAAACATAAAGTCACCCGTGTGCCGCCAGTTCTCCTTTGACACAAGAACTCCAAATGTCTGGACTTATATAACCAACTGCTGAGTCCTCCCTGAGCTTAACTCGGTTCCCCAATAGATCATCTGCCAGTGCAGGTATCAAACCCACGTTTATGTTACAACCAGCATGCTCCAACCAACTGAGCCCCCGGAACTACACTCAGCTGGAATATCTGGAGTGGACTCTCACTGAGTTAGTACATTAAGAAATGAGTAGTATTTAAAACATCTCCCTGTTACCAGCCTTGTAAACACACCACACTGACATCCACTCCGTGGGGGAAAGAGGCAGCAGGGTACAGGATGGGCTCCCACAGGGGGTTTGGGTTAGCATTTCAGTGTCAGCCTCTGGCAGCTAGGCTACAGCAAACAGAGAGGCAGAGTAGAGAGAGAATAGAGAGGTAGAGTAGAGAGAGGGGGGCAGAGTAGAGAGAGAGAGGTCCAGAGTAGAGAGGTAGAGTAAAGAGAGAGAGGGGGAAGAGTAGAGAGAGAGAGAGGGGGTAGAGTAGAGAGAGAGGGGGTAGAGTAGAGAGAGAGAGGGGGGAGAGTAGAGAGAGAGAGAGAGAGGGGTCCAGAGTAGAGAGAGAGTAGAGAGGTAGAGTAGAGAGAGAGAGGGGGGCAGAGTAGAGAGAGAGAGAGAGGTAGAGTAGAGAGAGAGGGGGGGAGAGTAGAGAGAGAGAGAGAGAGAGAGAGGTCCAGAGTAGAGAGAGAGTAGAGAGGTAGAGTAGAGAGAGAGGGGGGGGGCAGAGTAGAGAGAGAGAGAGAGGTCCAGAGTAGAAAGAGAGTATAGAGGTAGAGTAGAGAGAGAGAGGGGGGGGGCAGAGTAGAGAGAGAGAGGGGGGGGGGGGGGGGGGGGGGCAGAGTAGAAAGAGGGGCAGAGTGATGGGAAGAGTGCAGAGAGAGGGCAGAGTAGAGAGAGGTAGAGAGAGGGGCAGAGTAGAGAGAGAGGCAGAGTAGAGAGAGGTAGAGAGAGGGGCAGAGTAGAGAGAGAGGTAGAGAGATGGGCAGAGTACAGAGAGAGGGGCAGAGTACAGAGAGAGGGGCAGAGTACAGAGAGAGGGGCAGAGTACAGAGAGAGGGGCAGAGTACAGAGAGAGGAGCAGAGTACAGAGAGAGGAGCAGTGTACAGAGAGATGGGCAGTGTACAGAGAGAGGGGCAGTGTACAGAGAGAGGTAGAGAGATGGGCAGAGTGCAGAGAGAGGGGCAGAGTAGAGAGAGAGGTAGAGAGATGGGCAGAGTGCAGAGAGAGGGCAGAGTAGAGAGAGGTAGAGAGAGGGGCAGAGTAGAGAGAGAGGCAGAGTAGAGAGAGGTAGAGAGAGGGGCAGAGTAGAGAGAGAGGTAGAGAGATGGGCAGAGTGCAGAGAGGGGCAGAGTAGAGAGAGAGGTAGAGAGATGGGCAGAGTACAGAGAGAGGGGCAGAGTAGAGAGGGGTAGAGAGATGGGCAGAGTACAGAGAGAGGAGCAGAGTAGAGAGAGAGGTAGAGAGATGGGCAGAGTGCAGAGAGGGGCAGAGTAGAGAGAGAGGTAGAGAGATGGGCAGAGTGCAGAGAGAGGGGCAGAGTAGAGAGAGAGGTAGAGAGATGGGCAGAGTGCAGAGAGGGGCAGAGTAGAGAGAGAGGTAGAGAGATGGGCAGAGTGCAGAGAGAGGGGCAGAGTAGAGAGAGAGGGGCAGAGTAGAGAGAGGTAGAGAGATGGGCAGAGTGCAGAGAGAGGGGCAGAGTAGAGAGAGAGGTAGAGAGATGGGCAGAGTAGAGAGGGAGGGGCAGAGTAGAGAGAGAGGGGCAGAGTAGAGAGAGAGACCGCTCCTGCGGCCACAGTGTCTCCTGACCCCTCCTGTCTCAGCCTCCAGTATTTATGCTGCAGTAGTTTATGTGTCGGGGGGCTAGGGTCAGTTTGTTATATCTGGAGTACTTCTCCTGTCTTATCCGGTGTCCTGTGTGAATGTAAGTATGCTCTCTCTAATTCTCTCCTTCTCTCTTTCTTTCTCTCTCTCGGAGGACCTGAGCCCTAGGACCATGCGTCAGGACTACCGGGCATGATGACTCCTTGCTGTCCCCAGTCCACCTGGCCTTGCTGCTGTTCCAGTTTCAACTGTTCTGCCTGCGGCTATGGAACCCTGACCTGTCCACCGGACGTGCTACCTGTCCCAGACCTGCTGTTTTCAACTCTCTAGAGACCGCAGGAGCGGTAGAGATACTCTTAATGATCGGCTATGAAAAGCCAACTGACATTTACTCCTGATTATTATTTGACCATGCTGGTCATTTATGAACATTTGAACATCTTGGCCATGTTCTGTTATAATCTCCACCCGGCACAGCCAGAAGAGGACTGGCCACCCCTCATAGCCTGGTTCCTCTCTAGGTTTCTTCCTAGGTTTTGGCCTTTCTAGGGAGTTTTTCCTAGCCACCGTGCTTCTACACCTGCATTGCTTGCTGTTTGGGGTTTTAGGCTGGGTTTCTGTACAGCACTTCGAGATATTAGCTGATGTACGAAGGGCTATATAAAATAAACTTGATTTGATTTTGATGAGATGGGCAGAGTACAGAGAGAGGGGCAGAGTAGCAAGAGAGGGGTAGAGAGAGAGGGGCAGAGTAGAGAGAGCGGGGCAGAGTAGAGAGAGCGAGGCAGAGTAGAGAGATAGAGAGAGTGCAGAGTAGCGAGAGAGGGGCAGAGTACAGAGAGAGAGGCAGAGGAAAGAGAGGCAGAGTAGAGAGAGAGAGGCAGAGTAGAGAGAGAGAGAGAGAGAGAGAGAGAGAGAGAGAGAGAGAGAGAGAGAGAGAGAGAGAGAGAGAGAGAGAGAGGGGCAGAGTAGAGAGATGTTAGTTATTTATTAACAAAATTCCTAACAAGAGAGCAGAATAGAGAGTAGCGAGAGAGAGAGAATGAGGAGAGAGAGACAGGGGCAGAGTAGAGAGTAGAGAGAGACAGGGGCAGAGTAGAGAGAGAGAGGGGCAGAGTAGAGAGAGCGAGAGAGACAGGAGCAGAGTAGAGAGAGAGGCAGGCAGTGTTGGGGGATTGTGACCTTGGCTACTTGTGTGATGTAGCAGGGTGTGATGGGACAGAAATGCAGCTAGGTCCCCAGGCATATCAGTAGCAGCCCTGTGTTCCTGTGAAATGAGTCTCTCATGCTGGATCAGTGACAAGCTCAACAGGCTTTGGTTTGGGTTTATATGGATTTTAAGGTTGAGTCACGGGAATGACGCCTGTTTCTTCATCTCCGTCTTGTGTAATGTGGAGGTTCAGGGAGAGACACCACAGCTTAAATGCTTAGCTAAACACACAATGTTTCTTTATTGTCATTCACACACTAAATATTGCATTTCAGACTGCCTCCTCTCCCTAATACAGCGGCGCTTCAATGTGGAGCATAACGACTCGCTGACACGACTCTGTTGTCAATTTACCTGAGGTTGCATGGGGTGTTACAGGACCCAAAGCAATCAGACTTACTTGACTTCACTGATTAAGTGACAGTAAGAATTGGTTCTGGATCCTAATGTCATCAATGTCAGTAAGAACACTGGGTTGTCCTCAGGATAGAGGATTCTCATAAGCCTCTACCACTCTCTCCTTTCCTTCTCATCTCTCACAGTCATTTTGCCATTCAGATCAGCCTGGAGTTGGCTGAGAAACCGGTGCAACGCAGCACATCCCTGAGGTGTTATGCAAGTCCCTCACCTCCCCACATACAGAATAAATAACACAGGGAGCAACAGTAGCTGACTTTCATCTCAGGATAATGATCCATCTGAGTGGAATCTGTTGATAGACCTGAATCATTCAGTACAGTGTGTTGCTCTCAACCAAAGTCCTCATCACCAACCTCACAGTAACAGGGACTCAAAAGACAAAGACCTGAAGCTGTTTTCTATGTTGTAACTGCAGCTGTCTCACTCGCTATACACAGTTTGTTTCGTTGAGTTGTGTTTAATAAATCATTGTCAGTTTTAATCAATCAGCATCCACAATTACATTAGAGCCACTCATTGTATAATGTCAGTTAGCCCACTACCCCAACAAAGAAAGGGACTGTATTCATGCTGCAAACTGGATATCCAAAGCCTTCGTGCATAGCGTTGCCTGTAACAAGGAGACAAAGCTGGACATTTAGAACTCTGTTCACTTCGCACAGGGTTTACAAAAGGCAGTTCATGTTTGCCTGTCGTGATACGAAGCGAGTTTGTGGAAGTATTTACTGTCTCAAGCCTGCCAGCACTGTGAATACCTTTCTGTAGCCTCTAAAAACATCAGGGAACCGTGATATCCTGCTGTAGTAGCCAGAGAAAAGCACCGCA
Source organism: Salvelinus namaycush (assembly GCF_016432855.1). Taxonomy (NCBI): domain Eukaryota; kingdom Metazoa; phylum Chordata; class Actinopteri; order Salmoniformes; family Salmonidae; genus Salvelinus; species Salvelinus namaycush. Next base: position 10,114,087 of record NC_052315.1, read on the forward strand.
GGATTTCATAGGGGAAGAACCTCATTCAATAGAATGAGTAGGAGCATTATGAAGAGTACATTAAAGTGTGTAGGAGTACCACCCAGTGATCATCAGTCTTCATATTACGTGTGATAGCAGAGGCACCTAAAAGCGGCAGGTAGCCTAGTTGTCACGATCGTCTTCGTGAGAGAGAGAGGACCAAGGCGCAGCGCGTGAAAAATACTCTTCTTTTAATGACGGAAAAACAAACACTTACAAAATGAACAAAACAAACGATCGTGAAGCTAAACCTGAACTAAGTGCACACATGCAACATAGAACATAGACATAGACAACTACCCACAAAAGCCTACTGCCTATGGCTGCCTTAAATATGGCTCCCAATCAGAGACAATGAATGACAGCTGTCTCTGATTGAGAACCAATCTAGGCAGCCATAGACATAACTAGACAACTCTACTCTACTCTGCCCCATACACATACAACACCCCATAGACACTACAAAACACATACATTCCCCATGTCACACCCTGACCTAACTAAAAAACATAAAGAAAACAAAGAATACTAAGGCCAGGGCGTGACACTAGTGGTTAGAGCGTTGGGCCAGTAATCGAAAGGTTGCTAGATTGAATCCCGGAGCTGACAAGGTAAAAACCTGTCGTTCTGCCCCTGAACAAGGCAGTTAACCCACTGTTCCTAGGCTGTAATTGTAAATAAGAATTTGTTCTTAACTGACTTGCCTAGTTAAATAAAGGTTAAATAAAAAGCCAATCATGGCACTTATTCCTGTCTGAAGGGATGAGGCATCTGAACTACGACCGCATTAGTTTATAAGGAGATGAGAGTCTTTGAAAAAAGTATTCCTAGCTCTTTGTCAGCCTCTGTGAAAAGTCTGCATTGCCTGGGTGTGAGAATGCCATGCTCAGGCAACCTGACCATGTGAGAAATGTGTTAATTAACAAGGTGACCAGCTCAACACTTTTGTTGCTGAACGAGACTCAATCTAAACAGTCACTTACTAACTTGTCAGAGAGTGATTATTAAGTATTTTCTACCTTTATGAATGACTTAACATCATTCAGGATGCATTAGTGATGAAAGTATTGTCTGTGGATCCATTATAATAGGTTGAGGATGAATGAAGGGACTGTTTATGACTGCAAATGTATGATTTAACATTTTTATTTGTCTGTAAAAATGCACTAGAAGTGTGAATGTTGGTGTGTGATGGAAAGTGCACAAATTGAGCATGTCTGCAAGTGTGCATTGATTCGATGTGTATTGGTGCTTGATTGACTAGTGTCCGTGTGTGTGTGTGTGTGTGTGTGTGTGTGTGTGTGTGTGTGTGTGTGTGTGTGTGTGTGTGTGTGTGTGTGTGTGTGTGACCATCACCATGCATTTCCATTTGCTAGAGAGGCAGGTTGGCGAGGACTATAGAGTTTTTGCACACCTATCATCCCTCTCTGCTTGACAGCCCTGTCCTGAGCTGCCTGTGAAAGGCCATTTGGACAGGCTGGCTGACTGAGCACCAGAGAGGCCACTTGGACACAGCAGCTGACCTGAACATGGGGAGTCGGCACAACTCCATGCCATGCTCCACTGGCTACGTCTCCAACTGCCCAGGCTGCATTTAAAGACGCAGGGCCTCGCTTCGTTTTCAGATGGAGGAGCGTAAGATTATCCCAAATCTCTCGACAATAAACACCGAAATGTTGCTTTGGCACAAGCATGATCAACTCACGTGTACCATAAACATGCACTATTCATTATAACATTATAACATGCTGAAGTTCTGAACATGATGTTGTACTGTATGTACAGCTTCGTCTCCTTCAACACAATGTTCAAGTGTGGGCTGAATTCTGAGTGGGCAGTTGGAGGTCTCCAGAGATGGCAGCGAGAGTCTATTTCACTGCAGCCAATCCTCATCTCCAGCTGACAGGCTACAAACATGATTGGCAGGGGCCTGGAGTCAGGGGAACTGAGTGAAACACAGGGTCAGTGTGTAGGGAGAGATGAGAGACACTGCAGCTTTCCCATGAAGTCATACTGAGTAGACTGACTATGTCACTTACTGACAATGACAATTCTATATACCTCTGCCAGTTGTCACAGCATGAACTGGGCTGGCTGAATTAGCGGTCTTAACAAATTCACCAATAATATGGATGGCTTGACCCTAATTATAATGAATGATCATGTACAGAAATGATTGATTATAATGAGGGTTCACCTCCTATGATAATGACTGTAAAACCGTTACTTATAAGATGCCATGACATGCACTGTCTATAATAACCAACAGACATGAGTCAAAAAGCCCTTGGTGTATTGACTATTATACTGTAATTACATAATACACTACTATAAGGGAAAGGTAAAGGTGGATACCTAGTCAGTTGTACAACTGAATTCCTTCAACTGAAATGGATCTTCTGAATCAGAGAGGTGCGGGGGCTGCCTTAATCAACATCCACTTCTTCGTATTAGTGCTCCTTTGTCTGACAATCTGTGATAAACTGTGTTATTACTGTGTTACTGCTTATGAAAGATGTCGTTTCACACTTGAAACACTGTAGTAATGTGGTTTCTATGGCATCTGGCACGAGTCCTGGATTTTCAGAGACAACCTAACAAAGAGGACCAGCTAATGGACAGTAAATCTTCAGAGATTGAATATCCATTGGCCGACCAGAGGACAACTCTCACCTAGGGACAAAGGGAAAAATCTATTGTCTTTTACATCGTTTGCCTTGTATTTGCCAAATAACAACGGACATGTTTATGAGTATTGTTGTTCGTCTTGGCTTTCAGATGCAATTCACTTTTTTTCTTCATCAAAACAATACTTTAAGTCTTTCATCTGTTGTCAACGGTTGGGGAAAAGAAAACAGTCTTAAATCATTAGAATTAGGCTATATTATGTGTTTAATACTGTAACAATAACATGTTGTACCAATACGGTTAGCTAGGTACACTAGATGCCAAGTGTCAATCCCCAAGAGGTTGCACTGTATTATGTTTTTAAAAATATATTAAAAAACTACGGTCGAGTTCCATAGCAAACTACGATTGATAGTTCCCCTGGTGTTACATTTCATGATTCGAGTGACAGAAACAATATCTTAACGTTACCATTTTTATATCCAGTAGCTTACTTTCAAATTAAAATATTATCGCGAAGCAATTTCTAATTTGGTAACGTTAGGCTCCATTCATGATTAATTATCGGCATCCAGTTGTAGCGCTTTCTATGAACGTTACATTGACATAACATTCTTACATTGTATCTTGCTTCAATGTTAACGTTACATTTTGTAAATCAGCCCCAGCGCGAAAAGCCGCCCCAATAACCAAAGTCAGAATAGCGTTTGAAGAATATCGTTGTAGGCTACCCTTTGTTGTCTTGAAGAAAGAACTTGAGGTTACCGACGTTAAACAAAGACGAATGTGGCGACTCACCATAGTATGAAGGAGGAACGTCTGTCTTTCTAGCCATTGCACCTCAGACAGGAGATTCTGCACCGTCTTTGAGATGGCATATGAGGCGTGAGATGTGAATACAGCGTTTTAATGGCCCAGTCTACGTAAATACAGCAGCTGCAGCCCTTGGTTTGAGCTGTCTCCGCCACGCAGCTGAGCGTCAGCGGTGTTTACAGCACGATATATCGTCATCAACTGTGTGATTAAAACCCTTAAAGGCACACAGACACCAGGACTGATTGCAATGAAAATGTTTTACATGAATCTCGATGTAGACCTGATTCACACTTGGCACATAGTGACAATGATCTATATTGTGAATGTATTAGTAACATTTGAAAGCAATATGGTCACACTACAGTTGGTCATGCTTTATTTGGATAGTCTGGATAGTACATCTGTAGATGCTCTGTCATCAAACGATCTGTCGATAAGAAACTCCATGCTAAGGTTACAGTTAGGGTTAGGATCAGAATAAAGATTAGGGTAAGGGTTGACTTTAGGGTTAGGATAAGGGTTAAGGTTAGGGTTAGTAGCTAGTTGAAATGTTTCTGATAGTCTGTAGAGCATCTACAGATGGAATATCCAAATATAGTCAGCCTACTATATCCCTCTTTATAAAACGGGGTGGTACGAGCCCTGAAGGCTGATTGTCTGACAGTCGTGGTATATCAGACCGTATACCCCAGGTATGACAAAACATTTATTTTTACCTCTCTAATTACGTTGGTAACCAGTTTATAACAGCAATAAGGCACCTCAGGGGTTTGTGATATATGGCCAATATACCACGGCTAAGGGCTGTGTCCAGGCACTCCGCGTTGCGTCATGCTAATAACAGCCCTTAGCCATGGTATATTGCCAATATACCACCCCTCCTCGTGCCTTATTGCTTAAGTATGCTACTGTATATGTGACATTATGAATGTTTGCTAGCCTATGCAGTGTTTCCTCCTTCCAGTAACACATTTGTGTTGTAGCCCCGGACAAACTCACCTTATTCAACAAAATTAGTGTGTATGAGTACCACACAGCGATCATCAGTCTTCATATTACGTGTGGTAGCAGAGGCACCTAAAAAGCCAATCATGGCAGCTATTCCTGTGTGAAGGGATGACGCATCTCATGTAGGGTTTGATGATTAGTTGACAAGTTGAATCGGGTGTGTTTTTCCGGGGCCACAGCAAAAATGTGTACTGTTGGGAGGTACTGGAGGACTGGAGTTTGGAAACATTGGCCCATAGCTTTCTCTCAAACAGCTTTCACTATTTTACTGTGCAAAATCTCTTGAGTTTAACATGGACCCTTTGTGGAGAAACACTGTCCTCTGCAGGACTTCTTGTGACAGCACAGATCCTATCTATATTTTACAGCTACAGTGCCTTCAGAAAGTATTCTTACCCCTTGACTTATTCCACATTTTGTTGTGTTACAGCCTGAATTCAAAACTAATTAAATAGATTTTGGTTCTCACCCATCTACACACAATAACCCATAATGATAAAACTTAAAACGTGTTTTTAGAAATTGTTGCCAATTTATTAAAAATATAATACAGAAATATCTAGTTTCATTATTCACACCCCCGAATCAATACTTTGTTGAAGCACCTTTGGCAGCAATCACAGCTCTGAGTTGTCTTTGGTATGTCTGGTTCAGCTCTGTTGTCTTGGGTATGTCTGGATCAGCTTTGAGTTGTCTTGGGTATGTCTGGATCAGCTCTGAGTTGTCTTGGGTATATCTGGATCAGCTTTGAGTTGTCTTGGGTATGTCTGGATCAGCTCTGTTGTCTTGGGTATGTCTGGATCAGCTCTGAGTTGTCTTGGGTATGTCTGGATCAGCTTTGAGTTGTCTTAGGTATGTCTGGATCAGCTCTGAGTTGTCTTGGGTATGTCTGGATCAGCTTTGAGTTGTCTTGGGTATGTCTGGCTCAGCTTTGAGTTGTCTTGGGTATGTCTGGATCAGCTCTGAGTTGTCTTGGGTATGTCTGGATCAGCTCTGAGTTGTCTTGGGTATGTCTGGATCAGCTTTGCATATCTGGATTTGGGGATTTTCTCCCATAATTTCTTGCAGATTTTCTCAAGCTCTGTTAATTTAGATGGGGATCAGTTGTGAACAGCAATCTTCAAGTATTTCCACAGATTGTCAATGGGATTCAAGTCTGGGCTTTGGCTGGTCTACTCAAGGACTTTCACATTCTTGTTCTGAAGCCATTCCAGCATTGTTTTGGCTGTATGCTTCAGGTCATTGTCCTGTTGGAAAGATCACCTGTACTCCACACACAGAGATGCATACAAAGCTCTCCCCCGCCCTCCATTTGGTAAATCCGACCACAACTCTATCCTCCTGATTCCTGCTTACAAGCAAAAATTAAAGCAGGAAGCACCAGTGACTCGGTCTATAAAAAAAGTGATCAGATGAAGCAGATGCTAAACTACTGGACTGTTTTGCTATCACAGACTGGAACATGTTCCGGGATTCTTCCGATGGCATTGAGGAGTACACCACATCAGTCACTGGCTTTATCAATAAGTGCATCGAGGACATCGTGCCCACAGTGACTGTACGTACATACCCCAAACAGAAGCCAGGGATACAGGCAACATTCGCACTGAGCTAAAGGGCAGAGCTTCCGCTTTCAAGGTGCGGGACTCTAACCCGGAAGCTTACAAGAAATCCTGCTATGCCCTGCGATGAACCATCAAACAGGCAAAGCGTCAATACAGGGCTAAGATTGAATCATACTATACCGGCTCCGACGCTCGTCTTATGTGGCAGGGCTCGCAAACTATTACAGACTACAAAGGGAAGCACAGCCGCGAGCTGCCCAGTGACACGAGCCTACCAGATGAGCTAAATGACTTCTATGTTCGCTTCGGGGTAAGCAACACTGAGGCATGCATGAGAGCATCAGTTATTCCGGATGACTGTGTGATCACGCTCTCCGTAGCCGACTTGACTAAGACCATTAAACAGGTCAACATACACAAGGCTGTGGGGCCAGACGGATTAACAGGACGTGTGCTCTGGGCATGTGCTGACCAACTGGCAGGTGTCTTCACTGACATTTTCAACATGTTCCTGATTGAGTCTGTAATACCAACATGTTTCAAGCAGACCACCATAGCCCCTGCGCCCAAGAACACAAAGGCAACCTGCCTAAATTACTACAGACACGTAGCACTCACGTTCGTAGCCATGAAGTGCTTTGAAAGGCTGGTAATGGCTCACATCAACACCATCATCCCAGAAACCCTAGACTCACTTCAATTTGCATACCGCCCAAACAGATCCACAGATGATGCAATCTCTATTGCACTCCACACTGCCCTTTCCCACCTGGACAAAAGGAACAATTATGTGAGAATGCTATTCATTGACTACAGCTCAGCGTTCAACACCATAGCACCCTCAAAGGTTATCACTAAGCTAAGGATCCTGGGACTAAACACCCCCCTCTGCAACTGGATCCTGGACTTCCTGACGGGCCGCCCCCAGGTGGTGAGGGTAGGTAGCATCACATCTGTCATGCTGATCCTCAACACTGGAGCCCCCCAGGGGTGCGTGCTCAGTCCCCTCCTGTACTCCCTGTTCACCCATGACTGCATGGCCAGGCACGACACCAACACCATCAACAAGTTTGCAGATGACACAACAGTGGTAGGCCTGATCACTGACAACGACGAGACAGCCTACAGACAGGAGGTCAGAGACCTGGCCGGGTGGTGCCAGATAACAACCTATCCTTCAACGTAACCAAGACTAAGGAGATGATTGTGGACTACAGGAAAAGGAGGACCGAGTACGCCCCCATTCTCATCAACGGGGCTGTAGTGGAGCAGGTTGAGAGCTTCAAGTTCCTTGGTGTCCACATCACCAACAAACTAGAATGGTCCAAACACACCAAGACAGTCGTGAAGAGGGCACGACAAAGCCTATTCCCCCTCAGGAAACTAAAAAGATTTGGCATGGGTCCTGAGATCCTCAAAAGGTTCTACAGCTGCAACATTGAGAGTATCCTGACTGGTTGCATCACTGCCTGGTACGGCAATTGCTCGGCCTCCGACCGCAAGGCACTACAGAGGGTAGTGCGTATGGCCCAGTACATCACTGGGTCTAAGCTGCCTGCAATCCAGGAACTCTACACCAGGCGGTGTCAGAGGAAGGCCCTAAAAATTGTCAAAGACCCCAGCCACCCCAGTCATAAACTGTTCTCTCTACTACCGCATGGCAAGAGGTACCTGAGTGCCAAGTCTAGGACAAAAAGGATTCTCAACAGTTTTACCCCCAAGCCATAAGACTCCTGAATAGGTAATCAAATGGCTACCCGGACTATTTGCATTGTGTGCCCCCCAACCCCTCTTTTACACTGCTGCTACTCTCTGTTTATCCTATATGCACACATATGTACATAGTACCTGTAACGAACTTCGTCGGGAGAGGGAGAAGACCAAGGTGCAGCGTGGTAAGTGTTCATTTTAATGATATTAAATAAACTGAACACTGAATGAACAAAATACAACAAAGAGAGAGAACGAAACAGTCCTGTAAGGTATACACACAAAACAGAAAACAACCACCCACCAACACAGGTGGGAACAGGCTACCTAAGTATGGTTCTCAATCAGAGACAACGATAGACAGCTGCCTCTGATTGGGAACCATACCAGGCCAAACACATAGAAATACAAAACAAGGACAACATTGAACACCAGACATAGAATGCCCACCCAAACTCACGCCCTGACCAACCAAAATAGAGACATAAAAAGGATCTCTACGGTCAGGGCGTGACAGTACCCCCCCCCCCCCCCCCAAAGGTGCGGACTCCGGCCGCAAAACCTGAACCTATAGGGGAGGGTCTGGGTGGGCATTTCACCGCGGTGGCGGCTCTGGTGCGGGACCCTTACCGCTGACCCCGGACCGGGGACCCTCGCAGCGGGCCCCGGACAGGAGGGAGACTCTGGCTGCTCCGGACAGGAGGGAGACTCTGGCTGCTCCAGACAGGAGGGAGACTCTGGCTGCTCCAGACAGGAGGGAGACTCTGGCTGCTCCGGACAGGAGGGAGACTCTGGTTGCTCCGGACAGGAGGGAGACTTTGGCTGCTCCTGACTGAAGCCCGTCACTGGAGGCTCCGGACTAGAGGGCTTCGCTGGAGGCTCCGGACTAGAGGGCCTCGCTGGAGGCTCCGGACTAGAGGGCCTCGCTGGAGGCTCCGGACTAGAGGGCGACGCTGGAGGCTCCGGACTAGAGGGCGTCGCTGGAGGCTCCGGACTAGAGGGCGACGCTGGAGGCTCCGGACTAGAGGGCGACGCTGGAGGCTCCGGACTAGAGGGCGTCGCTGGAGGCTCCGGACTAGAGGGCGTCGCAGGAGGCTCCGGACTAGAGGGCGACGCTGGAGGCTCCGGACTAGCGTCCTTCGTTGGAGGCCTCGTGCCAAAACTCCTCACTGGAGGTTTCGTGCCACGGATCCTCACTGGAGGCTTCGTGCCATGGATCATCACTGGAGGCTTCGTGCCATGGATCATCACAGGAGGCTTCGTGCCATGGATCATCACTGGAGGCTTTATGCCAAATAGAGACATAAAAAGGATCTCTACGGTCAGGGCGTGACAGTACCTCAATTGGCCCGACCAACCAGTGCTCCCGCACATTGGCTTACCGGGCTATCTGCATTGTGTCACACCACCCAACACCAACCCCTCTTTACACTACTGCTACTCTCTGTTCATCATATATGCATAGTCACTTTAACCATATCTACATGTACATACTACCTCAATCAGCCTGACTAACCGGTGTCTGTATGTAGCCTCGCTACTTTTATAGCCTTGCTACTGTATATAGTCTCGCTACTGTTTTTCACTGTCTTTTTACTGTTGTTTTTATTTCTTTACTTACCTATTGTTCACCTAATACCTTTTTTGCACTATTAGTTAGAGCCTGTAAGTAAGCATTTCACCGTAAGGTCTACCCCTGTTGTATTCGGCGCACGTGACAAATAAACTTTGAATTGATTTTGAAATCTTCGCCCCAGTCTAAGGTCGTTGTCATTCTGAATCAGATTCTCATCAAGGATTTTCCTGTATTTGGCTCCATTCATTGTTCCCTCTATCCTTACCAGTCTCCCAGTCCCCATAGCATGATGCTGCAACCACCATGCTTCACGGTAGGGATGGTGTTAGATGGGTGATGAGCTGTGCTTGGTTTTCTCCAGACATTTGCATGCTTTGCATTCAGGCCGAAGAGTACTATTTTTGTCTCATCAGACCACAGGATCTTTTGCATTATGATCTCAGAGTCTTTTGTTACTTTCTGCAAACTCCAAGTGTGCTGTCATGTGCCCTTTTCTCAGGAGTTGCTTCCATCTGGCCACTCTCCCATACAACCCAGATTGTTGAAGCGTTGAATCTGAGGTTTGTAGTGTTTCAACTCTTTGCCTATCCAAGATACAGTGGAAATGGGGTCATGTTGCACTTCATAAGGCTTCCACTAGATGTCAACAGTCTACAGAACCTTGTTTGATGCTTCTACTATAAAGGAGGGGGGAATGAGAGGGGATTGAGTCAGAGGTCTGGCAGAGTGCCACGACCTGGTCATGTGCATTCACGTGAGAGGTAGCTTGTGTTTCATAGCATTTCTGAAGACAAAGGAATTCTCCGGTTGGAACATTATTGAAGATTTATGATAAAAACATCCTAAAGATTGATTCTATACTTCTATACATGTTTCCACTGACTGTAATGTGACTTTTCGTCTGAACTTTCGCCTGGACCTGCCAGCGCGTCGTCAGTTTGGATTGTGTACTAAACGCGCAAACAAAAGGAGGTGTTTGGACATAAATGATGGACTTTATGGAACAAATCAAACATTTATTTTGGAAATTGTATTTCTGGGAGTGCATTCTGATGAAGATCATCAAAGGTAAGTAAATATTTATAATGCTATTTCTGACTTATGTTGACTCCAACATATATATATCTCTTTGGGTTGATTGGGCTCTGAGCGCTGTACTCAGATTATTGCATGGTGTGCTTTTTCGGTAAAGCTTTTTTGAAATCTGACATAGCGGTTGCATTAAGGAGAAGTTTATCTAAAGTTCCATGCATAACACATGTATTTTCATCAACATTTACAATGAGTAAATTGCGCCAATATAAACTGAGATGTTTGGATATAAATATGAACTTTATCGAACAAAACATACATGTATTGTGTAACATGAAGTCCTATGAGTGTCATCTGATGAAGATCATCAAAGGTTAGTGATTAATTTTATCTCTATTTATAATTTTTGTGACTCCTCTCTTTGGCTGGAAAAATGGCTGTGTTTTTCTGTGGCTATGTGCTGACCTAACATAATCGTTTGGTGTGCTTTCGTCGTAAAGCCTTTTTGAAATCTGACACGTTGGCTAGCGTCCCACATATCCCAGAGGTTTTAAGAGCCTCACATACAGTTTATTGTTTGGTCATTGTTGTAAGGTTCTGCTTTTCTTTTCTTAGTCAAAGTTGTGTTATTTTTCTTTGTGTTCTAGAACGTAGCCCTGTTTATTTGTGTTCTGGAACGTAGCCCTGTTTCTTTGTGTTCTGGAACGTAGCCCTGTTTCTTTGTGTTCTGGAACGTAGCCCTGTTTCTTTGTGTTCTGGAACATAGCCCTGTCTTTCATTTTTGTTCATTGATTTCACCTGTGTTCGTTTCTCACCTGGTCTCATCAGCTCTCTATTTAGTTCAGTTCTTTCTGGTTGTGAGGTATTGTTTGTTTTTGACTGCCTACCTGTGTTTGACCATTGCCTGCATGTGACCACGATTCCTGCCTTCTTCGAAGGCTAAATAAACATCTGCCGCGCACACTGCGTGTGAATCTACACCTTTTTCTCCCTGAGTATTCATTACAATTGTGCTGCCACAGAATGAATTGTGAGCAAAGCCTCAAAAAAGCTTTATATACCAGAGCTGCAAGAAAAGTTCTATATCTTATTGAAACAAAGTTGCGATTGCTTGAGAATGCCAACAGGTGTGGTTCCCGTGGGGGGAAAATTATATTGGGGAAAGGTTGCCATGGAAGCCAAGAAGGGGAGTGAGGTGTGTGTGTGCTCAATCACACATGCACGTGGGGGTCTGGGAAAGGAAGTGTGTCCATCTGATGAATGGGTATGTGCCTGAACTCAATTTTATACACTAATTGTAGTTTCACCCATTAATTTCTAATGGCCGGTCATTTTTGACCGGGAACACCGCAGGTGTACAAGGCTACCTGGGGCGGCAGGTAGTGTAGTGGTTAGAGCGTTGGGCCAGTAACTGAAAGGTTACTCGATCAAATCTCTGAGCTGACAAGGTAATCTGTCGTTCTGCCCCTGAACAAGGCAGTTAACCCACTGTTCCTAGGCCGTCATTGTAAATAAGAATTTGTTCTTAACTGACTAGTTCAATTTAAAAAAAAAACTAAATGTAATGAAAATCATAAAAATTTATTTTGTGTGTTCAGATGCCCTGTTATGACAATCAGATTAAAATAACTACATTTTTCAGAGAGAGAACTTGTAAATCGGTCCAGTTCGCCTGGAACACAGCAGGGGGGTTAAGACAATGCTGAAACATCAATCCATGGACAACTTGGTGACACATTTTAATTTGTTCCCAAATCAAAATTAAATCAAAGTTCTCATCTTTATTTTATTACTTATTCTTAGTGCCGATTTGGTGTGCTTATGAATGCACAACTGCAAGCACCTACTGTATTTATAAAATAATTTCATTATAAGTCATACAAAAGTGTTAGTGAGCATGAAGTTCGAAACACATTCTGTCATTACTAAATGTATAATGTGATATATTTCAACATTACAATGTTTTGACACAGTAAAAAAAAACATTTCACAAATAAAATATTTAGTCAGTTGTCTTCCTCAAATGAAGTGGATGATGACACAATCTTTGCAAGAGGGAAGGAATCTGATTTCATTGGTCCTCAACTCGCAGCTCAGTCATTTCATTCAGGGTAAGTGGAGTTAGCTGTGAGAGAGCCTGCCCTGGAACAAGTTAGTTCTGAAGGATTCATTGCCATAGAAATTTACCTGGCTGAAAGGTGAGCCACTTTCGTATGACTGGTTATCCCGAGTTGAGACGGATTAGAAAGGAAGACCTAGCCATGATCTGCCCAACGATGCCTCTCTACCAGATGAACTCAATGCATTTTATGCATGCTTAAGAACATTGTGGGCCGACGTGAGTAAAACATTTAATCAGGTGAGTGCTACACCAGCAAGGCCAATGGTGTTCCAAGGTGCATTCTCAGTGCATGCGCAAAACATCTGGTAGGCATATTCACAGTCATTTTCAACCTCTCCTTGTCCCAGTCTGTAATCCCCACGTGGCTTAAGATGACTCCCATTATTCTTGTTCCCAAGAACTCTAAGGCATCATGCCAAAATGACTACCGCCCTGTAGCACTCACTGTAATCATGGGGCTTTGAGAGGCTTGTCATTGCGACATTAACTCCATCATCCCAGACACCCTAGACCCACTACAATTTGCATACCGTCCCAACAGATCCACAGATGACGCAATCTCAATCGCACTCCACACTGCCCTTTCCCACCTGGACAAAAGGTACACCTATGTGAGAATGCTGTTCATTGACTACAGCTCAGTGTTCAACACCATAGTGCCCACAAAGCTCATCACTAAGCTAAGGACCCTGGGACTAAACACGTCCCCTAGTGACGGGCCGCCACTAGGTGGTTAGGGCAACAACACATCTGCCATGCTGATCCTCAACACTGATGCGTGCTTAGTACCCTCCTGTACTCCCTGTTCAATCACAACTGCGTGGCCAAGCACGACTCCAACAATTTGTGTCGTAAGTTTGCTGACAACGATGAGACAGCCTATAGGGAGGACGTCAGTCCTGGCAGTGTGGTGCCAGGACAACAACCTCTCCCTCAATGTGAGTGTAACGGATGTGAAATGGCTGGCTAGTTGGCGGTGGTGCGCGCTAATAGCGCTTCAATCGGTTGTGTCACTCGCTTAGAGACCTTGAAGTAGTGGTTCCCCTTGCTCTGCAAGAGCCGCGGCCTTTGTGGAGCGATGGGTAACGATGCTTCGTGGGTGACTGTTGTTGATGTGTGCAGAAGGTCCCTGGTTCGCGGTCGGGGCGAGGGGACGGACTAAAGTTAAAACTACTACATAGATGCTGTTGACCCGGATCACTGGTTGCTGCGGAAAAGGAGGAGGTCGAAAGGGGGGTGAGTGTAACGGATGTGAAATGGCTGGCTAGTTGGCGGTGGTGCGCGCTAATAGCGTTTCAATCGGTTGCGTCACTCGCTTAGAGACCTTGAAGTAGCGGTTCCCCTTGCTCTGCAAGAGCCGCGGCCTTTGTGGAGTGATGGGTAACGATGCTTCGTGGGTGACTGTTGTTGATGTGTGCAGAAGCGCCCGGGTCGGGGCGAGGGGACGGACTAAAGTTAAAACTGTTACATGAGCAAGACAAAGAAGCTGATCATGGACTATAGGAAAAGGAGGGCCGAACAGGGCCCCATTAACATCGACAGGGCTGAAGTGGAGCGGGTCGACAGTTTAAAGTTCCTTGGTGTCCACATCACCAAAGAACTATCATGGTCCAAACACACCAAGACAGTTGTGAAGAGGGCACGACAACACCTTTTCCCACTCAGAAGACTGAAAAGATTTGGCATGGGCCCCCAGATCCTCAAAAATGTCTACAGCTGCAGCATCGAGAGCATCCTGACCGGTTGCATCACCGCCTGGTATGGCAACTGCTTAGCACCTGACCGCAAGGCGCTACAGAGGGTAGTGCGTACAGCCCAGTACATAACTGGGGCCAAGCTTCCTGACGTCCAGGACCTATATAGGCGGTGTCAGGAAAGCCCAAAAAATTGTCACTCCAGTCAACCCTAGTCATAGACTGTTCTCTCTGCTACCGCACAGCAAGCGGTACCGGAGCGCCAAGTCTAGGACCAAAAGGCTCCTTAACAGCCATAAGCAGTAAGACTGCTGAACAATTAATCAAATGGCCACCCGGACTATTTACATTGCCCCCCCCCCCCCTTGGTTTTTACACTGCTGCTACTCGCTGTTTATCTATGCATAGTCACTTTACAAACTAACCTGTACCCCCGCACATTGACACGGTACCGGTATCCCCTGTATATAGCCTCGTTATTGTTATGTCATTTTTACTTTAGTATATTTAGTAAATATTTTAAAAAAAAACTCTATTTCTTAAACTGCGTTATTGGTTAAGGGCTTGTAAGTAAGCATTTCACGGTAAGGTCTACACCTGTTGTATTCGGAGCCTGTGACAAATACAATTTGATTTGATTTAACTCCTCAAACCTGCTTAGTAGGATACCCATCATGTGTGGCCAATTATTAGGTGTGGCCAACACACCTGAACACACTGAAATTGACAAGAAAAACTACTGACTGTTGAGAATGAAGTTGATGGTAAATGTATACATATATGAAAAGGTTTGAATAATACAACACCGTTTTGGGTCCAATTAACACAAATATAAAACACACATTTAAAATGTACAAGTGAAGATGCACTGAATTGAAAGACATGCCATCTTCACACACACACACACACACACACACACACACACACACACACACACACACACACACACACACACACACACACACACACAGACTACATTATATGGGCATGGCCAGGGAGTGGCAGCAGAAGGTAGGAAAAGCCATAGAGTATACATACTGTATGTAGTAGGCTATAGGCTTGATCCTGGCAGGATGTAGTGTCTGAAGTACTTTAATATAAAATGACTTTTTCATTATTTTACAACATATGCCTTGTCATCAAATAAGAGGGAATCTGTTTTAATTCCACTATGATTATTAAAGTACAATTGTTATTTGATACTAGACTAATCAACTCCAAGTGGCTTAGCAACCACCAGAACACCATCCCTCATTATGTGGCCTGATTACCAAAGCATTTACACCCAAAACTGCTTTCTCTCTCTAATGCTGCTGTCGATGAAACCCATTTAAATTACTCAAGTTGCCCAAGGGCAATCATTAAAAAGGGATTGACTTCCCCCAGGCAGATCAGATGGTGATTTACTGATTTTCTGCACTGAAATGAGGAGTCGTTTATGGAGATGAAAATTGTAGTAACTGTTTTCTGCTTTACAGATTATACATCTTGATTAGTACTAGAGATCAGAATGCATTCAATGCAGTTTGAGATATTTCATTCCCTCAGAAATATACACTATAGCTCTGGTATTAACGATGACATCCAATCCACTACAGTTTTATTGACCTAAGTTGCTCATGCAATCTCTTGTGATGCCTTTCTACGCTAAACTATAAGTGGTGTATATACAGTACGTACTTGGCTGTAGATTGGATTTGGATTACTGTTACAGTGCTATTTGAGTTGTTAATTAGACTTGTTCTGACATTTATAGATTTCTTTGTAAAAAAATATATATTTATACAGTATATATATAGTACCAGTCAAAAGTTGGGACACACCTACTCATTCAAGGGTTTTTCTTTATTTTTGTTTTCTACATTGTATAATAATAGCGAAGAAATCAAAACTATGAAATAAAACATATGGAATCATGTAGTAACCAAAAAAAGTATTAAACAAATCAAAATATATTTATATTTGAGATTCTTCAAAATAGCTACCTTTTGCCTTGATGACAGCTTTGCACACTCTTGGCATGCTTTCAACCAGCTCCATGAGGTGGTCACCTCGAATGCATTTCAATTAACAGGTGTGCCTTGTTAAAAGTTAATTTGTGGAATTTCTTTCCTTCTTAATGCGTTTGAGCCAATCGGTTGTGTTGTGACAAGCAGTGGTGGAAAAAGTATTCATTTGTCATACTAAAAGTAAAGATACCTTAATTGAAAATGACTCAAGTAAAAGTGAAAGCCACCCAGTAAAATATTACTTGAGTAAAAGTCTAAAAGTATTTGGTTTTAACTGCACTTAAGATTCAAAAGTAAATGGATCTGTCACGTTCGTCATAATGATTGGACCAAGATGCAGCGTGGTATGTTTCCATCCCTTTTATTAGGAAGAGAAAACTCAAAGAACAAAACAAATAAAGCGAGCAAACGAAACGTGATGCTCAAAATAGTGCTTGCAGGCAACTATACCTAGACAAGATCCCACAAAGCACAATGGGAAAATGGCTACCTAAATATGATCCCCAATCAGAGACAACGATAATCACCTGCCTCTGATTGGGAACCATACTAGGCCAACATAGAAATATAATTCACCTAGATAACCCACCCTTAATCACACCCTGACCTAACCAACATAGAGAATAAAAGTTCTCTATGGTCAGGGCATGACAGGAACTGCTAAAATGTACTTAAGTATCAAAAGTAAAAGTATGAACCATTTCAAATTCCGTAAAAGCAAACCAGACAGCACAATTTTTTAAATATTTTTTTTGATGGATAGCCAGGGGCACGCTCCAACACTCAGACATAATTTACAAACGGAGCATTTGAGTTTAGTGAGTCCTCCAGATCAGAGGCAGTAGGGATGACCAGGGACGTTCTCTTGCTAAGTGTGTGAATTGGACAATTTTCCTGTCAAAATGTAACGAGGACTTTTGAGTGTCAGGGAAAATGTATGGAGTACATTATTTTCTAAGGAAAATATGCATAAGACCAACATGCAAGAAATAAAATAATAATATGACCTTTTATTATTATTATACTCTACTGCTGCATGCTTATTAAATAAAAAAAACTGTTTATTGGACGCTTACACAGTTTAGCAGATATTATAGCGGGAGAAGCAACATGCTTATGTTACTAGCTCCTAACAATCCAGTAAAATGTCAAATATTTGTGAACTTGTTGGACATTTTACTGGATTGTTAGGAGCTAGTAACATAAGCATGTTGCTTCTCCCGCTATAATATCTGCTAAACTGTGTAAGAGACCAATACACTTTTATTTGATTTAATAAGCATGCAGAAGTAGAGTTAATATAATAATAATAATAATTATTATTATTATGTAATTCCTTGCATGTTGGTCTTATGCATGTCATACATGAATAATGCATGTCTTATAATTGATATACAGTTGAAGTTGGAAGTTTACATACACTTAGGTTGGAGTCATTAAAACTCATTTTTCAACCACTCAACAAATGTCTTGTTAACAAACTATAGTTTTGGCAAGTCGGTTAGGACATCAACTTTATGCATGACACAAGTAATTTTCCAACAATTGTTTACAGACAGATTTTTTCACTTATAATTCACTGTATAACAATTCCAGTAGGTCAGAAGTTTACATACACTAAGTTGACTGTGCCTTTAAACAGCTTGGAAAATTCCAGAAAATGATGTCATGGCTTTAGAAGCTTCTGATTGGCTAATTGACATAATTTGAGTCAATTGGAGGTGTACCTGTGGATGTATTTCAAGGCCTACCTTCAAACTCAGTGCCTCTTTGCATAACATCATGTGAAAATCAAAAGAAATCAGCAAAGACCTCAGAAAAAAATGTGAAGACCTCCACAAGTCTGGTTCTGTCACGACTTCTGCCGAAGTCGGTTCCTCTCCTTATTCGGGCGGTGGTCGGCGGTCGACGTCACCGGTCTTCTAGTCATCGCCGATCCATTTTTCATTCTCCATTTGTTTTGTCTTGTTTTCCCACACACCTGGTTTTCATTCCCTCATTACGCGTTGTGTATTTAACCCTCTGTTCGGGGGGAACAGTAAAGCATAGGGGTGGCAGCATCATGTTGTGGGGGTGCTTTTCTGCAGGAGGGACTGGTGCACTTCACAAAATGTCTTTGTGTGGTATTGTTTGTTTGTAAGTGCTTGTGCACATGTTGACTGGTGCGCGTCGGGTTTTGTACCCAAGTTATTATTTTCTTGATGCCGTTGGTTTTGGAATTAAACTGCTCCGGCTATTACCTAGTTCTGCTCTCCTGTGTCTGACTTCCCTGCCACCAGTTACGCACCCCTTACAGGTTCATCCTTGGGAGCCGAAGAACACCATCCCAACCGTGAAGCATAGGGGTGGCAGCATCATGTTGTGGGGGTGCTTTGCTGCAGGAGGGACTGGTGCACTTCACAAAATAGATGGCATCACGAGCAAGGAAAATTATATGGATATATTGAAGCAACATCTCAAGACATTAGTCAGGAAGTTAAAGCTTGGTCGCAAATGGGTCTTCCAAATGGACAATGACCCCAAGCATACTTCCAAAGTTGTGGCAAAATGGATTAAGGGCAACAAAGTCAAGGTATTGGAGTGGCCATCACAAAGCCCTGACCTCAATCCTATAGAAAATGTGTGGGAGCAAGGAGGCCTACAAACCTGACTCAGTTACACCAACTCTGTCAGGAGGAATGGGCCAAAATTCATCCAACATATCGTGGGAAGCTTGTAGAAGGCTACCCGAAACGTTTGACCCAAGTTGAACAATTTAAATGCGATGCTACCAAATGCTAATTGAGTGTATGTAAACTTCGGACCCACTGGGAATGTGATGAAAGAAATAAAAGCTGAAATAAATCATTCTCTCAACTATTATTCTGACATTTCAGATTCTTAAAATAAAGTGGTGATCCTAACTGACCTAAGACAGGGAATTTTTACTAGGATTAAATGTCAAGAAATGTGGAAAAACTGAGTTTAAATGTATTTGGCTAAGGTGTATGTAAACTTCCGACTTCAACTGTATTATACCAACCTGGTCTCAGAGCATTTCGTATTATTCTGTACATAAAAACGCAATGCAAGTATGATATGTTCTGTTTCATATGGTATGTATTAGTTTGTAGATGTCCATCACCCATTTAATTTAATATGTTGTGTATTACAATTCGTATAATACTATACATTTCAGAAAGTATTCCGACTCCTTGGCTTTTCCCACATTTTGTTGCGTTACAGCCTAATTCTAAAATTGATTAAATAGTTTTTTTCTTCATCAATCTACACACAATACCACATAATGACAAAGTAAAATCTGTTTTTTAGAAATGTCACATTTACATAAGCATTCAGACCCTTTACTCAGTACTTTGGCAGCGATTACAGCCTTCGAGTCGTCTTGGGTATGACGCTACAAGCTTGGCACACCTGTATTTGGGGAGTTAATCCCATTCTTCTCTGCAGATCCTCTCAAGCTCTGTCAGGTTGGATGGGGAGTTCTGCTGCACAGCTATTTTCAGGTTTCTCCAGAGATGTTCGATCGGGTTCAAGTCGGGGCTCTGGCTGGGCCACTCAAGGACATTCAAAGTCCTGTCCTGAAGCCGCTCCTGCGTTGTCTTGGCTGTGTGCTTTGGGTTGTTGGAAGTTGAACCGTCGCCCCTGTCTGACATCCTGAGCGCTTTGAAGCAGGTTTTTATCAAGGATCTCTCTGTACTTTTCTCCGTTCATCTTTCCCTCAATCTAGACCAGTCTCCATGTCACTGAAAATCATCCCCCCAGCATGATGCTGCCACCACAATGCTTCACCGTAGGGATGGTGCCAGGTTTCTTCCAGGCGTGACACTTGGCATTCAGGTTTTTATCAAGGATCTCGCTGTACTTTTCTCCATTCATCTTTCCCTCAATCCAGACTGGTCTCCCTGTCGCTGAAAAACATCTCCCCAGCATGATGCTGCCACCATCATGCTTCACCGTAGGGATAGTACCAGATTTCCTCTAGACGCTTGGCATTCAGGCCAAAGAGTTCAATCTTGGTTTCATCAGACCAGAGAATATTGTTTCTCATGGTCTGAGAGTCCATTAAGTCCCTTTTGGCAAACACCAAGCGGGCTGTCATGTGCCTTTTACTGAGGAGTGGCTTCCATCTGGCCTCTCTACCATAAAGGCCTGATTGGTGCAATGCTGCAGAGATGGTTGTCCTTCTGGAAGGTTCTACCATCTCCACAGAGAAACTCTTGAGCTCTGTCAGAGTGACCATCGGGTTCTTGGTCACCTCCTTGACCAAGGCCCTTCCCCCAATTGCTCAGTTTGGCCAAGCGGCCAGCTCTAGGAAGAGTCTTGGTGGTTCCAAACTTCTTCCATTTAAGAATGATGGAGGCCACTGTTCTTGGGGACCTTCAATGCTGCAGAAATGTTTTAGTACCCTTTCCCAGATCTGTGCCTCGACACAATCCTGTCTCGGAGCTCTATGGACAATTCCTTCGACCTCATGGCTTGGCTTTTGCTCTGTCAAGAACTGTCAACTGTGGGACCTTATATACACAGGTGTGTGCCTTTCCAAATCATGTCAAATCAATTGAATTTACCACAGGTGGACTCCAATCAAGTTGTAGAAACATCTCAAGGATGATCAATGGAAACAGGATGCATCTGAGCTCAATTTGGTGTCTCATAGCAAAGGGTCTGAATACTTAAGTAAATAAGATATTTTTGTTTTTATTTGTAATATATTTGCACCAACAAAAAAAAGAAGAATCTTTGACATTATGGGTTATTTTGTGTAGACTGATGAGGATTACATTTTTTAAAATATATTTTAGATTAAGGCTGTAATACAATGGCCGTAATAAAAGGCCATAAAAGTCTGTAATAAAATGTGGGAAAAGGGAAGGGGTCTGAATACTTTCCGAATGCACTGCATGTCCCGAATTTGAAAAATGTACAATATGTTAAGAATTCTCAAAACGTACTATATGTTACGAATTTGCGAAACGTACGATATGATATGAATTCTAGATAGGTGGCTAGGTGGCTAATGTTAGTTTGCTGGCTAAAGTTAGCTAGGCTAGGGGTTAGGGGCTAGGGTTAAGGTTAAGGTTAAATTTAAGTTTAGGAGTTAGGTTTAAGGTTAGGGGAAGGGTTAGCTAAAACGGTTAAGGTTAGTGTTAGGGGAAGGCTTAGCTAACATGCTAAGTAGTTGCAAAGTAGCAAAAAAGTAGTTAGTAGTTGAAACGTTGCTAATTAGCTAAAATGCTAAAGTTGTCCATGATGAGATTCAAACTCAAAACTTTTGAGTTGTTAGATGTTCGTGTCATATACCCACCCATCTACAGGTGTGCTGTCTTAATTTGACCTGTTTCTCACAGCAGGAAAATAATCCTGCAGCAACAGGAAATGTGAGTTTTGTGTGCATTATAATTCATGGACATTTTTGTAGAGGTTGATATATTTTATGTCAGGGCAAATCAAGTCTGACATTTTTAAGTGGAAATTACAAACCTTGGAAGCCTTTTTAAACACTACCTGCAGCGCAGAAAAATTATCTCTGACAACAGAGTGATCTAATTACGATAGCAGATTAGTAATTGCACAGACATTGAAGTTGCATTATGCAGATTGAAAAAGCCTGATTAACAAGAATCACTAAAATGTCCCGGAGTAGCACTTTGCCAAAAAGCTGCCTGTCGCACCATCTGACTGAAATAACGAGGAACAACCAACAGCTTGTCAATTGCATAATCTATAATAATAGTACATGCCAGATGTGATGGGTTACTGGTGTTTCCATCTCTCTCTTGATTCCAGGCTGACGATTTGCTGCTGCTACACTATTTCCAGACACAATGACTAATTTTCCATTTGCAATTTTAGAGCTGAAGTGAGTTGACAATCAGTGCGGGGACGGCAGGGCCATGCTTCTCTAGACTACCTCTGTTTCTACTCAGTGGGTAATGAGGTACTGTGGTTGTAATCGACCCCAGTGACTCCCTGGTATTGAAACCCAACTAGTTCCAAAATAAGGAATTGAAGTGATTCAGTAGAGTTCTCTCGGCAATGCTTTTGCTCTCGAAAAACTAACAAACAAACCAACAAAACAACGGGGAAAATGATCACAATAACAAAACAAACTTGAGAGTTTTCTGTTGTGAAAGATCAGGTCCATCTGAAAGAGGAAATTGCATCCACAAAAGGTATGAAGGGTATTGCACTGGTATACAGAGGCTTTGCTCAAAGAATAAGTTAGTGACTATCTGGCATGAAGTATAGTCATGTGTAGTGTACAGTACACCTGCCGATAGAGAATTGACCATTCTACTCAGGTAGTAGTATCTTCTGTCAGATATCGATTCACTGGGAGATGCTGATATGTGGAGTCTCTTGGCAGTTGATACAGTCTCAGACCCACCGGGGACTGCAGAGTCAAAGCTCCCACCCAGAATCTGTCCAGAATAAATTAACATTCAGCAGCTTTGTCCATCCTATACTGTATCTTCCCTGCTATTATCTGTTGGAGGTTGTGTTGTGTCTACTGCACTGCCTCCCATATAGCTCCTTTTAGTTTGTGTGGCTATCTATCCACATACCGCCTCCTATGCTTTTCTGCTAACCAATGTGTATTCCTATAAAATACAAGATAATACAATATTTACTGTTGCATACTGTACTTTAAAAAAATGTTTTACAGGTAACTGGCTGCCAGTAAATTACCTGAAGAAAAAAAAAGGAATGTTTTACAGTGTAGAATATGACACTTCAGAGGGCTGGACAATGGAGTGAGTGACAAAAAGCATGAAGAATATCAAACAGATGCAAGCAGAGCTGCCTAGTCCTCTTCTGTATTATGTCTAGTGCAGCTTGGGCGAGCCGCCGTCTGTCGTTTTACTGTAAAGGAGAGCCTAGTTAATTAAAAAACATTTTTTGTTCCACAGACAGCATTTGCTTCCTTTCTGTCACTGTGGTCCCCTAAGCTTGTAATATAATATATGCCATTTAGCAGACATTTCTATCCAAAGCAATTTACAGTCATGCGTGCATACATTTATTTTAATGTATGGGTGGTCCGGGAATCCAACCCACTACCCTGCCGTTACAAGAGCCATGCTCTACCAGCATAATACCTCAGGAAGCTATCTAATTAAACATACAGTATATACTGTCTGCTGGAAACACTGGGGAATAGTCAGCTAATCCATCCAAGCATGGTCTTTCACTTCAATAAAAAAAATATCAGTCCGTAGTTATACTCCACATTATTCAACAGTGCAGGGAATCGACCTGTCATTAAATAGTCTCCCTAGGCGAACAGGTTGCCCCCCCCCCCCCCATGTAAACAATGTTCCACCATAGGTCTGGGATTTCCGAGACTAGTCGTTGGCAATCATGAATTCCCTATTTGGTATATATTGTTAGGGATGTGTGTTGTAAAGACAAATATATGATATTGTCACAGTCAGTTTGAAGAATGATGTTGTTTTGCTGCACAAACATGTGAATATGTCAGAGAGTGTGTGTGTGTGTGTGTGTGTGTGTGTGTGTGTGTGTGTGTGTGTGTGTGTGTGTGTGTGTGTGTGTGTGTGTGTGTGTGTGTGTGTGTGTGTGTGTGTGTGTGTGTGTGTGTGTGTGTGTGTGTTTATCTTCTACTTCACAGCATTGACTGTACTCTTGCCCCATGACCCTATCAGGGAGATGCAGAGCCGGAAAGCGCAGTGGAATAGAACTGGGAATGGAACCCATTTGAGATACATAAGCTCAAAGCATGGTCTCTCCCTGTAGATTTTCTTGCATGCTGCATGTTCATGTGGCCTTGAAGGACCTTGAAACCGGTGTGGTAGAATTTAATCCCACCCAACTGAATACAGTGCCTTGCAAAACCCTCCTTGGATTTCTTCACATTTTATTGTGTTACAAAGTGGGATTAAAATTCATTGAATTGTAATTTTGTGTCAACACTCTACACATAATACTCTATAATGTCAAAGTGGAAGAACATTTATTTTAAAAAATGTAAGATTAACCGAAATGTTAAAAGTAAAATATAGGCGTTGCATAAGTATTCAGCTCCCTGAGTCAATGCATGTTACAAACACCTTTGGCAGCAATCACAGCTGTGAGTCTTCTTGGGTAATCTCTACGAACTTTAAACACCTGGATTGTGCAATATTAGCCCATTATTATTTTCATAATTTGTCAAGCTCTGTCAAGATGTTGGGGATCATGGCTATTTTCAAGTTTTGCCATACATTTTAAAGCAGATTTATGTCAAAACTGTAACTTGGTCACTCAGGAACTTTCAGTGTCTTCTTGGTAAACTACTTCAGTGTAAATTTGGCCTTGTGTTGTAGGTTATTGTCCTGCTGAAAGATGAATTAATCTCCCTGTGTCTGTTGGAAAGCAGGATGAAGAAGGTTTCCTTTAGGATTTTGTCTGTGCTTAGCTCCATCCTGTTTCTTTTTATCCTGAAAAACTCCCAGTATTTGCCGATGTCAAGCATACCCATACCATGATGCAGCCACCACCATGCTGGACAATAAGAAGGCAATTACTCAGTGATGTGTTATGTTGCGTTAGATTTTCCCCAAACATAAGGCTTTGCATTTAGTCCAAAAAGTGAACTCCTTTGCAATCTTTTTTTATAGTATTACTTTAGTGCCTTGTTGCATGCAAGATGCATGTCAATCAAGTCATTATTGTGGAGTCACTACAATGTTGTTGATCCATCCTGAGTTCTCCCATCACTGCCATTGCTCTGTAATTGTTTATAAATCACCAATGGCCTCATTGTAACGAAACTCTAGCTCTTCCTCCTCCTCGGACGAGGAGAGGAGAGAGGGATCGGAAGACCAATGTGCAGCGAGGTATGATGACATAATGATTTAATTTATTAAACAAGATGAAAAAACGAACTACACTTGAATAATTAACAAAATAACAAAACGACGTAGACAGACCTGGACATGAGAACTTACATACAACGAAGAACGCACGAACAGGTACAGACTACAAAACGAACGAACGATACAGTCCCATGTGGTACCAACATACAAACACAGGAGACAACCACCCACAACAAACAATGTGAAACAACCTACCTTAATATGGCTCTCAATCAGAGGAAACGTAAACCACCTGCCTCTAATTGAGAACCATATCAGGTAACCCATTAACCAACATAGATACACATAACATAGAATGCCCACCCCAACTCACGCCCTGACCGACTAAACACATACAAAACAGAAAACAGGTCAGGAACGTGACACTCATGGTAACATCCCTGAGCCGTTTCCTTCCTGTCCTGCAGCTCAGTCAGAACGATGACTATCTTTGTGTCTGGATGGTTTAATATATAATCTACAGCATAATTATTAACTTAACCATGCTTAAAGACATAGTCAATGTCTGATTGGTTATTGTTACCCAACTACTAATCACTATCCTTCTTTATGAGGCTTTTGAAAATCTCCTTAGTCTTTGTAGTTGAATCTGTGCTTAAATTCCGATACTTAACTGATGGTATGGGAGACAGAGGAAAGGTTAGTCATTCAAAAATCATGTCAGCCCCTATTATTTCACACAGAGTGAGTCAATGTAATTTTACCCCTGAACTAATTTAGGCTTGCCTGAGCAAAGGGGCTGAATACATATGCAATGACTATATTTTAGTTATCAAATTTTAACAAATAAAATATAATAATACTTTTTCTTCCGCTTTGACATTACAGAGTATTTCGTGTAAATTGTTGACAAAAAAATCTGATTAAATCAATTTTAAATCCACTTTGTAACACAATAAAATGTAAACAAATCCAAGGAGTATGAATACTTTTGCAAGGCACTGTAGGTCCCCACTGGGCACACACTGGTTGAATCAACGTTGTTTCCACATCATTTCAATTAAATGACGTTGAACCAACGTGGAATAGACGTTGAATTGACGTCTGTGCCCAGTGGGTCAATTGTTGAATTGTTTTCTGATGTGACAGTGTCCCTGTGGCTTGCCAACAGTTAGCCAGGACCACAGCTTTGTCACAGGAAGAATGAACAGTATTTTTCACTTCCTGCAGTGACATCTTCTCCATTATCCTCTACCAGTCTCTCTCAGGTCCTATTCATGAGGTTAGTTTTGGGTAATTTTCATGTGCCCTTATACGCCCTTTCATCATTAGTCATAGTGGAATGAGTGCAGTGTTAAACCAGTTTGAATTAGCTATGCGTACAACACACTGGAGCCATATCCCTTCCAGACCAAATGTCCTTAGACATATCAAAAGATATGAAATAAAATGAATGCGTGCATGTGAATATAAGACTTTGATTAGTACTAATTACCCTAACCCCATGCCGATTACACTAATTAGGGCAATGATGTTATTAAAATGTACATCTATAGGCCAGAGTGAAAAGAGACCAAACAATGACTTGAATTATTCCACACACTTTTATTACTTTAATTTAGGCTACTTGCATTGTTTTCTATTGATTTTTAAAATTACTTTGTTTGCCAGTGCCACCTCAAGCTGAAGGACACTGTATCTTCAAACTTAGGTGAGCAGCTTCAGACTAGAATTCAGCTTCCAGAAAATCTGCTCTCCCATGGGGAGCTCTGGTACTCTTCTTTGGTTACCACATTTAGATGAGGAGATGGTAAGATGGTATGAGGCTATACAAATTAAATGTATTATCATTATTATTGTATTATCATTTATCTATTCACATGGGGGCTCCCAATGTATTTTGCATGGCAACACTTGGCAGGTGATTGGTAATGTGTACTCTTGTTGAGGCTATTCACAGACAAGGGGTCAAGACATTTATGGCACAGGTGGTAGTGGACACACAGGTGGTAGTGGACACCCAGGTGGTAGTGGACACACAGGTGGTAGTGGACACACAGGTGGTAGTGGACACACAGGTGGTAGTGGACACCCAGGTGGTAGTGGACACACAGGTGGTAGTGGACACACAGGTGGTAGTGGACACACAGGTGGTAGTGGACACACAGGTGGTAGTGCACACCCAGGTGGTAGTGCACACCCAGGTGGTAGTGCACACACAGGTGGTAGTGGACACACAGGTGGTAGTGGACACACAGGTGGTAGTGCACACACAGGTGGTAGTGGACACACAGGTGGTAGTGCACACACAGGTGGTAGTGGACACACAGGTGGTAGTGGACACACAGGTGGTAGTGGACACCCAGGTGGTAGTGGACACCCAGGTGGTAGTGGACACACAGGTGGTAGTGCACACACAGGTGGTAGTGGACACACAGGTGGTAGTGGACACACAGGTGGTAGTGCACACACAGGTGGTAGTGGACACACAGGTGGTAGTGGACACACAGGTGGTAGTGGACACACAGGTGGTAGTGGACACACAGGTGGTAGTGTACACAGGTGGCAGTTGTTAATACTGAAATTTTTATTTTACCTTTATTTTAGCAGGGAGTCCCATTGAGATCAAGGTCTATTTTATAAGGGAGCACTGCATACACAATTTCCAAATACAACATATTACAAATATACAAGATTTCAAACACACTCAAGAGAAACAATCACATTCCTCAGTAAAGAGGTCCCCGATCAATAATTTGAACTATATGAAATTGTGCCATACTTGAACCCTGCTTTCATTATGACCATGCGGAGTTACCTACAGAGCGCTCTGGATTCTGCGAGAGGGAAGAGAACTGATGTATTGTATCAGCGCGAGCGCTAATCCGCTACATTGAGGCATGCGCTCGTTGTCACTGGGAGAAAGTCAGGTATTATTTGGCGCAATCGTGGACGGGCTGCAACGTTTTCAGCAACGTGGATGCTCGGGCTTCTAAACCGTGATGTAAAGTGGACAATTTACGGAGGACATCCACAAAATGAAGACACTAGTGGTATGTTTTTTTTTAACTCTTTGAAAGAACGAAGTTAAGGGGAAAATAGACATCTAGCCTACTTCTACAGTATCGTGCTGCTAGTCTTGTCTACTGTACTCTCCTGTTTAAACATGTTTCTCTCTCTCTATAACAATGGGTTGGATGATGGATTTAAAGATGATAATTTAAAGAGTTCCAGAGCGTACAGCTGTCATTGTTTTTAAACCATAGAGCGCATCTGTTGTTTTGAGTAGGCCTAGTGGATGAGATGAGAAAAATAAAATGTAATCACAGAAAGAAGATATATGCTATTATTTGTCATCACACAACCATTTTTCTAAGCTGTTAACAGAGTTTAAAATGTCTCATTTGTCGTTATATTGTACAATAGAAATGCTATAAATAAGTCACTAAAGCTGCAATATGTAGCTTTTTGGGGACCGACAAAATGAACATAGATATATGAGATGGATCTGTCATTCTCTTTCAAAGCAAGTCTAAGAAGTGGTAGAACTGTTTTGTGTGCACTATTTATATGCATCCCGTTCTTAAATTGAGTTATTTTTCAGTTGTGTTTAGGCCAAACAGTTTCAAACAGCTGAAAGTACAATATTTTTGGTTATTGAAAATATATTTCACAGCTGTTTAGATGGTCCAATGACTCTCTACACTATACATTGACTTGTTTTGTCACATAAACTGAAATTAGGCGAACTAATAGTAATCTGCTTTTTTTTCTTCTTGCAAACCGGTTGAGTACCTCATGATGTAGCCTATTTTACCAATTCCCTCCATATTATAGTGCCATGGGGTTATCGGCATTATCGTTATTACCATGGGTACCATTCTTATGGTTGTGTACAACAACAGCTTCACCGACACGTCAGAGTTTCACTCAGAGAAGCCCGGGAAAGCGCAGCCTAAACCACTAAGAGCCCTATCATCAACTCTAGAGGGCTACACTGGACTCATCAATCAACAGGTAAGCAGTAGAATACACTGGACTCATCAATCAATAGGTAAGCAGTAGAATACACTGGACTCATCAATCAATAGGTAAGCAGTAGAATACACTGGACTCATCAATCAATAGGTAAGCAGTAGACTACACTGGACTCATCAATCAACAGGTAAGCAGTAGAATACACTGGACTCATCAATCAACAGGTAAGCAGTAGAATACACTGGACTCATCAATCAACAGGTAAGCAGTGGGCTACACTGGACTCATCAATCAACAGGTAAGCAGTAGACTACACTGGACTCATCAATCAACAGGTAAGCAGTAGAATACACTGGACTCATCAATCAACAGGTAAGCAGTAGGCTACACTGGACTCATCAATCAACAGGTAAGCAGTAGGCTACACTGGACTCATCAATCAACAGGTAAGCAGTAGAATACACTGGACTCATCAATCAACAGGTAAGCAGTAGACTACACTGGACTCATCAATCAACAGGTAAGCAGTAGAATACACTGGACTCATCAATCAACAGGTAAGCAGTAGAATACACTGGACTCATCAATCAACAGGTAAGCAGTAGGCTACACTGGACTCATCAATCAACAGGTAAGCAGTAGGCTACACTGGACTCATCAATCAACAGGTAAGCAGTAGGCTACACTGGACTCATCAATCAACAGGTAAGCAGTAGGCTACACTGGACTCATCAATCAACAGGTAAGCAGTAGACTACACTGGACTCATCAATCAACAGGTAAGCAGTAGAATACACTGGACTCATCAATCAACAGGTAAGCAGTAGGCTACACTGGACTCATCAATCAACAGGTAAGCAGTAGACTACACTGGACTGATCAATCAACAGGTAAGCAGTAGGCTACACTGGACTCATCAATCAACAGGTAAGCAGTAGAATACACTGGACTGATCAATCAACAGGTAAGCATTAGACTACACTGGACTCATCAATCAACAGGTAAGCAGTGGGCTACACTGGACTCATCAATCAACAGGTAAGCAGTAGGCTACACTGGACTCATCAATCAACAGGTAAGCAGTAGAATACACTGGACTGATCAATCAACAGGTAAGCAGTAGAATACACTGGACTCATCAATCAACAGGTAAGCAGTAGAATACACTGGACTGATCAATCAACAGGTAAGCAGTAGAATACACTGGACTGATCAATCAACAGGTAAGCAGTAGAATACACTGGACTCATCAATCAACAGGTAAGCAGTAGAATACACTGGACTGATCAATCAACAGGTAAGCAGTGGGCTACACTGGACTCATCAATCAACAGGTAAGCAGTAGGCTACACTGGACTCATCAATCAACAGGTAAGCAGTAGACTACACTGGACTCATCAATCAACAGATAAGCAGTAGAATACACTGGACTGATCAATCAACAGGTAAGCAGTGGGCTACACTGGACTCATCAATCAACAGGTAAGCAGTAGACTACACTGGACTCATCAATCAACAGGTAAGCAGTGGGCTACACTGGACTCATCAATCAACAGGTAGGCTACACTGACTATTAGTACTGGGTGATATGGCCAAAATATCATATCACTATATATATATTTTTAAATTACGGTATTGTGGTTTTTGACAGTATTTTATGTTTTTGAATAATAAAGTTCTAAATATTCTTTATGAGTAGTTCATGACCCTAGGGTGGAAATTATAAGTGATTTCAATAGGGCTTTCTCCATTCTGAATGTTTTATATTGTTCCATCCAACTTCAAACAAAAAAAACTTTCAGCATTTCAATACATTTCTGCATTTCCTGCACTTTTGTTATCATTTCCACACTGTACCCCACAGAGATGCATAATATGGGCAAAACAATCTAGGCATAGTTAATTGGTGAACTATTGGAATCATGGAAATAGAATGTTTAATCTAATTCTATAGTTGGAATATAGTGGGAAGCACCTTAAATACAATGTTTGACATGACAACGAATGAATAAACCAGGAAGGAATTATTGACAGTGTCGGAGCTAAAGTGTTGGTCACTGTTTCCAGGGGAACCTAATTAGATGTTATATTACATGTTTTCTTACCTCATGTAGTTAGTTAACATAATCATGCTTCGACTACTCCTCTCTGATTTGGAAGATACCATCGCGCAAAAAACATGCTTATCTAGGCCTACACCAGCACTGGTACCAGGCTGTATTAGCAAGATAAGTTTGGTCTGACTTAGTACATTTAGCAAGCTAACAATGTATTCTAGACAGAACTAATAGTGTCATAGTGTCAACTAATAGTGTCATTATAGAACGCTTGTAGAAAGCAGCATCGTTGTCACCAACATCTTTCTGCATCTGACCATGCAGACGGCAGAATGAATGGCAAGAGAGTGCTCTCTCCTTGAGTGACAAGGGCCGGGGCTTGGTGTGGGATGCAAGCATGCAGCAGGAGGAGAGGGAGAAAGAAGACTCAAGTAACAAACGGAGTAAACCATAAAAACGTACATTACATACGCCTGATTTGCATATCACATTTAACAAAACAAACATGGAAATACCGATATACAATGTAAAGTAAAAACCCAAACAGGTTCCTGCATCAATAGCGGTATATAGTAAAATAAGGTATACTGCCCAGCCCTACTGACTATAATAATGTGGTTTTCTGTAGAAAGAATGTATGGACAACCAATGCTGTCAACAGACAGAGGTTGTTGCATGTATAATTTATTCCAAAGGCTTTGTAGCCTAGATATTTCAACATTTTCGGTATTCAGTAAATCCTATCTTCCAAAGCACTGTTTACAACACGATCACTAGACTTTTCAATTCCCTGATGCCCTTCGTTGCCACACACATCTTCATACAGTCTGTTTAAGGTTCAATCATTTGGTATTGGTATTTTGGTATTATATTAGGATTCCGATTAGCTATTGCAATAGCAGCATCTACTCTTCCTGGGGTTCACACAAAACATGAAACATGAATACAGAACATTAATAGACAAGAACAGCTCAAGGACTGAACTACATACATTTAAAACAAACTAAGGTGAGGGCTAATTGATTCCGTGGCTTTTGAGTACAGTTGTAATCTGTGGCCTTACCCGATATGTTGGGCATCAAGTACCTGAGAGGCACATTGATTGCTCTAGTGATGTGCATTTATAATTCATGCTGCTCCTCCTGATATGTATTCAGTTGTCGTTCAGGTAATGCTGGCAGGTCAGCTCACATGAATATGAATAGCCCAGGTACTGTAGGCTACACTTGAAATGGCTTATTGCTAAAGCTATGGGGATTTCCCTTGAGCCAGACTGACTGGGTATAGGCCTTTGATAATGGTAACCGTTTGCAGTGTGTTTGAGTTCGTTTCCAAAGCAGTCAATTAGGATGATTGGTAGTCAGATTAATTTTATTAATTTGTCTTGAAAGCAATGCAATTATAACAGGTTGTAGATTATACAGGGTTTGGTTTATGGCCAGTTTAGGGGCAGTCAGTGTACTTTGCTGTATTAAGATCATAGTGTACTTCAGGTCTATCTGTCCAATATACTATGTGTCATTTCTTCAACTATTTCCCTTTTTGATGTACAGGTGGAGTATCTAAATTTGGTTAATGTGTTGTCGCTGAGAATTTTTCTGCACTGCAGGAAATTCAAATGAGCCTTGTGATTTACATAAAGTCACTGAAAAGCTGCAGTGCTCTTTCTCTCTCGCTTAAACGCTAAAGCACAAGAGAGAATAACTGTCCTATTACTGTAGATCCTACTTTGACATTAAAACGTATTTGAAATGCAGCCGTACACATCAACAGCCATTGTTTTATATAGCTTTATAACACAAGATAGATATTGATCTCCATTACGACATACAAGTGTACACCTAAACTATAGCCTATTGTAGCCTATCACAACTAATTTCACGTTAGAATAATTACTTTTTTATAATCAAAAACGAAACTGGTCAAATGAAGATCCTACATCTGTACTGTGCACTATTTTGACCATCAGAATATATTTCAGCTATGCACTTTTTCTTCCTTTCAGATGTGAATGACTTACTTTTAGTAGTTGTTATTTGAATTGGGAAACAGATGCATGACAGAACTGAATATATTGTTTTCTTTCTTTATGATAAGTACTTGAGTGTAGTCTAGACAATGTTGTCTCCTATATTACTGCAGTAGTCTCTTCGAGCTTGGCCGTATAGGTCTCGACAGGGAAGCCCCATCTTCAAATTCTTTCTGTAGTTTAATACGCTTTCTCCAAATTCATAATTTATGCGTGTGCCTGACATAAAATATTTAATGAGAAAACGTATTTTAAGGAGAAGCATCCTGTGCATAATGCTTCAAAAGCTTCCCAAGTAGTCTCATACAAGACCTAACCTAACCTGTATATCATATACAGTAGCTTTATTCGTATACTAGCCTACTTTTCATTTCTCATACTCACAGAGCTATGGCGGATAACACTGTGTTGACCTGAAAGTGGATCAAAAGGCTCATGATGTGTTTCGGTAACCATCTCCTGTAGGAGAAAGCTATTGCTCCTTTAACTTCAGGCTGTGTAAAAATCAAGCTGTGTATCGTTCCAAAATATCAAATGAAGCCATTGATAGTGCCTTTCATAACGCTGTCTGATTAAGATACACCAGCAGACACACACACACACGGACACACACACGGACACACACACACACACACACACACATCTGCCCTTTGAACAAACAAACACACACACACACACCAGCAGACACACACACAGGCACACACAGACACACACACGGACACACACACGGACACACACACACACACACAGCAGACAGACAAACCCTACCAACCCCATTCCTCAACCCAGGTAAAAGTTCTCCAGTCAGACAAAATGGGGTTGTTGTTGTTCCTGAATGAAGATGCATAGCATACTCATAGTATTGTGCATGTTGGTTCTGTAGCCAGGGACTAACTTACACTACATGACCAAAAGTATGTGGACACCTTCTCGTCGAACATCTACAAAATCATGGGCATTAATATTGAGTTGGTCCCCCCTTTGTCGCTATAATAGCCTCCACTCTTCTGGGAAGGCTTTCCACTAGATGTTGGAGCATTACTGCAGGGACTTGCTTCCATTCCATTCAGCCACAAGAGTATTCCAATTCATCCCAAAGGTGTTCAAAGGAGTTGAGGTCAGGGCTCTGTGCAGGCCAGTCAAGTCCGACAAACCATTTCTGTATGGACATCGCTTTGTGCACGTGGGCATTGTCATGCTGAAACAGGAAGGGCCTTCCCCAAACTGTTGCCACAAAGTTGGAAGCACAGAATTGTCTAGAATGTCATTTTATGCCGTAGTTTTAAGATTTCCCTGCACTGGAACTAATGGGCCTAGACCGAACCATGTAAAACAGGCCCAGACCATTATTTCTCCTCCACCAAACTTTACAGTTGGCAACTATGAATTGGGTCAGGTAGTGTTCTCCTGGCATCCGCCAAACCCGGTTCGCCCGTCGGACTGCCAGAGAACGCGTTTCCACTGCTCCAGAGTCCACTGTCGGCGAGCTTTACAAGCAAGCAAGCATCCCCAAAAAGTGCTCAAAATAGCCCACGTTAACATATGTAGCTTAAGAGACAAGGTTCATGAAATTAATAACATGCTAGTAACATATGACCTTCATATTCTGACTATCTCTGAAACTCACTTAGACAATACCTTTGATGATACAGTGGTAGCAATACAAGGTTATAACAGAATGCCAGTGGTGGAGGTGTTGCTGTTTATATTCAGACCCACTTTCCTGTAAAGATTAGAGAGGATCTCATGTTAAATACTCTTGAAGTAATATGGCTACAGGTTCATCTGCCTCACCTAAAGCCCATTATTGTGGGAAGCTGCTATAAACCTCTAAGTGCTAACAGACAGTATCTGGATAATATGTGTGAAATGCTTGATTATGTATGTGATATCAACAGAGAGGTATAATTTCTTAGTGATTTAAATATTGACTGGCTTTCATCAAGCTGCCCACCTAAGAAAAAGCTTCAAACTGTAACCAGTGCCTGCAACCTGGTTCAGGTTATCAGTCAACCTACCAGGGTAGTTACAAACAGCACAGGAAGGAAATCATTAACATGCATTGATCACATCTTTACTAATGCTGCAGAAATGTGCTTGAAAGCAGTATACAGATCCATTGGCTGTAGTGATCACAATACAGTAGCCATATCTAGTAGGAAAACCAACGTTCTAAAGGCTGGGCCTAATATAGTGTGTAAGTGTCACGTTCGTCGTAACATTGAAGAGAGGAGGACCAAGGCGCAGCGTGAAATGAATACATATTTAATAAACGAAGACGAAGAACACTTGACAAACTATACAAAAACAACAAACGAACGTGAAGCTATATAACAAATAGTGCTGACACTAAACACTACACATAGACAATCACCCACCAACTACCTAATGAATATGGCTGCCTAAATATGGTTCCCAATCAGAGACAACGATAGACAGCTGTCTCTAATTGAGGACCAATCTAGGCAACCATAGACATACATACACCTAGACTTAACACTGCCCCATAAACATACAAAAAACCCTAGACAATACAAAACACATACATCCCCCATGTCACACCCTGACCTAACTTGTCACGTTCTTTCAAAATCGAACCCAGAAGCAGACCAGGACAAGGAGAGTAGGAAGAAGGTGAGTATTTATTTACAAGTGAATGTGAATGGGTAGATATATCCAGGTGGCGTAGCGGGCAGCGGTGGTGAGTTGATGGGAGTAAATAGGTGGATCCAATGGGGTAGCAGAATCCTCCGACGACCAGGCGGGAATGGGGTAAATGATCCGGGTGAGTAATGTTCATGGCTAACGATCCGGCAGGGAATGGATGTCAGGTCCGGGCTTATGAAGAGGAGAGATGATGATCAGGACCAGGTGTGCAGATAGCTGATGGGATACAGGTGCGGGTAATCAGAACTCCCAACTGGCTACATTGCCCGGCAACCAGACAGGGTGCATTCCAGGACGCCGGAAAAAAACACTCCAGGACAGAACACAGGCAAAAAACCGACTCAGGAAACGGGATTCGTGACAGTACCCCCCCTCCGACGAACGCCACCGGGCGGACTACCCGGAGCGCCAGGGTGGAGGCGGTAAAAGTCACGAAGCAGGTCATCGTCAAGGATCTGACGCCGAGGAATCCAACTCCTCTCCTCAGGACCATATCCTTCCCAATCCACTAAATACTGGTACCCTCGACCCCGCCGTCTGGAGTCCATGATGCGGCGCACCGTGTAGACAGGACCACCTCCGATCATCCGAGGAGGAGGAGGACGAGGAGGAGGGGGCAACAGAGGACTGAGGAGAACCGGCTTGAGGCAGGAGACATGAAAGGTGGGATGTACTCTTAGTGTAGCAGGCAACTTGAGTCGGACCACAACAGGATTAATGATCCTCTCCACTACAAACGGACCAATGAACTTCGGTGACAGTTTCCTCGACTCAGTCCGTAGAGGAAGATCCCGTGTAGCCAACCAAACCCTATCTCCGACGGTATAAGCGGGGGCAGGAATACGGCGACGATTCGCCTGGATCTGATACCGGTCAGAAACCTTAAGGAGGGCCTTCCTGGCCCGATGCCAGGTGCGGTGGCAACGACGAATGTGGGTCTGGACAGAAGGAACCGAGAGATCCCGCTCCTGAGAAGGAAACAAGGGAGGTTGGTAACCGTACAGGCACTGGAAGGGAGACATCCCAGTGGCAGATGAAGGGAGAGTATTATGAGCATACTCGACCCAGGGTAATTGAGAGGACCAAGAGGTGGGATCAGAGGAAACAAGACAGCGCAGCGTGGACTCCATCTTCTGGTTGGCTCTCTCCGCCTGACCATTAGATTGGGGGTGAAATCCAGATGTGAGACTGACTGTAGCTCCAATGGCCAAACAGAAGGATTTCCAGACAGCAGAGGTAAACTGAGGACCACGGTCAGAAACAATGTCACAGGGCAACCCGTGGACCCTGAACACCTCTCTAACCAGGATCTCGGACGTCTCAGTGGCAGAAGGCAGCTTGGAGAGGGGAACAAAGTGGGCAAACTTGCTGAATCTATCCACAATGGTCAGAATAACCGTGTTACCAACAGAAGAGGGCAACCCCGTGACAAAATCCAGGGCCAGATGCGACCAAGGTCGCCGGGGAATAGGTAGGGGGTGAAGAAGCCCAGAGCTGGCCCGATTGGTACTCTTATTCTGCGCACAAACAGGACAAGCGGCAACAAACCTCCGGGTATCTTCTCCCATGGCAGGCCACCAAAATCGTCTGCGCAGTAGCGCCATAGTTCGAGCAACGCCAGGGTGACAAGCTATCTTGCTGGCGTGGGACCACTGAAGGACAGCAGAACGAACCGACTCAGGCACGAACAACCGACCGGGTGGACCGTTACCGGGCCCGGGCTGTGTCCGAAGGGCTGCCATCACATCCTCCTCAATCCTCCATGTAACGGCTCCCACGACAACGTTCTGGGGAAGAATCGTCTCAGTCTTGGACCCACTCTCCTCCGTCTTGGAGAACATCCGGGACAGGGCGTCCGCCTTCCCGTTCTTCGACCCAGGTCGGAACGTCAGGGAAAAATTGAAGCGTCCAAAAAACAAAGCCCACCGGGCCTGACGGGAGTTGAGACGTTTAGCCGATTGCACGTAAGCCAGATTCTTGTGGTCAGTCCAGACCACAAACGGTTGCTCCGCTCCCTCCAACCAGTGACGCCACTCCTCCAAGGCAAGCTTCACAGCGAGAAGCTCCCGGTTACCCACATCGTAGTTTCTTTCAGCTGGAGAAAGACGACAAGAGTAGAAGGCGCAGGGATGGAGTTTACCGTCAGTGGAGCTACGCTGGGACAGGATGGCGCCCACCCCCACATCAGACGCATCCACCTCCACAACGAACTGACGGGAAGTGTCAGGTTGAGAGAGAATCGGGGCGTTGGTGAATCGGCTCTTCAAATCTAGAAATGCCCGGTCTGCCTCAGGAGACCAACAGAACTTTCTGGTGCAAGACGTCAGTACAGTTAAAGGGGCGGCCACCCGGCTGTAATCACGGATAAACCTCCGATAAAAATTCGCAAACCCCAGGAATCTCTGGAGCTGCAATCTTGTACCGGGCTGGACCCAATCCCGAACCGCCCGAACCTTCTCTTGGTCCATCTTGATCTCTCCCCTGGATATGATGTACCCGAGGAAGGACGTCGTGTGGGCGTGAAAATCACACTTCTCAGCCTTCACGAACAGACGGTTCTGCAATAACCGCTGCAGGACCTGCTTGACATGCAGAACGTGGCTAGAAAGCTCCTTCGAGAAGATGAGGATATCATCCAGGTAAACGAACACAAAAATACCAATCATATCTCTCAGAACGT